>NC_050574.1:387242157-387574593 GCF_011100635.1 Trichosurus vulpecula
AGATGGCGTGGTGCCATGGAGAGAATTCTCTACCAGCTGAGAGTCTAGTCCTAGTTTTGCCACAAACAAGCTATGTGACTTTGGGTGAATAAATTAATTTCTTTAAGATTCAGTTTCTTCCTCAGTAGAATGAGGGGGTCAATTAGATGATCCCTACTAGTGCTTCCAACTAAAACTGCATGCATTTTGTCACTGGTGCTAGGAGATCCTTAGAATGTGAATTTAGCACAGCCCTTCCCCCAAGACACATGCAATTAAATAAGTTCTTAGATCTACTCAGGCTTCGATTTTCCTGTGTGACCACATATCCTAACTTGATAGAGGTTCAAAAAAAATCTTCAGACCCTAAAATATTTTCCTTAGTTTTATTTTCATTTACACTGACCAGTGGTAATTCTTCCTGCTTCTAATCCTGGTCATATCTCCTTTGCTGACTGTGTTGACTTTGTCTCAAGAAAAACAAAGGTCTGTTTGCAGCCACACATATTCCTAGCCTCCCAGGAGAGAGATTCCCAGGAGAGACTTAGAAAACCTAATAAGGAAAGGCCCAGTTCATGAATTTCCTTTAGGTACGCTGTCTAATTTATTTTAGATCCATGGGGATTTCCTTAGCGCTTTAACATGTGGTCCAAAGCTCATTTTAATGTCTGGCAGAACCTATAAAGTCATGAAAATGATATCCTATTTTGAGGGTGAATTTTATCATACCTACTTAATTTTAACTTCAGGTGATCTGATAGGCCCAAAAAGTCTGCCACCTTTCCTAGAACAAGTCCAAATGCATGCCCTCAATCTTTTCACTTGTTGTACTGACATTTCAAATCTATCTTCATCAAAAAGAGTAATTTTAAAGGTTCATAGTTTTAGTGTGAGAGCCTCCAAAATAGTTCGATATGTACAGAAAATTCCATTCCTAGTATTCAAGATCTATAGGCTAGTAATATCTCCCCAAAGACCACCAGGCATGCTTAGTGATGAAGGGTAAGAAAGTGACAGACTCCCTCTGCTACTTTCATATGTTGCTATTAAAGAAAAACATGCTAAGAATATGATTCAACAGAAATAGTGGTTGGGGAACAGAGATTTCAACCTAAGAATCTCTAAATCATTCTATAATTCCTGCGAACCACCCTTACCGTTAAAAGGCTTTTATTTTGCTATGTTAGATTCAGTTGGTTAACTAGAATTTATTAAGCATCTGCTGTATGCCAAGCACTATCTAAGCACTGAGGGGACAAAGAAAGACAAACAATAGTCCCTTCTTTCAAGGAGCACAGAGTCTAATGGAGAAGGCAGCCTGTAAACAACCATGTACGAACAAGATATATACAGGCTAAGTAAGAGATAATCAATCAAGAGAAAGCATTAAGGAGGATCTGGAAAAGCTGCTTGCAGAAGGTGTGGTTTTAGCTGAGACTTGAAGGAAGTGAGAAAAGCCAGGAAATGAGGAAGGAGAGAGTTCTAGACATAGAGGACAGCCAGTGAACTCTTGAAGATGGGTGAAGGCAGGGTTTTGTGAATGGAACAGTAAGTAGGCCATTGCCACTAGATCAAAGTGATATTGGGGGACATGGAGGCAGGAAGGAAGTACAAGGTATAAAAATGTATGGAGGACTTTTTTTAATCAAAGAGTTTTTGATGTGATTTAGGGGTGCTTAGAACTCCAAAATGGCAGGGTAGGGTACAGGGCAGTGTCACTTGGAATGAATTCACACACTCAAACCATCTTTCAGTCAAGTGGCAAAGTTTGTTGTAACACTTATAGAAGCTGGCAAAGTTCTTAGGAAACCTGCAAGTTAATGAGGATGATGCTGGTGCTTATATGGAAAGGGGACAGGGAAAAGAAAGCCAAGTATGCTAATTAGGCGATCTGGGGTGAGATTAGGGAGTAGTCAGTATATGCAAGTAGACTGGGTGAGGGTTGCTGGAATATATGGGAAAATTCAGGGTGTCAACAGAGATAGCTTTGTTGGAGCACCAAGAAAGTTCTATTCCAGGTGCCAGAGACAAAGTTCTTGGGCCAGGCACACCAGTGCCTATACTGATAGCCTTTATCTGAGGAACTACAAGGTGAGTTCTGTATGTGCCTGTAACAAGGGAGATTCTGGGTTGCTTCCAGAGACTTGGTCTTTACCTTTTGGGGTCCAGGACGCAGCACCCCATCAGTTTTGGTATAGAAAAAAACATGCTAGAATTGGAGTTGAAAGTCTTGGTTTCCATTCCCTATAAGCATGGAAGCCTATCTGAGATTGTATCCCTTTGTATGTGGTGTGAAAGCTGAGAAATATTATTCTGTTGTTTGATTTTCTCTGTCACTTTGTTATTGTTTCCTAATTTAAAACTTTGTTCCTTGATTTATGATTCCTGTTTGGTCTCTTGGTAGAGAATGAACTGAATGGGTACTTAAGCCACATTTGCATAATTATGATTAGCCACAATGCCCTACACTGAACCTAGGGTAGCTGAATTTTCCAGAATAAAGATCTCTGTTTTAAGCATAATATACAATTTATGATGTAAATTGGAAACTTACCCCAAAGACAAACTATTTGAGGTCTGGGGATAAAGTTGTTATGTATGAAGTTATATATAGGAATCTTCCTGAGGACAGTGGCATTTGAGTTGCACTTTAAAGAAAAGGTAAAAATTAAATAGGAAAAGTAGAATAGGGTGAGCATGAGAGACATTAGGAAAAGTTTAAGCAAGGTCCCAAAGGCATGAAAACACAATGCATGCTCAGGGTCAAAATTGTCAAGTTTAGCTAGAGCCTAGAGTGCATGGAAGGAAATAATATATCTAAGTCTGGAAAACTAAACAGGCATCAGATTATCAGAGGCCTCGAATGATCAGCAGAAGAATTTGAACATTAATTTAATAAACAATGAAGTCCTAGAAATTTTTTGAGCAGGGAAGTATAATCACCAGACCTGTGCATAAAAAATATTATTCTGACAGGAATATACAAGATAAATTGGGTGGGACAAGGAAGAAAGAATGGAAGTACAAAGGAGGTTAATTTCAGTAGTCAAGGTATGGAGTAATGAGAGCTTGAGCTAAGGTAGTAACAATGGGAAGAGAAAGGAGGAAATGGATAGGGGAGATTTTAAGGGATAGAATAGTCAGATGAAGCAGAGAGAAAAGTTAAACATTACAGAGTCATAGAATCTCAAAGTTAAAAGGAAATCAGAGGAAGGTACTTAGGCCAAACCATACCTAAATAAAAATTACTACCACAACATCCTGACAAGTAGTCATCCAGACTCTGCTTTAGACCTACGGTGAAGGGAGGAAACCCATTCCCTTCTCTTCCTCCTTTCCTACCTTTTCCATCAATTTCACTTTGGGATAGATCTGATTGTTAGGGTTTTTTTTCCTGTCCCCAAGCTAAATCTACCATCCCACCACTTTTGCTCAATTTTAGCTATATTCTCGGAGACTCAGTTCACCAAGGCTAATCCTTCTTCCACAAAAGGGTCTGTGACATCATCAATATAGTTACTCCTCACCCCTCAGATTACATCCCAACCACACCTTTTCATTGTCTAACAACTCTTGTCTATGTTGTTTCACAAATCCCCAGAATTAGGTCTATTCAATGTGTTGGAGAGCGAACAAGCTGTCCATTATTTGTCCCTTGTTTTCAGACATGACCTCTTATCTCCTTTTCTATTCATCCAACTCTCTGATAATGTTCATTATCCCACTTCTCCCATACAATTCTCAGGCTTATCAAATCATACAAATAGAACTAGCAAGGACCCAAGGGGTCATTTTGGCCAACCCTTTCATTTTTTAGATAAAGAAAATGAGGTTATGAGAGGTTTAGGGTCTTGCCCAGGGTCACATAGTGACCATCCAAGTACTAGAGCTTAGATTCACACTCAGGTCAAGTGACTCCAAATTTAGCATTCTTTCCACCGTACCATGTATCCTGTCTTTGTCCTTTGGGTATCCTACAATTTTAATTCTTTGGAGACTCTGGGATGCTGTGATTCAGTGCAATATAGTATAGTATTATCAGAAGAATATTGATATTAAAAAGATGGGCCTTTATTCAGGGAGCAGCTTGTGGTCTTTAAAAAATTGTACCATTTCCCAAAGAAGACATAGCTTGTTCTGTCTCCTAATAAATTCCAAACATAATTCTTTGTCCACCTGTAATATCTGTCCAAAACGTATATGCTGATATAAAGCTTTATATGTTACCCAGCTTCATAGGTTTTCCATTCAAGTCTACAACATAATCTGTACAAAAGTGCAATTTTCATCCACTCTATTTTTCTAATGTGGATCGTTAGGTCAAACACTTTTACAAAATTATAGATCTCATTTGGGAGATTTTTAAAGATGTTACAAGCCTGATGTAATTATCACATCATCCACAAATAGGATCCTCTGGATTACATTACCATTTAGCAGGAGTGCCTCTTTCATTTGGATTCGGAATTGGATAACCTCCAGGTCAGTGGTAAACATCTTTGGCAGGCACACATATTCCTGTTTTATGACTTGCTTGATATTTAAAATAAGACATTTGTTGAACATAATTAGTTCAGCTGTAATCCATTTCAGGGAATTTTGCATGAGTATATGGATGAGAAACTCCTTGTTGAAAGAAGAACCTCCACATACAAAAAGCACAGTAGTATTTTCTATTTTCTGGACCATTTAACCAATTGCAAAACTATAAAGATGCTGTAAAACATTATTCATGAAAGTCTGTCTGTTCCCCTTCCATACCTTTATCAAGGAAGCCCTTGAAATATGTGCTTGACAAGTTTATTTTTAAAAATTTATGTTGATCCCCAGTAAATTTTCTCTTATTAGGTTTGGCCCATTGTTTTAACACATTGAACTTGACTTTGCTATGCGCCCTTGATTTCATAGGCATATAGTTGGAATTTAATAAGGGCTTGTTGATTGATTGACATATTCTCATAAAAATCTTATAGAGATATAAAAGTAGATATATATATAATATTCTCTTGATCAAATTTTCTTTATTTCATGGGTTACCATGGTTGAAGAATTCATTTCTACTTGATAACACTTCCATATGACAGCCCTTCAAATACTTGGCCCCAGACATGCTTCAGTTTGTCCAAATCTGTTCTAAAACATGGTAGGAGATCTTCTCTGTGAGTGGAAAGTAGGTCACTGAGGGGTATCTTTGGGTACCCCCTTGCTCTTTCTTTCTGCGGGTAGCCCCACCCAGCATCTTATATGCTTCTTGCTGTACTTCAGTCTTGTCTGACTCTTCATGACCCCATTTTCTTGGCAAAGATACTGGGTTTGCCATTTCCTTCTCCGGGGATTAAGGCAAACAGGGTTAAGTGATTTTTTCGGGGTCACATAGCTAGTATCTAAGGCCACATTTGAACTCAGGTCTTCCTGACTCCAGGCTCAGTGCTGCATCCACTGAGCCATTCTATTCTACATGCTAGCAGCAGGTAAATAAGTCTTGACCTTTAAGATCATCTGGGTAAAAATGTTCTATAGGCATTTGGAGACACAGATCTGGAGATCAAAGGACAGATCAAGATTTTATATATAGATATGGGAGTCAGCAGCATAGTGGCTTGGTACTGGTAATGATTCCATTATTTCATTGATTCCAACTTAATACTGAAAAAGAAAGACTTCAGCTTTCTAAGAAGTAGTGTTTGAAGCTTCAGAAATGAATGAGATTGGGGCAGCTAGGTGATGCAGTGAGTAGAGTACCGGCCCTGGAATCAGGAGGACCTGAGTTCAAATCTGGCCTCAGACACTTGACATCCTCACTAGCTTTGTGACCTTGGGCAAGTCACTTAACCCCAATTGCCCTGCCTTCCCCCCTCCAAAAAAAAAAAGAAATGAATGAGATTGCCTAGGGAGAGAATATAGTGAGAAAAGAGAAGAGGGCCAGCTGAAGACTGGCCTTTGAAGAACTCACACATTAAAAAGTTGGGGAAAAATTGAGGATCCAGCAAAGAAAAGAGAGGAAGAATCAGAGAGGTAGGGGGAGCATCAAGAGAGTGTGGTAACTCTGAAGCCAAGGGAGAAGAAGGAAGCTATTTGGAGAGGGTGGCCCACAGTACTGGAAACTACAGAGGCACCAAAAGGTTTGAAGACTGAAAAAGGCCATTGGATTTAGGAATTAGAAAGTTATTGGTGACCTTAGAGAAATTTTACTAGGGTGTTAAAGGACAGAAGCCTGATTGCAAAGGGTGGAGAAGAAAGTAAATAGTGAGGAGTGGTGATATACAAAAAAAAAAATTAAAGAAGTTAGGCAGTGAAAGGAAGAAGTAAAAGTGAATGGGAAAACAGTTTCTGGATGGGATGCAAAAGGTCAGGGAAGGCTTCTTTAGGTTTTGGAAGACCTAAGAATTTTCCAGGCAAATGTGATGAAACTTCACAAACTTTGCTGATTCAAGGACATGATTTTGAGGGAAAAAATTTAAGTAGAATTTGTATCTTAACTGCCAGTATACTGTTAGCTAATATTATAGGGCACTTACTGTGTTTGGAAGAATATTTGTGTAGAACGAATTAGGACACAAATAAGTGAGCATTTATATGTTAATGAGCAAAAGGGAAAACTGTTCAGTATGGCTGATTTAGGTAAAACACCTTTCCCTCAAACTTTTTGAAAATTTGATTGTATTTTTCATGTTATTAAGTATGCAATTGCATGTTCAATTGGCCATGGTTCTTTTCAAGAAGCATTCAACAAAAAGAGGGCCAAATTTTTCCCTTCAGTGATCACACGCCTCTTAAAATGATGACAGTAAGAGAAATATAGATATTTGTGAGCAGATTTTTTTTATTTGTGAACCTCATAATTTTTCTTGTAAAAGTCTTTCTTTTTTGCATGAAAAATTGCACCTTTAATCTGAGTTATATAATTTCAATCTAATTCAATAAACATTTATTAAATGCCTACTGTATATAAGGCATTATACTAGAAGCAGAAAATATAGAGTCAGAAATGAAAGTCCCTGTCCTTAAGATCTTATTTTCTACTGGATAGATGGAACAGCAACCCAACACTTACAAATCCATCAATCACTCAACATGCATTTATTAAGTGCCAATTACATGCCTGGCACCATCCTAGGCTCTTGGTATATAAATGAATAGTTCAGAATTCAGTAAAACAGAATGAAACGATTTCTGTTCACATGGAGCTTACATTCTAAGGGAGAGATTCTAAGTACTATACAGGTAAATGCAAACTAAATATTAAAAAATAAAAGTAGTTAAATATAAGGTAGTTTGAGAGAGAGGATACTAGCAGTTGGGGAGATCAGGAAAGGTTTCATGCAGCCAGGTGGTACAGTGAGTGGATGGAGTGATGAGCCTGGAGTTGGAAAGACAGGACTTCAAATGTGACCTCATATATTTACTAACTATGTGACTTTGGCCAAGTCACTTAACTACTCTCTGCCTCAGTTTCCTCAGCTGTAAAATGGGGATCATAATAAGACTTAACTCTCACACTTTTTATAAGGATCAGATGAGATAATATTCATTAAACGCTTAGCAGAGTGCCTGGAATATAGTAAGTGCTTGATGAATGCTTGTTTTTTTCTCCTATAAGGTGGCCTTTAAACTTTGTCTGGGCAGGTAGGTGGCAGAGTGGGTGGAGTGGCAGGCCTGAAGTCAGGAAGTCTCATCTTCCTGAGTTCAAATCTGGCTCAGACACTTACTAGCTATGTGACCCTGGGCAAGTCACTTAGCCCTGTTTGCCTCAGTTCCTCATCTGTAAAATGATCCAGAGAAGAAATGGTGAAACCATTTCAGTATCTTTGCAAAGAAAACCCCAAAGAGGGTCACAAAGAATCAGATACAATTGAAATGACTGAACAACAAAAACAACAAACTTTGTCTTGATGGAAGAGTTGGATTTTGCTAGAGTTAGGTGAGGAGAAAGTCAGTCAAAAAATATTTATTAAGCATTTACTATACTCAAGGTACTTTCCAGGAATGGGGGATAGTCAATGGAAAGGTACTTGGCAGGAAATGAAGTATCATGTATGAAGCTAGTTCGTGTGGTTCACACTGGGTGGAGGAGGGTAGTAATGTCAAATGAGGCTCTAAAGATATTTTGTGGCCAGATTGTAAAGGGCTTTAAAAGATAAATAGAGAAATTAATATTTTATTCTAGAAGCAGTAAGAAACCACTGGAGTTGATTGAACAGGCCAGTGATGTAGTTGGCTACATTTAATGAACACCACTTTCACAGCCTTGTGTAGGATGGACTGTAGTGGAGAGAGGGAGATCAGTTAAAAGGATATTGAAATAATTTAGGTGAGAGATGATAAGGGTCTGAACCAGCTATAGGTAGCTATAGGAGTAGAGAGAAGAGATTGGATGAAAGAGATATTGTGAAGGTAGAAATGGTAAGATTTGACAACTGATTGGATATGTGGAATAAGGGGGAGTGTTGTGTTGAGACTGTAAGTATAGTTTACCTTCAACATAAATAAGGATATCTAGAAGAGAGCTGGGTTTGAGGCGGGGGGGGGGGGGTGAGCATGGAGGGGGAGGAGAGATAATGGGATCTGTTTTGTACATGTTGAATTTAAGATCTCTCTGAAACATCCAGTTTGAAATGTCCAATAGGCAATTGGAGATGCAGAACTGAAGCTCAGAGGAGAGATTGGGGTTGAATATATGGATTGGGGAGTCACCAGCATATAGAATCTATATTATAGATAATTAAACCTATGGGAGCTAATGAGGTTACCAAGAGGGTCTTGGACAGAACCTTGGAGAGCACCCACAATTCAGAAGTGTGATATAGATGATGAGCTAGCAAGGGAAGTAGATTCAGATAAGCATTCAGATGAGTAAGGAGAGAGTAATGTCGCAAAACCCAGAGCAAAGAGAGTATACAGGAGGGGTGGTCAAAGATGTCAAATATAGTAAATAGGTTGAGAAGTATGAAAACTGAGAAAAAACTATTAGATATCCCAATTAAGAGATCATTGGTAACTTTGGAGGGAGCAGTGGAATGATTATGTTGGAAGACAGAGTGCAGAGGCTTTAGACAGCTTTTGCAAGGAATTTGGCTGAGAAGTGGAGGAAGGACAAAGGATGATAGCTTGAGGGGAAGAAATATTTTAAGGTTGGAGGAGACTTAGGCATGTTTCAAAGGAGTAAGGAAGGAGCCTATAGATATAGGGATAAAAATTCAGGAGGATACAGAATCAATAAGGACATATCAATCAATTGATTTCTCAATCCATGAGCATTGAGTAAGCTCTTACCTTGAGCAAGGCACTATGCTAGGTGCTGAAGATACAAGTATAAGGAATGAAATAATCCGTGAAGAAAGTATTCTATTTTCTCCTTTAAAAAGTAAGGTTTGATAGACATTCAGCAGATCCAGCTGATGAAAAAATATACTTACTACCTATAGAAATCCCTAACATTGTACTACCATTTCTATCAGGCTTAAAGGACTTTGAGTATTTAAGAATAATCCTTTCAAATGGGTGAAATAACAGCAAAGCATTCTGACTAACACCTTGAAGGGATTAGTTGTCTCTTAGCTGAGGGCAAAATAGGCATTAGGAGTTGGGTAAAAGTACTAAAGAAAAGGTTAGAGAATTCCACAAAGTTCACTTATTTAACTCTTTACATAAAATAGTCAGTGGTCTACCAATTAGTAGAGTATATTAATTGTAGAAATAACTATGTTCTTCTATATTTTAACTCCACCTTTATTTTTTCCATTAAATCCACATATACTTTCTTTTTCCAGAAAAGAAAATGAACACTGGAAGCAGCATGATGCAGTGAAAAAAGCACTGACTCAGAAGTCAGAGGATTTAGGTTCGAATATCATTTAAAATGGCTACCTATGAGAGCTGGGATAAGTCATTTAATTTCCCTAAGTCTCAGCTTCCTTATTGGTAAAATGGTGGGAACAGACTATATGACCTCTTCAGTGCCTTTCAGCTTGAGATCTATGATCTATGGTCTCTTCTGGAACGTTTGCCAGATATCTTAATTCTAGTCAGTAGGACATAGTCACTAGGAAACCTCTCCCTGATAAAGGCAGTCTGTGGGTGAAGAACAATGACCTTCCCTCTTTTGCTTACCACTAGTTCTTGTTCAATTTATTTGCATGCCAAGCCAGAAAATATCTTGAAAATTTTAAATCTTAAATCAGATAACAATCTGGGACAAGGGACTATAATCTCCGCTCCAGACACAATGGTTACCAAAAAAATTTCTGTCTGGGTTTTGTTAACAGGGTGTAAAGACTCATAGCTTTTGGCAAGATTAAAGAACTGTGAGCCTGCTCTTTTCTGGGAGAGGTTTTCTAGGTGAGATTTTGAACCTAGCTTCTCTGACTCCTGACTTAGCTCTTTCCAGTGTGCCATGTTGCCTCCTTCTAGTTTTGTCCTTGAATGTCCACAAGATGATATGGCTTATTTGGTTCTCTTGTCAAGCTTTCTATAAATCTGTTTTTTTTCTCTACTGCTTCTCATTGTTTTGTAAGGTAATATTGTTTGTAATCTTCTATGATTCTCCTTTGTAAGATTTTACAATCAAGTTTATATTTTTTTAAAGTGGTTTCTCTCCATTCAATAAAACCAAGTGTTTTAAGGCTTAAGTCATTTGTAAGCAGTTTTAGTTTCCTTCTTGTGGTGATTTACACTGTTTAAATTTCATTATACCGTAGTGATTATCAGTGTTGATTTCTGTTTTTTTATCCATTTCCAATTTTTCAGTGTGGCCATGTTGAAGCTGTTTAATTGCATACTCAATCTTCTCATCTTTATGCTTTCTTGTAATTTGATGGTGTTTTTGATCTTAGATCTAATAAATCAGTGGTCTGACTATACAGAGAGCTGATTCTGAAATTGCCCCATATCAATAATCAATCCTTTCCTTTCTATTAAAATGACATTTGTTAAAATGGAAGCTATTTCATTTTTGTAATTAAATTAGTGCTATGTTCAGTGCCTCCAGATTCTATTCTTGAAGAAGGCATTAATGATATATAGGCTTGAGGTTTATGTATTGTCTATAAACCTTTGGCCACTCTTATTACTCCTGAACAATATTTTCACTCTCCTCACCCTGTCCACCTTTGCAATGAAGTCACTGAATATTAAAGAATAGATTGATTTAATTTGGAAGGTCCTATTAGTTTCTTCATAGTTTTCTCTACCTTCTCATCCTCTACAACAGATATTCACATTTGGGTTGCAACTATCTTCATGAGAGTTTTCATTTGGAAATGCTTGTCATGAGTGCTCTTAAACAAGATATTCAAGTGTTCATGAAATCATGTTTCTTACTGCCTTTGATTGCACATTAAAACTCATTCTGCAATCTCCTTTATTTTCTTCTCCAGGGAGAACCTTGAAGTCATCCTTTCATCTAGCTTCAACTTCTTTTTGCCTTCTAGTTTCACTGACATCAAGAATGTCAAGATGCATATAATTTAGCTCCTCTTATATCCATTCTTTGGTCACTGGACAAGGATCTTTTTTTAAAAAAAATATGTAATATCTTATTTTTTCCCATTTACATGTAAAAATAATTTTAACATTTTTTTTTAGATTTTGAGTTCAAATTCTCTTCCTCTCTCCCTCCTCTTCCCCCTCATTGAGAAGTAATTTGATATAGATTAGACACTTGTAGTCATGCAAGACATGTTCTTATATTAGCAATTATGTGAAAGAAAACAGAGACCAAAATAGAAAAACTCCCCCCAAAAGAAAAAGCAAAAAAAAAGTATTCTTCAATCTGCATTCAGGCTCTATCAGTTCTTTCTCTGGAGATGAATAGCATTTTCCATCATAAGTCTCCTGGTCTGTGAGTGCAAGCACTCCTTTCCACCGTGTAACTACTAGGAGGACTCCCTCTCCACAGCCACCACAAGCTCTGCCACACCAGTGCTCCTCCTCCCCCAAGGACCACCAACCAGGACTGTGACCCAGATCCAAGTAGAGCAAAGCAAGAGAACCCTGCCTCAGTGCCATAAAAGAGATTCCTGCACTCCTGCTCTGATCAGCCACTTGATTCCCCCCACAGTCTGTGGGCCTGGAGCTCTGGAAGCAGCTGCCACAGTTGTAGCCACCTCTGCTGCCCCTGGCCTGGGGCCGGACCACATACTTCTCTCACCCAGATCCAACAATTTTCCCACTGACCTGCTGTTGTAACAATTTGGCTAGGAGCTACTGTGGCTGTGTAAAACCAACAACAACCAGCACAAAGAACACTGCAAGCCCAGGTTCTTTTGATCTGCTTTACTAAGGAAAGCAATGTTATGGGGTTAACAATCTTACTTTAATCCAACATATAAATATCATTCACTCAGCTCAGGGGAAAAAGCCAGCATCCTGAACTTCAGAGCAAACACAAACAAATTACAAACATCAACAGACAGATCTTGTCTGATTCAAATCTCAATTCATAGTTACCAAACATCCAGGTTTACAAGCTGGAGGGCTCTTAACTACAGCTGCCTGGAGTTTTCACATCAGTGCACCGCCAAGAGTGAGAGCCCTAAGCAAATAGTTCTGTCTTCTGTTTTTACGTGCTCTTTAGCCATCATCAAACATCATCTGAGTGACCAGAACTTAAGCTCTTACTCTTTGCTCTGGAGTTAGCAACTCCCCTTAGGACCCATGTGACCTAAAATCATCACAAAAATGCTACTTAAACCCACATGGTCTAAAAGCCTCTGATGTCACAAACATGCCACTCAAACCCATGCAAACTAGGCTTTCCTTTGAGGCAAGGAGGTCATCAAGGACTCCTAATTTAATCAAAGAAACAAAGGCCAAACTCTTCAAGGGCACTTGGTTGAATAAGTGCTAAGAGCCCATCTTGATTCCCAATACACCTGCTAAGTTTTCTGTGGTGTTTCTGGGTTGAGAAGTCTGGAAACTACCACAGCTCAGTGATTCAGTGCCCTGAGGCCTGTTCCACCTAGTCTGCTCTGGCCTGGTCTGTGCCTCTGGCTGGCCTGTGCTCCACTCCCAGCATGGTGCAATAGACCCTTTCCAGTGACCATCCAGGCTGTCTTGGGCTGGAGACTTGTTTCACTCTGTCATTTCATGATTCTGTAGCTCTAGAATTTGTTTAGAGTCAATTTTGCAGGTGTTTGGAGGGATTTGAGGGAGAGCTCAAGCAGTGCCTGTTTTCACACCACCATCTTGGCTCTGCCCCTCCCCCCCATCATTTCTCATAGTACAATGGTATTTCATCACAATCATATACCACAATCTGTTCAGCCATTCTCCAATTGATGGGCATCCCCTGAATGGCCAAGGATCTTACATTTAGCATATCGATAGCTAAGCTAATATTTCTAGATAGGCAAAAAAAAAGCTGTCTTATTCCCAGCATCTTCTCCCCCTTTTCTGCTACTCAGATCAGACCTGATAACGATTTTGTAATTTTTTTTGTTTGTTTGTTTTGCCAGTGACCATGGTTATCATCATTCAGTGATGAGCTTCTAAGTGCTTAGCTGGGCTGAAATCTTCCTCCATTAGAATATAACCTCCTTTAAGGTAGGTCTTTCTTTCTGCTTGTGTTTGAATTCCCAGTGCTTATCACAGTGCCTGGCACATAGTAAGCGCTTCATAAAAGCTTGTCCACTTGATCTGACTTGCTGAGATCTTACTTCAAGTCTTTCCAGCCTAGTAGGAGAAACTCCCAGAGCTTTAGCTCTTCTCACATTGCATTTGAGAAACCAGAGTCACACAATAACGAGGCATTAGAGTAGGACTCAGTGAAGGTTCCCTAATGCACTTTCCATATGATATTGTGCATTATAATTATACATGTTTTTGAATCTTATTTCCTTACTAGAGTGTAATTTCCATGAGGATAAAGAGCAGATTTTATCTAAACAATATATTTCCTCATAGCCTAATACCATGCTCTATAGACAGTAGGCACTTAATAAATGTTTATCAAATGAATAAAAGAATGAATAGGATTCTGTCAATACCTGAATCAGTTGTTAGGATTGTACTAAAATTGATGATTCAGTGAGTTTATTTGTTTTCTTCAAAGCTTGACTCTGACAAGTGCCCTTGCATTTAACACACATCCCGTGATTTGCTCTTTGCTCCCAGACTAATTCATTTATTCCCTCTTTGTACCAAACTGCATTTGCCATCTGCTACTTCAATCAATTAAGTGATCTAAATCCTTTTGAATGTGGCTGCATTGTTCCTCCTCATTTGCTTTGCCTGGCCAAATCCTCCCATCAGAACTGCAGAGGCAGAACTCACATAAATAGCTTGAATTGGAATATTTTTGAGATAGAAAAAATATACTCAGATAACCCATAGGAGTTTCTTATGTTCATTTATTCTGTGACACTAGAGGCCATGAAGCAGCCATGAAAATAAGTACTGAATTATATCTAGCCCCTAAAACACATCACAGTGAGCAAAAAAGAAATCAGGCAGAGAATATAAGGAAAGCCAGGCATTAGGCCAAAAAGAAATACAGTCTTCCTTTCCTCCTTACCCTCTTTTCATTTGGCTTGTTCTTAGTCCAGGTATACAAGGAAGCAAACATGGCCTGATTTGGCTGGACATCTTGGAGTAGTGATCTGCTACAAATCACTGATTACCTTGTGTAAGGCAAGATTCATGACCTTGTGGATGACCATGAACATGCCTGAATGGTTCGGAACTGCAAAGTATGAAAAACTCTCTATGTAGAAGGCAGAGGAAGTATAACATTTATTTAGATACCAGAGAATCCAATCCCAAGACCAAGAACCCCAATTTGATATAACAGTAATTATATTCCAAAACCTGTAAGCCTACCTCAATGTAGTAACAAGGAAATTATAACACAGTATTACAGCAAGTAACCAAGTCATCCTGTAACCTTCCCCCCATTAGGGTCTTCCCTGTAAATAATCACTCATGAATCCTAACTGTCTGCTTGCCTTCATTCTCTCCCCCCTCAGTTCTCTGAAGCTCCCTGGTTTCCACTCTCTCCTCATCACTCTCTTCTGCAGCTCTGTGGACTCTGAATTCTGGCTTCTCTTCTGACTTCTGAATTCTCTACAGATTCTGAGTTCTATAGCTACCTTTTGGGTATTTATACTCTTTTGCGGCCCTGAGGGCTTTACATCCAATCATCAAAAGAGTGTGGGCCTGAGGCTTAGTGCTTACTAAGTAAAGGAGGTAGGCCTACCTCTAATCAAGCCTCCCTTTGTTGGTCCCACCTGAGGTCTATTGAGTGGATGGGAAAGGTCTTTAATCACTGATTGGCATCACAAAGGTGTGGGCCTGCCTCTAATCAAGCCTCCTTTTGTTGGCCCCACCTGAGGCCTATTGAATGGGTGGGAAAGATCTTTCATTTACTTATTGGCCTCACACCTTTACTGATATCTTTAGTGGTCTGAGCATAGCTGGTCTACAACTCATACCCTTAGGAAGATTTTAGCAGGTGTCTAATAGTTTAGAATACTCAATTAAGGACCCCCAGAATCAACCCATCTCTGTATCTATAGAACTCCCTAAATATTAGGGTCCTCTATAATTTGAAGAAGAATGATCCTAGGGAAGCTGTAGACTTTCCCAGTATGTCCTGAACCCCAAAATATCTTTGGGAAATGAAACTCCAGTGTCTTTGCCAAGAAAACCCCAAATGGAATCACAAAGAGTTTGACGCAACTGAACAACAATTATGAGTCCTTTCCTGATCCCCTCTACTGCTAGTGCATCCCCCCACCCCATTCAAATCACCTTGTATTTCTTTTTCATTTATTTTGTATATGCTTATTTGCGTACCTATTTTCTCCCTCAATAGGATGTAGAAAACCCCTTGAAGGCAGGAACCGTTTCTTTTTCATCCTTAAATCCCTAGTGTTTAGAACAGCAAGCACTTAATGAATACTTGTTGATTGCTTGACCTGTGTCAAAGAAATAATGAGGCTAACCTGACTTTAGGAGAGGGTTTGTGTTAAAGGCAGTGGAAGTTAAGGTCTCAAGGGTAAAGTGTATTGATAGACTGTTTAATGCTAGCCTAGACAATGTGGAATTGGTTTGGGAAGCTATAAGGAGGTATTGTAGCCATCATGAGAAAGTTCTTAATGAAAACAAAGTTTTAGGGAGATTATTTTGGTAGAACTGGAATGGAGAGACTGGGATATAGAAGCTCCATTAATTAGGAAGCTATTGCAGTATAGTCCAAGAGAGAGATGAATGCTTAGAACAGGCTAGTGGCAATAGGAATGAAGAGGAAGGATTGAGTGTTATCCCCAACAGATCTTCATGAGCCTAGCCTATACTAGTGGGCATTTCAGTATCATTTTTTTCCAGATACACTTTTTTACTTACTGGAATTTTTACTCATTTTGTCATTGTTTTACATGAAGGATAATTTTATATAAGTTTCCTTTATAGCATTGGTTATTTGCTAAACGCTCATCACAGAAAGTTACCTCTGAGGTTCTCTGGTGCTGCAGGCAGCGAAGGTGCATTTGTGCATTTATAATCGTTTCTACTACTCTCTCCTTATAATTCAACCTCTTGAATATCCTCTGTTTTCCCTAGTGATCAAAAGTACCCACCAGGTAAGTCTTTTCTCTCTTCCTTTATGAGTGATGAAACTGCCATTTTAGAACCTGGTCATTTCTCATCCGGACTGTATTCTCCACATCATTTTCTTATGGGACTAAATATTTTATCTCTTGTTGTATGTGTTTGGAGTCTGTGATTATGGAAGCTGCTTATATTATTGAGCCTCTTGGTTTAAAAAAATCTTTTGCTGATTAAATTCATGCAGTGATTAATTCTGCTTGTCTTTCATAATTCCCTTATTCCCATTTCAGTCTCCACATACCTTTAAAAATCAAAACAATGTCTCTTTGTCTTCCTTCCCCCTTGCATAGCTCTCTCTGGCTCGTGTGGCATTCTGAATTTTTACTAAATTAATTTCATTCTTACTTTACATGAATGTGTTTGAAATAACTAGCTATTGCTTCTAGTAGATTATAGGATCATAGATTTAGAGCTAGAAAGGACCTGAGATACCATTTAGTTCAAACCTTCCTTTTACATGTAACTAGTGTGTGGGATAGCCACAACATAGTACTTCATATCCCTCACAAAGGGTGTGTGGATGTTTGCTCTATGAGCTGGCTTGCTCACTCTGACTTGCCTTCACACTAGCAGGTCTAGATTCAAAGAGAAGGACCACCACTCAGATTCTCTCAGGGTCTTTTTGTGGGGTACATTTTCTCCACTTACCACTTTATAGTCCCCATTGATTCATTTCTATTTTCATAAACAAGCCACTCAAAATGATGACACTGTTAGATCTTAAACATAACCATTTATTTAGCAATAAGGTAAAATAATGTCATAGGCCCTCGTATATTAAGGCAAATGCAGTAATAGTAAATCTACTATAATCCACTCATAAACTTATATTACATTCTCCCACCAATGCACTCAGCATCTGTGGGGACAAATGGTCATATACTTACAGAAACCTGCTAAGGAGGCACATGAAGGAGGAAAACGCATGTTTCCACAGCTCTAGAACTGCAAATTTTGTTTTTATCTTCCCATCTTAGAAACTATATATTAAAGGTCCTTGAGAAGCATAGTTTCTGTGTTGAACAAATGCTTTTATTGGTAAGCTTAGTTAATCCATGCTGTGCTTGACTCACTAGGCATGATGGCTCTTCTAAACTACCTGATCTGTTGGTGACTTCTCTGATTCTCTATTTCCAAGTTTGATTGATTTTTTTGGCTCACCTGGACTTATTCTTCAACAGCAATTGTAGTATCCCTCACTTCTAGCTTCAAGCTTAGATGATGCAATTCTGAAACCTATCATTTCACCTCTTGCTTTCTCCTCTAATCTTTCTAGGTTCCCACTCTAGGTCCTTTCTGGGAACAATCCTCCCATGGCTTATTCTTAGTTATAAAATTTTCATTTTCTGTCTATAATAAATTAAATTGGTTCCATAATCAGAAAACAGTTCTGCTGTCTATACCTTTTCAGTATAGTATATCTTGTCACATTCAAATGAAGAAAACAACTGATTCAGACCTCTGTCAAAGGAAACATCTCTGTTAGAATTCTAAGAAAAGCAGACTAAATAAACTCAGCCATGTCAAAGGGCAGAACTTTAAAGGTACAATACCTTACATATGAGGGAGCTGAGGCCCCAAAAGATTAAATGATTTGTGCAAGATCACACAGATATGTATCAGAACCGGGATTTAAACCCATATCCTGTCATTTCCAATCTATCATTTTTTCTGCTCTACCATACTGCTCCCCATTCCAACTCTTTTTATGTCTTTACTTATTTTTCACTACTTTAGTAGATTTGTGATCGTTTTCATATGAATATTTCCTCCCACAGTGAAGCTTGAAATCTTCTGTGCCTTCTCACCCTGTCTGACTTGTTCATGTCTTTCTATATATTTCTGCTAGAGATCATGAAAGGTTCTAGGAGACTTCTAGATATCGTGATAATATGCAGGGACCAGTGGAGCATAAGAATTAACTGTCCATTATTTCTCCCCCTTCCTACATAACTAGACTACCTCCTTTTCCATTTGATGATACCCTGTATGGTTTTTTGGTGTGCATTTCCTCAGCGATGACAACGTTTCTGCCTATCCACTCCTTCCTCACCTTTCTTCAAAGCACAGCTGAAGCCCTACCTCCTACATGAGGTCTGATCCTCCCGAGATCTCAGCACTCTCTGCCTCTTAAACCACTTTGTGTTTACTTAATTGTGTTCACATGGTGTCCTTCCAATAGAGTGTAAGCTCCTTGAGAGCCGAGACGTCCTTGTTTTGTTTTATTTTAATTTATTCCTCATAACCCCAGCCCCTAGCACAGTGTTGGGCACATAGTAGATCTTTATATTTATTCAATTGAATTTAATTAAATCCATGCCCATCACGCTCCTTTTCACTACCCCTCAGGGGACTTAAATTTAATTCATCAGAGATTGAGGTATTCTATGACTAAAATGAATTCAGTTGACTTGAACTGGCTAAAGTCACACAGCTAATTTGTGACAGAGCCAAGAACAGACCCCAAGTCTCCCAGACTCTGTGGCTCTCCCAATGACATTATATGGTGGAGCTCTCATTGTTCTGGGCATCATTTATTTTTTTTGACTACCACCAAGATAATTCATTATTATTGAAATGTATATTTTAATATTTTCCCCCTTCATTTGTATTGGAACTCCCCCCAAAGAAGGGACGTAGTAATTTCCTAAACTGTGCTCCAGCTTTATTTCTAATTCCATATCTTCAAAGTTGATAATGTTATATATAGTGGGCAGGTAAAATTTCTAGGCTTTATTTTCAGCTCTACTATTGATTTGGTATTTCACTTTGGAAATATTTGCCGCCTAATAGGCACCTCACACCATCTGAAATTGCACTACAGCACTTACTTATGGACACCATAACCATAATGGTGATAGCAATGATCAACATTTACATGGTACTTAAAAAAAGTTTGCAAAATGCTTTATATACATTATACATTATTACATTATATACATTATTTCACTTGAGACTCACAGAAATCCTGTGTGTTAGGCAACCTATTTTACAGATGAAGTAAGTACTCATGGTCACAAAGCTAGTAAATGTCAGGGACTGAATTTTAACCTAGGTTGTTCTGACTTCATGCCAGTTCTCATTCCCCTACAGCATGCCATGTTTCCTCAGCTAAAGTATTCTAAATACCACATGAAAACATATGTAGAATTTTTTTTTGCCTTCACAGTTGAAGTATGGGGAACATTTTTGTTTCTTGGTTTACTTTTGTTTTCTAAAGATTCTGGATTTTCTTTCTTCTCATACCAGCCAAGGCCTTACTTTCCAGGTCCTTTTCTGAGACAGGTCTGGCCTAACCTGAAGGCCATCCAGTACTTTACTTCTGGTTTACAGGAGTTCATGAAATCATAGAATCTCAGAGTTGGAAGGAACTTCACAAGTCATCTTGTCCAACCTGGACTGGAGACATGAATCCCCTCTCTAACATCCCTATCAAGTGTTTTTTTGTTTGTTTGTTTGCTTTGTTTTTGTTGTTGTTGCTATTGATTAAAGGCTTCTGGTGATGGGTGACCTCCTAAAGAAGCCATTCCCATTTAACTTTCTGGAAAACCTTAATTGTTAGGAATTTTTCCTCATATTGAACTGAAAGCTTCCTCCTTATAGTCTATTAGTTTTAATTCTGCCTTCCAGGGCCAAGCAGAGCAAGCCTAATCCTTCTTTCACATGATTTCACAGGAATTATGCAGTAAGAGATAGTGCCTGGGTCATTGATCTATGCCTACCTAAATCCTTCCTCAGACTGTCTTCAGAATATCCCCAAATTCCCAGAAGCTCCATCATCAGAAATCTTCCTTCTATGAAGCCCCACCATAGTTCAATGTCGTGGAAATTTGTCTGGCCTTGAGGGCATAAGCAATCTGACTGTGCTCAACCCTTTGGAAAAAAAGATTTACAGAGCTAGAAGACTGACTTGCTTAGCCTGTCCTCTGAATTCTTGTAAGGTCAGCATGGTTTGACTTCATGAATATTGCAAAAGGAAGATTTTAACTACAGAAAATTGACTATTGAGGAGATGATATTACAGCCAAAGTGTTAATATAGTACTGAGCCACTATTTCAACTGAAGTTGTTAGCCAATTTTTCAGTTGAGTAATGCTCAAAACAACATCTCAAGTGTATTTGATGCTATATGTTTAGAAAGAATATAGACATACTCGGATTCAAATCCTAGAAGCGTTGCTTATTTCCTGAGTGACCTTGGACAAGTCATTGAACAGTCTCTTTGCCTCTACTGTAAAAAGAAAGGGTTGGATTGATGGCTTCTAAGTCCTTGCCAGCTGTAAATTTATGATTCTCTTCTCATCTCAACCTTCAGGTAATTAATTTGCTTCTGATGGAAATTCTTTTCTTCTTTCCTCTTTACATTTTAAAATTCAAGGACTGTATAGATTAAACCTACTTTATACGTAGAAATATGTATATGCATAATATACATACATGTGCACACACACTATGTACAACATACACATGTATATTAAAATCTTTGAATTGGACAATGGTGATCTCAAAATATAAACTCATGTATAAATGAACTCATGTTATATTGGTAATAATCAACTCTTATTTTCCCTATAATATCACTGGGATATTATTTGTATAATTTTATGTAATAATATTTAATAAAAATAATACTTATCTTTACAGAGATAATTCCTTCCTTTTCTTTTCCCTCAAAGTCCTTTGCAATATAAAGCCTTGAAGTGCCATCTAAAGTGAAACTTCAGTACCTTAATTTTCTTGGACAGCTAGCCGGGGCAGCTAGATAGCGCAGTGGATAGAATGCTGGACCTGGAGTTAGGAATACCTGAGTTGAAATTTCGACTAGCTGTGTGACCACATTTACTAGCTTTGTGATCCTCCACAAGTCATTTAACTCTATTTGCCTCAGTTTCCTTATCTGTAAAATCAGCCGGAGAAGGAAATGGCAAACCATTCCAGTATCTTTGCCAAGAAAGTCCCAAAATGTGGTCACAGAGAGTCAGAAATGACTAAGCAACAGCCACTGCATTGACTAGAAATTTGAGAGGTTATTTCTATCAAGAACATAAAAAGGGAATACGAGAACTGGATTCCCAATTCAGTAATCCATGGTGATGGATCTTGTGTTCAGACACTTTTACACCCCACTCCACTATCACTTTGGCGATATGACTAATTCTTTAGTCATACTTTATTTAATCTGAAGACGCTCATCTGGCAAATCCCATTCTTCAGAATACAGCCAAGACCCAGAAAGTAAACTTAACAGCCACAAAATTGATGTGACTAAGCCCAATCAGGAACCGTCATACATTTTCTTAAAGGGCAGCACCTCAAGTCTAATTCAATCCAACAAACACTTATTAACTACCTCCTGTTTGTAAAGTCCTCAATCAGTCTATTTAAACACAATTATAAGCTTTGTTATGTGGCATAGGGGATAGCGTGCTGAGCTTGGAATCAGGAATTCCTAAGTTCATGCTGAGATACTTATCAGCTACGTGACCCTGGGCCAGTCATTTAACCTCTGCCTTAGTTTACTCAACTATAAAAAGGGGAAAATAATAGCACCTACTACCAATGGTTGTTCTGAGAATTAAATGAGGTAATATTTGTGAAGCACCTGGCATATAGTAGAGTATAAATGTTTGTTTCTTTCCTTCCTTTCTCAATCTATAGAGAAATAGAAAACAGATGAGGAACTGGATTTTTTTGGTAGAGCTAAACAAATTAGTAGAATTGACCTATAGTCATCTGTAATCAAGGAAAGAAGCAGAAAAGTTACAGAAACAAACAACCTCCCAACAATAACCCTAAAAATTGTAGCCATTTGGGGCCATTTAGTGAAGGGACAAAGAGTCTTATACTGTAATATAAAGACTACAGTATCCCTTGGGGAGTTAACACTGAATTACAGGAGAGCATAATAAAATTGACATTCATAAAGAATCTGAATCATCAAGCAATCTGCTTCACTAGACAACAAAAAATAAAAAAGGTTAGAAAGATTTCCATTAAAATGGCTTAAAAATAGGCCTATGTGTAAATATTTTATTGCCTATAGGTTGGATAAATGTTGTATTTGGTAGACACATATCTGCTAAAACTATGACTCTCTGAAACTCTTGTATTGACTTCATACATATGATAAAGATGGATTGTAATCTACTGGACTGTGAGTACCATAAGGGGAAGGATGTTCTCATTTCCAAACTTTGTATTTCCCCTCAAACAGCTAAATCAATGATGAGATTAGAATTATACTCTTGTCTAGTGACACTGGACCAGTCCCTTAACCTCTGTTCCTTAATTCATTATAATTTATCTTCCTTCTTTACAACTTCAGATTTGAGTGTGGTCCCAGTTTCTGATAAAGCATTGCATGTGTTCATCTGAACCCTTTACACAATGGTCTTAAAGCTATCATATCAAACACATTTCATGCTTTAGCTTCATGCTTTCATTTTTTTATTACTTAGTAGATTTGATGTGGATAGAAATACAGCAGATAAAAATCTGAGGGAAGTCAAAATCTCTGGACCCCTGGGGTATAACAAAGAGGGTGCTGAAAGGAGGAAAGTAGGTAACTTGGCAAAGATGAAATAGAAAGTTGTTTTTAAAAGTGTGTAGATAACCTTAAAAAATAAAATTCAGAATTGGAAGGATGACACAGAAAAGCTTTGTAAGACTTCTGCTTATACCAGACACCAGTTTACATACAATATTCTCTCTCAATGTCTTCTTTTTCTCATTATATTTCACCTTCTTTCCCTATCCTTCTGTCTCTCACAATTTCCCTCTTTTGTTATAGAGGGTAGACAAATAATAGATTGAGATAAAATTCTTTGTCCTTACTAGCCAAGGGCAAGTAGCTATAAAGTTTGTATAAGTTTGCTATAAAGATAAAAGCATATTCTATTTCCATAATAGTGTTGTTAAGGTTTGTTAGCATAGTACTTTAGCTTTTCCTGCTTGAAAAAACGGGGAAAATCTTTGACTAGAACATAGAATATAGGAGACGTTTGAAACATAATGATACATTTCTTATATAGTTATATAAGGTCATAGTTCAATTTCGAAAATAAGTTTTTGCCATTTGCTGTTTATGGAAGATATTGTCATTTAGGGATATACAGGAAAAAGCCATAATGACCATGAGGATTGCTGCTTTTTCTTCAAGGAATCTCTTCGCAGATGATTTCCTTGTGTTGCCCTGTGTCTAGTTGCTAGCCTGTCACAATTAGACCATTTGTTTTAATCAAAAAACGTGTGACCATTCCACACTGAAATGCATTTCTGATGATGCTTAAAGTGGTAAAACAAAGTACTAGAGAAAGGAACACTGTCAGAAATTTTAATTATTTTGCCCTTCTTGCTTATTTCCTTTAAGAAAGTAGTGTTGACCCAATTCTCAATTTACAAAGCAAAACAAAAAAAAATCTGATTGTCCTCAAAAGACTTCCAGATTAAGTGTGAGATGGCTGGAAAGGGAAAGGATTTGTTTGAGCCTTCCTCTCCATATGTCATATTGGTAGTGAATGGAGTTAATACCATAAAGGTTGTATTTAACAGCAAAATGTAACCTTATGTCACCCACAACACAGTACACTATTGTGAAAAAAGTCTTTGCAGAATAATTTTGATTCCTCCACCCCCACTAAAATTGTCTTTAAGTATAAGTAAAGTATAAA
Organism: Trichosurus vulpecula; assembly: GCF_011100635.1. Lineage (NCBI taxonomy): Eukaryota > Metazoa > Chordata > Mammalia > Diprotodontia > Phalangeridae > Trichosurus > Trichosurus vulpecula. The sequence continues at coordinate 387,266,412 of NC_050574.1, forward strand.
CATTAATGTTTCTTTTGTTATTTTTTTAATTCGGGGGAAAGATTTTCTGGTCTGTTCCCCAGCTCTGCCTTTGGGCTGGTTGACTTGGGAAGAGGTCTAGAAATACTGCATTCCAGGAGCCCTAGAACCACAATCCAAGCATTGACTGGAACGGTGTGCTGCACTTATGATGGTGTTTGTCCTCGAATCCAGCCGCGCAGCTTCATCTGCGTTCACTCTGTATGGATGTTGCTTCCCAGGCTCCATCGTTACCATGACATTAGGGAAATTTCAGTTAATGTGAGTCCCTTTCTCCACTAGATGTCACTGTAAATCAACGGCATTCGGGGGGATCTCAGACATGCTATACATACACATGATACATAGATCGTACATATTTATATGACATGATACATAATACATTGGACAGACACACTGTAATATTAAATATAACTGTTTACAATATTGCACATATACACATATGCCCATCTACACGTGTGTATAGATATACATGTGCATAGATATACATGTGTATAGACACATGTGTATTTATATGTATACACATACCCAGGTATCGTAAGAAATCTGTGCATACATAGCTCATACACGTGTGTATATGTGTGCATTTATGCAAGTATGCATGTACATACATGTACATACACCCATGTATGTGGAATGGGTTTAGAAATATCTTCCGTAAGTTTACTAATAAGGACACCAGCTGTAGGACGACAATCTGAGCATTGATTTTATTTGTGGGAAAACGTTCTCTGATCCGTTCCCCAGCTCTGCCTTTGGGCACACACACGCATACACACGTATTTCTCTAGACAGTTTGAGCATGGAGGGTCCCTGCCCTTTGAGCTGCCCAGGGGGAGCCCCCCACGAGTAGCCGGCAGCAGCTCGGCTACTGAGCCCCCGCCGAGGGCCGGCCCGGTGCTGCTGGGAAGCGGCAGGTCGTGTGGGCGATCCCCGCAATGCAGCACTGTTAGGAGATGTGACCAGACTGATTTCACGTGAGTGCAGTGCTCTGGGCTCGCTCTCTCTCCCTGTAGTGTTCGTCTCCTCCATCAGATGCTGCCGGGGCGGCTCACAAAGACACGTCGGTTTTGCCCTGGGAGTCCCAGGAGGGGGCAGGGGGAGGGCGCGGGTAACGATCACGGTGGGGGGGGGGGGGGCACGCGCCAGTGGGATGCAATGCAGACTAGACCGCAGCCCGAGTCGGGGGGGAGGGGGTAGCGGAAGAAGGCACGAACAGCTCGGGTCTTGACTGCACTGCAGAGACCTTCCCTCCCCGCCCCTTCCCCCAGCAAGCCCCTCTGCGGGCCCGACGCAAACAGATTTTTTTCTTTTTTTTTTTTTTCCTTTTGCTAGCGCAGAGAGCGAGGCGGGTTAAGGCCCTGCAACAGGAGCTCCGCAGCCCGGGTAGTACCTCGGAGTTGCGGAGGGCGTCCGCGCCGGTGGGCGGGTCCTCTGCGCAGCCCGTCCCAGTCATTGGATGCCAGGGCTGCCGCTTCTGCGGCGAGGGCCGGGACGCAGCGCTCACCGCCCCTCTCTCCCCACTCCTCCCCCTCCCTTGCCTTCACTCCCTCCCCCCAGTCTCTCCCCCTCCGCCTTGTCCGCGAGCTAGACGGTCACGTGCCCACGGAGGGAAAAGCCATCTCCGGTCGGCGGCGGCTGCAGCTACTAAAGGGAGAGACAGAGAGTGGGAGACGGAGGGAGGGGAGCGGGAGGAGGGAAGCGAGAGAAGGAGCAGGGCTGTTTCTTGGTGCCGCGCGCGGCTCCCGTCGTTAGGGGTCGCCCTGGGAAGGGGTGCGAGACGTGTGAGCGTGGGTGTACGTGTGTGTGTAGCTGTGGGAGCGGGTCACGCTCGGAGCCCGCGCACCGCCGGAGGAGGAGCCCGAAGAGCGAGGCAGCCGGGGAGCGCGCGAGCCCGCCGAGGCCCGCCCGGGATGGAGGACGCGGCGCGAGCGATGTGACTCTCCCCACCCCGCCCCCAACCTCCTTCCCCTTCTCCTCCTCTTCCTCCTCCTCCCCTCCCTCCCTCCCCCCTTCCCATCCCGGCCCGGGCCGAAGGGACCCAGCAGTGGTGGCGGCAGCCGAGGAGACGGAGCCAGTGAGGGAGGAGGCGGCCGCTGTGACCGGGCATGGTGGTCTGGGGCAGAGCGAAAGGTGAGACACCCCCTCCCTCCCCTCCCAAGGGCCACAGACTGGGGAGGAGGGGCAGAGGACGGAGATCGGGATGGGCTCAGGGGGCTGTGGCGGCGATTTCCCTTCCTCTCCCGGCAGACCCGCCAGGGACCTAATCATTGGCGGCGGCCGTGGCCGTGGCCGTGGGGGAGGGGAGGGAAACGGGCTATTCCCGGAGCCGCCGCCGGAGACCCTGGGGTGGGTGGGGGAGGGGTCCGGGGTCCTCCCCACGCCTCAGCTCCTCCTCCGGTCCTGGGGGGGAGGGAGGAGCCGAGGAGGAGGCTGCTTTTTGCGCCTCCGCTTCCCCAGCCGCACACGCAGGCAGCTGCCGGGTTATGTAACGAGTGACCTCCCCCCATCCCCCACCGCCGTGACTCCCCCCCACCCCCACGGGGAGGGGAGGGCGTGCGCTCCCTTTGCACCCTTGTCCTTTGCCGACTAGCCTCACCTGCTTTGCCCTGAAACAGACCAATTCGGGGTCAGGGGCCGTCCCACCCTTCAGCCCTATCACTGGAGCCCCGCAGTGGCCTGTCTTCCTTCAGCACCACGGACGCCACATGACGGCACTACCCCGCCTAGGCATCCCCCCCTCCATGTCCCCTCCCCTTCACAGCACTGCAGCCAGCCCCTTCCAAAGCGCTAACCTCCACCCTCCATCCTTTGCATCACCTCACTGCGTTTACACTTTACCCTGGACAATATTCCTATCTCTTTCCTTGAACATAAACCTGGCATCCTCGGTTGTCATACTTGTATGTATGCATATTACTGCAAACTCAATTCCACTAACCTCTGCACATATATCTCTCACCTCCCTGACCTCGCTCGAGTGCATTTCTGAAGGCTGGAAATTTCTTTTTTTTCTGTCCCCTTTATATGAGGGGTGGCTCATTCAAATTATTTTTTCCCTAGGTGCTTATAGGCATGCAAACACTTTTCATGCCCTTCCATACACACTATTAAATTTTTCCAGGCCTTGTATGCCTAGAAATGGATATCTTCTCCCATTTAATACCACATCATACCACAGATGGTGCTAGCAAAGAAATGTAACCTTGTTATCCTCAACTCCTCATTCTCACATGCCTTTACATAACCAGTCAATTGCCAGACCTTGCCTGTTGTGTGTCTCACAAATCATACACCTGACCCTAACTACCACAGCTACCACCTTAGCTCAGACCCTCATTAGTTCTTACCTAAATATTTTTTTTATGGTTATTCTGTGTATACTTCTATGTGTACTTGTTTCTCAACATTAGAATGTAAGTTCCTTGTGAGTGGGGATTGTTTCATTCTCATTCGTATCCATAGTCAGTGCCTGGCACATAGTAGGTACCTTATAAATACCTGTGGTTGAATTGAGCTCTTACCAACATTTAACTTTATCAAATTTATGCAAATATTTATATTTTCTCTACTGACTGTGGCCTTTCTCCCCAATGTCTACTTCTTGTGGTGTATCCCTATAATGCCTGATCTCTCCTTCCATATAGGAAAGGTTCCTTATAGATACAATTAGTAACTCAAATAAACACATTGCTGAACCCTTTTAATGGAGCATTACAGTTTTTGTGTAAACTACCTTTGAGAAAATCTCATTTCCTTTATCACGTACTAGATGACATCTGAGAACCTTTCCAACTATAAGTCAATGATCAAATCATAACCTTGTTCCTTCTCTGATGTGTACACAGGAAGACTGCATTGCATCTTTTAGGGCAGTGGTTTCTAGCCTTGGCATTGTGATATCCTGGGTTATCTTCAAATAATTCAAGGGGGCCTGTTCCCTAATCTAATTTTCTTGCCAGCCAGTGTTGATGATGGTTGCCCTACTTTCTACGTAGACTATGGGGGTAAAATGATCTAAAATGAAGGAGCTTCAAAAAAAATATTGTCCATAAAAGGTTTTTATTGATGTTATATGGCATTCTTTTAATGGGTGTGATTAGACTGGGAAGAGACCTCTGAAAGCATCTAGTCCAGAACCCGTATTACAGGTGGCCAAAATTCCCCCTTGCCCCTCAGGTGCCTTCCCCTCTAGGACCATATTTCATCTACTCCGTGTTTTTTGAGTATTGACTTATGATTTGCAGTTTACATTGTCTCCCATTAGAGTGTAAGCTACTTGAAGGCAGGTAGGTGCTTAATACATGCTTTTTTCATTGATTATTGCAAATGTGGCCTGTTGATGCCAATAGTAATCTTCCTAAAATGCTGTTTTTTGACTTTCCTTCCCCTAAAAAAAAAAATTGTGGTTCTCTGTTGCCTTTAGGGTAAAATCTGTGTTCTTTAGCTTGGCATTTAAGCATTTGAAATGTTGTTTCATATCTATTCCTTCAATATCTACCATTAACTCTCCTATAGAAAAACTTTAGTATCTGGTCCTGAGACACATCATGGTAAAGTGCAGTTATCAATAGATGGTGAAGCTGGGAGACATGGACTTACCCTCTGCCTTGGTTACTTAATGTTTTTGGGTAACCAAAGGGCTCCTCACTTGAACTTCACTTTCTTCTTTATTCTAGGGCTTTCACCTTCTAAACTTGCCTCATCCCTGATCCTCAGCTTGAAGCTCAGCATTGTAGATCTTTCTGATGCTGGAATACATTAGTCACTGAATCAAGACGCATTTAAATATCAGTTATGAGTGAAGAACTGTGCTAGACATGGGGGTATAAAGAGAAGAACAAAATAATCCCTTCCTGCCATATGATATGTAATACTAATTTATAACTGGTCATGTATATTAAAAGGCATCATGGTGCAAAGAAGAGAATAAGCTAGTCTAGGAACCCAGAAGGCCTGGGTTCAAATTCTACCCCTGGGCAAGTCACTTAAATTCTCTGGGCCCTAGGCATTTCTTTAAATAGTAATGGTACTTAAAGGGCTTTCTGAGCATAAGTCCTCTCTTAATAGTGTAAGGGTTGACTGTACATGGGGACTTAGGGTTTTAAAAGTCTTTAAATTTGTTTTTAGCTGCTATTATGACCAAATCAGGAGGAAGGAAAATGTTAATAGTAATAGCCAACATAGAGCACCTACTGTGTGACAAGTGCTGTCCTTAGCAGTTAACAATTGTTTCATTTTTTTCCTCACAATCCTGTCAGATGGGTACTGTTATTATCCTCATTTTACAGATGACGAAACTGTGGCAAACGGGATTTGTGGTTACCAGGGTCATTCAGCTAGCTTAAGTCACTGAGGCTGGATTTGAACTAGGTCTTCCTGACTCTAAGCCCAGTTCTATTTATTTCGCCACCTAGCTGCCAATAATATTTTTAAAAACTCATTTTTTTTGAAATCAAATTATACAATGCAATTTTTTTTTTCTTTTTAAGGGCCTGTTTACTTATATTCAAAGTATCATGAAATAAATAATAACTTATCAGAGGCTTCTTCAGGTACTTTGGAGTGATGTAAATATGTGGTTCATGTGCATTGGGCTTTATTTTGTTTTCTTATATTCTGCCTTATAGAGGAACATCCAGTTTGCAATTATTTCAGTATGATCCTGCACAAAATAGAATATTAGAAATATTACTCAAAGTGTGTTACAGATGACAATTGTTTTTGCACTACATATATAATTAAGGCTATAAAGTATACATCATTTTGTAGATGAGAAAATGGGGACTCAAATTTAATGACTTGTCTGCAGTCTCACAGCAAACAGTATTAGTGGAATGGAATTTTGATTTTTGTATCTTAACTCCCAAGTCCAGATTTCTTTCTATTGCTCTTAAATAATAAAAATTACTGAAATGGGTGGTAAGGGAGAAGCAAATAATGACATAAATAGCATTGTATTGACAACAAAATACTTTGAATTTGAGCTGTAGTAGTGTTAAAGAGTAGGTAGGGTCCCACCTCCGTAGTGCACTTGTTAATAATAAAATGTTTTTTTTTGTGGAAAGTGTTTTACCATTTCAAGCCTCAATCTGAACTCTAACCAAATACTAAGGGTTTAAATTAAGCACTGATTTTGTTCCTCCTCCCCCAGTTTATTTTGCTTTTCTGCATAGTATTTGCCATGAAATTAAACATTGCACCTAATTTCCCCTAGTGCTATTTTCCATTTTTTCTTTTAAGATCATCAGAAATATAACAGAACCACTCCCAGGTTTTGTGTCTGTTAGACTCTATGACTCCTGTCATAGGGATCAGAGGGGACACATTTATCATTTCTCCATATTAGAATTTAACAGTTGATCCTTGTTTAGGCCTTTCCATTGTTCATTTGTGTTTATCTTTTCATGTTTCTTTTTGGGGGGGGGGGGCGAGGCAGGGCAATTGGGGTTAAGTGACTTGCCCAAGGTCACACAGCTAGTAAGCATGTCAAGTGTCTGAGGCCAGATTTGACCTTAGGTTCTCCTGACTCCAGGGCTGGTGCTCAACTCACTGCACCACCTTCCTGCCCCACCTTTTCTTGTTTCACATGGAACTTCACAATTTCTACATTGCTCTGGCCTTTTCATCAGTCATTTTTGGAAATCTTGGAAATCTATTTTTTGTTTTCCCTATGCAGGATTATATTCTGCCTTGCTAGATAAGCTATTCTTGACTATAAGCCTATTTTTATATCTTTTGTGTTTTGGAATATCATATTTCAAGCTTTCTTCTCCTTTGTAATGATGGCTGCCAAATCATTTGAAATCCTGACTGTGGTTCCTTGATGCTTGAGTTTTTTCTTTCTGGTTGCTTGCAGTATTTTTTCTTTGACATGGAAGCTCTGAATTTTGGCTGTGATATTCCTGTAAGTTTCCAATTTGGGGTTTCTTTCAGCAGGTTATTAGTGGATGCTCTCTATTTCTACTTTGCCCTATGGTTCTAAATGATATGAATGGTTTTCTTGGAAGATTTCTTGAAATGTGATTCCTGGGCTCTGTGTAGTGTTCATGTAGTATACCAATTCTCAATTTTTTTCTCCTCTCCTTATTACCAGATCACTTGTTACTGTTTTCTCCTATTTTTTCCCAGTCTTTTGACTTAGTTTTAATATTTCTTGTTGTGTCATGGAGTCATTAGCTTCTGTTTGGTTCATTGTAATTTTCCAGGAATTTGTTGCTTAAGCAAAGTTTTGCGCTCCTTGTGCTAAGTTGTTAATTCTTTTCTCAGTTGTTTCTTCCATAGCTCTCATTTTTTCCCCAGTATTTTCTGCTAGAGAACTTATTACGTTTATTAAACATTTTAACCTCTCTTTTTTGGGGGGAGAGGCGGGGGGACTCTTGCTTTGTCTCTCCTAAGAATTGTAGTTGAGTTGTGCCCAGGTTGTATCTTTGTTTGAGGTGTTGTCTGTCACTGTTTTGGAGTCATTCTCTTACTATCTCAAGCACTCTGCAAAATGCTGAGGATGCAGGTAGAAAAAGCAAAAATAGTACCTGTTCTCAAGGAGCTCATTTTTTAATGGGGGAGTTACATATGGGAGGTTCAGCTATAGAGCAGATGGAAAAACTTGGTGGTCTTTAAGGTACAACTGAATGGGCAAAGGGTCAGATTCTAGTGGTCTCAAGAGTTGCACAGTGTCAATAACAATTGGTAATTGTGAATTTTTGCACTTTAATTGAAAATATTTGGGCTTATGGTTAGAAGTTGAGACATTTATGTCCATTAAAAAAGTCTAGCTTTTCTAGTTACCACTTAAAGACCACATAAATGTCATTTGAAATTAGTGGATATTGCTTACCTACAAGTATCATTTTTTTCTTGTTATCAGTTAAAGGCCACATAACTGCCTCTGGAAATCATTAGATACTACCTAAGTACAAGTGTCAAGTATGTAGGTTGAGGAGTAAGGTGCACAAACTCTTAATTGACTATAGTGCCTTCTAACAGGTATCTGCATTTCACTTGCGTGTCTGATCTTTGAAAAGATAGTCTAGGAAATACAGAAAAATGGGATAATTTTGTACAGATGTAGGAAAATAATTTCCTGAAAAACTATTTTGGTCTTATGTGATTTTTGTTTGTATTCATTGGTGGTAGGGTTTTTTGAGGAAGGTAAAGCGATTCATTAAGTAGAAGTAATTTATGGTAAATCCAGAATGTAATGATTTTGGCCATATTCACTGTACTTTGTAAGATTGCAGAATCTGAAGGAACCTCCAACGCCATCTTAGTCTAATTGATAGTTGAACGATACCTAATAAATGGCTATGTAACCTTTACTTGAACGGTTATGGTTTGAGAGAACCAACTGCCTCCCGAGGCAGTCCATTCTACTTTGGGGTTAATCTGCCTGTTCATTCTCTACCCATTGCTCCTATTTCTGCCATATACAACTCAGCAGAATAAGTCTAATCCTACTCTACCATATAACAGTCTTTCAAATACTTGGAAATCATCTATTATAGCAAACCTTACTCTCTGCCTTCACACCTTCTCCAGTGTAAATATACCTAGTTCATTTGATTAATCCTCATGACATGACCTCAAGGCTCTTTTCCATCCTGAGCACCTTGTTGTAGAGCTCTCCAGCTTATCAGAGTCTTTACTTAAAATGTGCTGCCTAGAGCTAAAAAGGATATAGGAGAGACAATCATGCATTTCTGAATATAGTCTAAGAATATCTTGGTTTTTCTGACTGTTATGTCACACGTAATGAACTTCAACCTACTAAAACCCTCAGATCTTTTCTCAGACAGATTATTGCCTAGTCATGTCTCCCTCATCTTATGCTTATGAAATGTGCTGTTTTGAACCCAGATAACTGTATGTATCCCTATTTAAATTATACCTTTTTAGATTCAGCTCAACTTTATATAGCCTGTTAGGTCTTTTTGGATCCTGATTCTGCTACCCATTTTGTTAGCTTGCATCATCTGTAAATTTGGTCAAAATGGCATTTTTGTCTTTATCCAAGGGGTTAAACAACATTGGGCTATGCATAGATATTTGGGTGCTGCCAGAAATTTCCTTCTAAGTTGATGCTGAACTGTTAATGACTACTCTTTAATAGAGTAGTTCAATCATTTCTGAATCTACTTAACTCTCCTATTGTCTCTATCCCTTCATTTTATCCACAAGGATACCTTGAAAAACTGTGCTATAAAGTGAGGTGCTTTCAAGGTTTTTGCTGTCGTGTATTATTGGAAATCCAGGGATCTACTACCTTATATGGCTAGTGTAATTGAGTGTCATGTTATATCTAATCAATTTTGATGGTTAGAAATATTGGACATTCAGTTTATTTTACAATGGTTGTTGCAGATAGAATTAGCTTCCATAACTCCCTTTACCAGGCTTTTCTGAAGGAACACTAGATTTCTCCAAGACTTTTTAATTTAAACTCCAGTTGTAGCGTCCCCCGTGGGCCCCCCCCCCCCAATCCTAAAATCAGTGAATTAATCTCTGGCTAGGTCAACATGTTTGATAGTTTATATCAGGAAGAAAAGCACTGTCAATCTCTGGTTCAACTTTAATAATATCAAATTAGAGACAATTTTTGAAAGATTTTCTTAAGTGTTTCCAGTTAGAGGATTTCTCTTTTCAAAGAAAGAGACTGAATTATGTATCAACTCTAACTTGGATAGAGTTGCATTTGGAAGTTTTCAAGGATGTCAGGCTGTACTGTCTTCTTCCGGATTGGCAGACTTCAGAAGGACCTTGGATTGAAAGGTTTATCTCATTCATGTAGTTAAAAATATCTGCCAAGTGAGCCACCCAATGTATAAAATCCTTTCTTTTAAAGTGTTCCAAGAGTCAGTTTTTTTCTTTGAAAAAAAACAACAACAACAACTTTTGCTCGTATTTTGAATAGGTGCTTTAAACTTGTCATCTTGAAAGCCAGCAAACTTTTGTGTGGTAGAGAGACGCTTTATATTTTGCTCCTATTTCTTGACAAAATCTTTTTTAAAATGGACAGATTCAGAGATCTGCTTCTGATAAAGCTGATGACTTTTATGGCTGTTGATAAAATTTTTCAGGGTTATTAGAAGAGTCTGTTGCCAGTACATGTCTGTGTAAACAGCACTGAGTGACGACTAAGTGAGAAGCTTCCTTTTATGCTAAAATAAACCAGATGTATTAGAAAGCATCATAGAAATGCAAACTGAAGCGAACAGAACTAGGAAAATATTTTACACGGTAAAAGCAGTATTCTAATGGTAAAAGATTTGGCTGCTCTGATCAATACAGTGATCTATGACAATTCCAAAAGACTCATGATGAAAAATCCTATTCACTTGCAGAGGGAGAACTGATGAACTCTCAAGTACATTATTGAAGCATTTTTTTTCATTTTTATTTTTCAGCTTTTTTTCCAACATAGTTAATATGAACATATGTTTTACATGATGTATGATGGGTATCATATTTCTCACCCTTCTCAAGGGGTGAGGAGAGGGGATAGAATGAGAGAGAGAATTTGGAGCTGAAATTTCTTTTAAGTGAAATAACCTTCATTCAGAGGCAAAAAAAAATTGTTAATGGTTCCCTATTGCTTCTAGGACTGAACATAAACTCACACCTTTCCTGTCTGGGGAAGGGGGGTCAGGGTGGGATAAGCATCGTAGGGGCTCTGTCTGTTTAAAGAGTTTGAAGTTTTTCTTTCTAGTCAAAGTCGTGGTTGGCAGGAAACTTTACCATAATCAAAATGTTAATGGCCTTTGTAATTTCCAAAGGAGACTGTCAACATGTAAATTCTTCTTGGATGGCATCAGCATGCACGTAGTGATCAAAAACAAGGAGCTGGCTTTATTGAGAGGTGTCTGTAGTTTCATCTGGCTACATGCTGAATAGGAATGGCAAGGCTGCTGATTTCTTCAGTGACGTGCTTTAAAAGTTTAAAAAAGTATCAGTTATTCTAGATTGTATCACATCATTTGACAAAGGGACTCCTTGCGTTTTAAAATTTCTTGTTGCAGTCCACAAACCGGTTCAACCATTTCCAGTGTACATGGGTTTACTCATGTGTCTGCAATACTGTGGGAGCTTTTGTTTGGGATTCCAGTAAATAACTTTATAGACTATGTCAAGAAAAGGTTTTTGTGAGATAGCAATTCCAAATTTTGGGAGAATCTAAGTGTTTTTAAATTGAGGTTTCTTTACAGGAAAAAAACCTGCATATCTGTATGTATTTTCAGAATGAACATATAGAGCATGCTCTTTGAGTTTTACTAGCTTCCTACCATGTTTGTAAGACTTTTGTGTCCTATCACACAAAATAATGCAATAATGTTTTTTTAAATCATACTTCCTTTTCTTTGATATTTTAACTTTAGTTGGGGCTATGAAAATATAAAACATAGCTGAAATAAAATACTTGATTTAATTGATATGTTCTGAAATTCAGTGTTTTATTTAATTTTAAGTATCTTGCATAAAATTATTTGTATGCTAAGTAAAGTATGCAGTGTTCAGGAAATTTGTATGATAAGTCAAATAAATCAGATTTTGCAATTTGTACAAAATTCTTATATTTTATGAATTTACACCCTTTGATGTACACAGATTATAGCCGTAGCTTAGGACTGTCCTTCCTGGAATTTGGCTATTTTATGTGGACTTATGAGGCTTTATGTGCCTTCTTAGAAATAATGGTTCTTCTTTCTAATATTGTTTGTAGTTATTTTATTTTTTTGACCTTTAAAGAACTTTTTAAAACATTTTTTGTTTCAAATTATCTGCCTTCCTCCAGCCCCTCCCCCACACATTGAGAAAGCAAGGAATATGATACCTATAACATGAGAAGTTATGCAAAATATTTCTATATTAGCCATGTTACAAAAAAAAATAAAAAAATAAAGTAGCAATATGCTTCTATCTTGACAGATTGATCAGTTCTGTCTCTGGAGGTGGATAGCCTTTTTCTTCATGAATGCTTTGAAATTTCTTGGATCATTACATTGATCAGAGTAGCTGAGATCTTTAAACTTTGATCATTGTTACAATATTGCTCCTACTGTGTAAAATAATATGGTTTTGCTTATTTCACTGTGCATCGGTTCATGTATGTCTTCCCAGATTTTTTGGGAACCATCCCTCTTAATTGCTTCTTAGAGCACAATAGTATTCCATCACAGTCATATACCACCACAACCTGTTGATCCATTCCCCAGCTGATGAGCATCCCGTTAATTTTCAATTCTTTGCCACTACAGAAAGAGCTGCTATAAATACGTTTGTCCATATGAGTCCTTTTCCTTTTTCTCTGATCTCTTTGGGATATAGACCTAGTAGTGGTATTGCTGGGTCAAAGGGTGTACAGTTTTGTAGCCCTTCAGGAATGTTTCCAAATTGTTGAACCAGTTTGCACCTCCACAGCAATGCATAAGTGTCCCTATTTTCCATATCCCCTCCAGCATTTGTCATTTTCCTTTTCTAGCATGTTAGCCAGTTAACCAATAGGTATGAGGTGGTATCTCAGAGTTGTTTTAATTTACATTTCTCAAATAGTGATTTAGAACATTTTTTCACATGATTTGATAGCTTTGATTTCACAGTTAATTTCTAAAATGTGAGATATTTTCACAAAATAGTAAGACAAATACCACGTGTACAACATACTACGTTTGCATGTCTTTACTTCATAATACAGACATTGTACACAAAAGGAGGGTGAAGAGAAAAATAAATGAAAGAATAGTCAGCTGGTTAGTAAATATTTGAGTTCCAGGCACTGTGCTAAACTCTTTTCTTAATATATTATTATCTCTTCACAGAACTTACAACACTGTGTGTGAACCATTCCACTGAACAGTCTACTAGCAATATTATACCTAATAACACACTTGAACAATTATCTCAATCTTCAGGGGTTTTTGAACTTGCCTGATCTATATTTGTAGCCGTTGTTTTCTGTCTGTGTTACAAAAGGCCGTGCTACCTTATGAAAAGTTAAGAATTATGATTTGAACTTCCCAGTTTTGCAAAATTTTAACAATGAAAATGACTTGACTTCCAGCTCTGTTTTTGAAAAGGTATAGTGGAATTCTAAGAATGTATATTCTTGAATGTTTACATTCAGAAGTCTCCATAGGGTAGTCAGATCTGATGTTTTGCTTATATGTTTCTGTTGAATTTATGTTGTTTTGAAGGATTATTACTCTCCTATTATTGTTTATGTCTTTCTGCATTTTGCCTAGCTTTTCTGTTAAGGACGTGGCTATTCTGCCTTTTGGTACATATATATTTGAATATTATTTTTGTTATTATCTTTTTTCTTTTTTAATAATTTATTTTTAGTTTTCAACAAGATTTTGATTTCCAAATTTTCTCCCCATCTCTCCCCTACTCTCCACTACAAGATGACATTCATTCTGATTACCCCCTTCCCCCAGTCTCTTCCCCCTTAGTGTATTGTAGGGCAGGATAGATTTCTATACCCCATTGCCTGTATATATATATCTTACTTCCCAGTCACATGTAAAAACAATTTTTAACATTTGTTTTTAAAACTTTGAGTTCCAGATTATCTCCCTTCTTCCCTCCTCACCCACCCTCGTTGAGAAGGCAAATAATTCAAATTGGTTATACGTGTATAGTTATACAAAAAATGTCCATAATAGTCATGTTGTGAAAGACTTAATTATATTTCCCTCCATCTTATCCCTCCCCCTATTTATTCTATTTTCTCCTTTGACCCTGTCCCTTTTCTAAAGTGTTTGCTTCTGACTACCCCCTCCCCCAATCTACCCTACCTTCTGTCTTTCCCCCCCCTTATCCTTCCCCCCCTTATCCTTTTCCCCCCTACTTTCCCTTTGAGTAAGATACCCAATTGAGTGTGTATGTTATTGTCTCCTTAAGCCAAATCCGATGAGAGTAAAGTTCACTCATTCCCTTTCACCTCCCCCCTCTTCCCCTCTATTGTAACAGCTTTTTCTTGCCCCTTTTATGTGAGATAATTTACCCTATTCTATCTCTCCCTTTCTTTTTCTCCCGATATATTTCTCTCTCACCCCTTAATTATATTTTTCTTTCCATGTAGGAACATAAACAGTTCAACTTTAATAAGTATCTTATGATTTCTTTTTCCTGTTTACCTTTTCATGCTTCTTTTGATTCTTGTATTTGAAAGTCAAATTTGCTGTTCAGCTCTGGTCTTTTCACGAAGAGTTCTTGAAAGCCCTTTACTTCATTAAATGTCCATTTTTTCCCCTGAAGTATTATACTCAGTTTTTTTCTGAGTGGGTGATTCTTGGTTTTAATCCTGGCTCCTTTGACCTCCAGAATATCATATTCCAAGCCCTTCCATTCCTTAATGTAGAAGCTGTTAGATCTTGTGTTATCCTGATTGTGTTTCCACAGTACTCAAATTACTTCTTTCTGGCTGCTTGCAATATTTTTTCCTTGACCTGGGAACTCTGGAATTTGGCTACAGTATGCTTAGGAGTTTTCCTTTTGGGATCTCTTTCAAGAGGCAATCAGTGGATTCTTCCAATTTCTATTTTACCCTCTGGTTCTAGAATATCAGGGCAGTTTTCCTTGATAATTTCTTGAAAGATGATGTCTAGGCTCTTTTTTTGATCATGACTTTCAGGTAGTCCAATAATTTTTAAATTATTCCCCCTGGATCTATTTTCCAGGTCAGTGGTTTTTTCCAATGAGGTATTTTACATTGTCTTCTATTTTTTCATTCTTTTGGTTCTGTTTTATAATTTCTTGATTTCTCATAAAGTCATTAGCTTCCATTTGCTCCATTCTAATTTTTAAGGAATTATTTTCTTTAGTGAGCTTTTGGACCTCCTTTTCCTTTTTGCTAATTCTGCTTTGTAAGGCATTCTCCTTCTCATTGGCTTTTTGAACCTCTTTTGCCATTTGGGTTAGTCTATTTTTTAAGGTGTTGTTTTCTTCAGTATTTTTTTGGGTCTCCTTTAGCAAGCTGTTGACTTGTTTTTCATGATTTTCTTGTATCACTCTCATTTCTCTTCCCAGTTTTTCCTCTACTTCTCTTACTTGATTTTCATACTCCTATTTGAGCCCTTGCGTGGACTGCAGCCAATTCATATTTTTCTTGGAGACTTTTGATGTGGGTTCTTTGACTTTGTTGTCTTCTTCTGATTGTATGCTTTGATCTTCTTTGTTACCAAAGTAAGATTCTATAGTGTGAGTTTTTTTACTCTGTTTGCTCATTTTCTCAGCCAATTACATGACTTTTGAGCTCTTCACCAAGGTAAGACTCTGCTTCCAGAGTGGAGAGTGCTCTGTCTTCAGGGGTTTTGCACAGCTGTTTTCAGAGATACTTCTAGGCACCTGTAAATTTTCAGTTCTTCTAAGGTGGTATGATCAAAGGAGAGGTGTTTCTTCCTCTCCTGGCCTGTGCTCTGATCTGTGAGTGACCACAAGCACTCTTTTCTGCCTTGAAACTATGAGGAGGATTCCCTCTCCACAGCCGCCACAAGCTCTGCCACACCAGCATTCCTCCTCACCCCAGGACTGCCACTTAGGACTGCAACCCAGATCCAAGTGCAGGGCAAAGCAAGAGAATCCTGCCTCAGTGCCAGCCAAGGGATCCTTGCAATCCTCCTTTGTTCTGCCACTAGATCCCCCCTCTGTCCAAGGGCCTGGAACTCTGGAAGCAGCTGCCACTCCTCTGCTGTTGTTGCTGCCCTTGCTGCTGCTGTTGCCTCTGCTTCCACCACCTCCACTGCCCTGGGGCTGGCTTTTCTCTCACCGAGATCTGACAGAGTTTCCCCAGTGACGTTCTACTTTGTTTTTGGTGCTTGTGGCTTGAGAAGTCTGGAAATCACCACAGCTGCCAGTGATCTAATTCCCTGAGGCCTGCTCCAGCCTGGTCTGTGGCAATGTGGTGCATGCTGGACTGCACCCGACTCCCAGCCTGGTATGATAGACCCTTCCTGTTGACCTTCCAGGTTGTCCTGGGTTGGAGATTTGTTTCACTCTGTTATTTTGTGGGTTCTGTAACTCTAGAATTTGTTTAGAGTCATTTTTTACAGGTATTTGGAGGGATTTGGGGGAGAGCTCAAGCAAGTCCCTGCTTTTACTTTGCTGTCTTGGCTCTGCTCCCTCCCCACCCCCAATTATTATTTATAGGGCCTCTGAGTTCTGTTAGTTCTTTGTTTCTTTTGAAGGTTGATTAAGATCTCCATAAGCACTAAGCACATTACAGGACAAACTAAAACATTAAGGGCTTGCTAACATTGTGTTGATCACTGGGAAATACAAATATAAGCAAACAAGATAGCTTCTGCCCTGAAGGAGCTTACATTCTAATGAGGGAAGACACCTTTATAAAGGGGAACTTCCAGTTCGGAAAGGATGTGTCCAGCAGCATGGTGTGGAGATGGTTAAGAAGTATCATAGAAGCCTAGTTCCCAGCAAGCAAGAATACAAGGTTGCAGTGGAAGGAAATGAGGATAATGACTAGAGTGAAGCAGCATAAAGAGGAAATGTGGCATGGAAACGCAGTTTATGCCAAGTTCAATGTATATAAAAAAAGCTTCACCTCTGATATTTAGCTGTGACCCTGAACAAGTTAATTAACCTCTCTGAGCCTCATACGATGATAGGGTTGTGGATTTATATCTGGAAAGAATTTTACAGACCATTTTACAAATGAAGAAACAGGCCCATAAAGGTTATTTGTTGAGGGTATTGCACAGTTAGAAGGTGTCTGAGGTAGGATTTGAACCTTTGTCTTATTGAGTCTAAGTCCAGTATCTTATCCACTACACCAGAGAGATGTTAAATACACAGTCCTGAATGTGACTCCGAACACTCTCATGAGTGTGACCTGAACATAGATTAAAAAATAATTGGGGAATATTTAACAAAATAAAACATAGATAATATTAATATGTGATTTTCTTAGTATTTGCCCACTGAAATCCTTGTGTGTGGTCTGCTGGCCCCCATTTCTATTTGAGTTTGACACCACTGCACTACATTATCCTGCCTCTCATCTCTTAAATGGGGATAGCATAATGCCTACCTCATAGGATTGTTTAGAGGATCAGATGGGATCGTATATGTAAAACACTCTCCCGATCTTAAATTATAATAAATGTTGGCTTTCAATCATCTTAACTGTTATTCTTTAATACTATTAACTGCATTTTGTCAAATTAAATAAGTTTAATGGGAAATACTTTGATGGAAGCATTTTCTAAATCTTGTAGGTACTTTCTCTATTGGTGCAGATCACAATTCTTCCTTCTCATCCTGTGCAATCTTGTCTCTGTCTTTTTATAAATAATCAGTTTAGGATCTGCTCAAATGTTCATGGCCTTCCTTTTGCTCTTTTAATATCTTGTGGCTTATTAGTACAAAACTGTACATCTGTTATCTCTCACTCTTGCCTAAGTGACCAGCCTTTCTTTTCTACTTGTCCTTTATGTCTTGTACACAAGTTCCCATTTTTAGAGGCTTCAGTCAGCAGTGTGCTGGTAAATGTTTAAATATACATGGCACACTTAAAGTTTAATCTGCATTATTAACATTTCCTCATTCACTTGCTTAAGTCTAGACAGTCAACAAAACAAATCAAGCCCTAATTTGTAACATTTGCATATTTCAGAAATGTAAATGCTCACACTGAATATTTAACAATAGGCTTTGGGAATAGTTTGAGCTTGCTCTATCACTTCTCTGGCTTCAGCCCTGGCCATTAGACCCATTGGTATGCTTTTTGGGTGACCTGAAATTCTGATGAA
Source organism: Trichosurus vulpecula (assembly GCF_011100635.1). Classification (NCBI taxonomy): domain Eukaryota; kingdom Metazoa; phylum Chordata; class Mammalia; order Diprotodontia; family Phalangeridae; genus Trichosurus; species Trichosurus vulpecula. The sequence goes on from NC_050574.1 coordinate 387,284,192, forward strand.
GACCATTGTCCTAGCATTTCAATTATAATAATAAATGTTAGGAATTAAAGGATGAGCTTGTGTAGCATCTTGAAACCATTGAAACCCTGGAGTTTCCCAAATGTAATCCCAGTGTAATCTCCTATTAAATCCTATGCCCAGGTCATTGTCTGTCAGCAGTGGCCATCCAAGCAAGATAAATATGATGGTCTAGCTCACTAGGCTTCTTATCCAGCTGCATGCTATAATTCTGGCAATATTCATTCTTCATCCTTTTTTTTTTTAACAGAATTGAGTGCTAGACATCTCTTTTAAGTAATTGTAGATCTCACTGAAGGTGTTTTCTGTTGGTCTAGGGCCCACTGCGTTGAGCAACACGTCATCCACAGAATCTAGTAAATTGGTCTTTTGGTATGGAATCTTTTTTTTTTTTTTTAATTTAGACCTTGTTTTTTTTTATGTTAGTATTTAATTTTTTCCAATTACATGTAAAAACAATTTTTAACTTTCATTTTTTATAATTTTGAGTTCCAAATTACCTCTCACTGTCTATTCAGTCATGCAAAAGCATTTCCATATTAGTCATGTTGTGAAAGAAGACAAAAAGGGAACAAGAAAAATAAAGTTAAAAAAAACTCCAATGTGCTTCCACCTGCATTCAGATTCCATCAGTTCTTTCTCTGGAAGTGGATAGCATTTTTCATCCTAAGTCCTTCAGAATTGTCTTGTATCTTTGTATTGCTAAGAACAGCTAAGTCGTTCACAGTTGATCCTGTAAAGTATTGCTATTGCTACAATGTTTTGATTCTGCTTGCTTCACTGTATATCAATTCGTGTAATAGATCTTGGGTTCTTAACCATTTTTTGTATTTTGTACTCTTTTGACAGTCTTCTGAAGTCATTTGATCCATTTTCATGATAAGGTTTTTAAATGCATAAAATAAAATGTAGGATTACAAAGGAAACCAGTTATAATATAATTATAAAAAAAAATTTAAACCAAGCTCATGAACTGAGGGAACTCATCTCATACTTTACTGAAAAAATAGAGACCTTATATCGTGAGCTTCCCTGTTGTCCCTTTCCCTGTCAGAACCCTTTGATATCATCCCCCATTCTCAAGTGTGTTACTGTAGTCTTTGAAGAGGGATGTCTCAGTATGGTCAACCACTCTTTACAAGTATCTGCAGTCCCCTTCTTTCCTGTCTTCTCTGTCAAATTGCCCTTGCAGTTGTCATTTCCTCTCTAATCCTTGAACTCTCGCTCTCTCCTGGTTCCTTTCTTTCTGCCTACCAACACACTCAGTCTCCCCTTTCCTTAAAAACCTGTATTTGACCTTATCATCTTTCTGCTCATCTCCATTTCATAAATTTGGTGAGTGAAGGAAAGAAGTTCTGTTATCTCCATTTCATAAATTTGGTGAGTGAAGAAAAGAAGTTGTACTATCCTTGCTTTTGTTTCCTTTCTTCACTCTCACTTCTTATCTCTTTGCATTCTAGTTTCCTGCCTTATCATTCAGCTGAAAGTACCCTTTCCAAAGTTAACAATGACTTCTTTATTGCCCTGTCTGATGGCTTTTTCTTAGTCGTTTTGTTCTTTTAGCAGCTTTCTGTCCGCTTTGTCTCTTGGTAACTACATGAAATTCCATGGTTGAATATCACCTATGTGCCTATCACTCTCAGATCCATATAATTAGCCCTAAGTTTTTCTTGATCTAATTCCGTATCACCAACTGCTTATTGCATGTTAAGCTTAGTATATCCAAAACAACTCATTACTTTTATCCTCCTGCTGCCCCAGAGAGACCCCTACCTTTATTTCCAGGGAGGATACCAGCATCCTTCTAGTCACAGGTTTGCTATCTTTGAAGAATCCTTGAATCCACTCTCCTTCCCTCCTGTTTACTCTGTCCCCAAGTCTTGCTGATTTTGTTTCTAATCTTCTCCAATCAGTCTTTTTTTCTCTACTCATACCATATAGTCACATTAGTTAAGAGTCTCTTCACCTCCCATTTAGACTCTGTGGCAGTTGTCTCCTAATTGGTCTCTCTACTTCACATCTTTTCCCACTCCAATCCATACTTTACACAAGCTGTCAGAGTGATTTTCTTAAACCACAGGTTTGATTATATCCCTCTGCCTACTTAATAAACCCCTTTGGCTTTCCTGGAGTCAAATATAAACTCTTCTGTTTGGTACTTAAAACCCTTCACAGTCTTAGCTCTAGGCTACCTTTCCAGCCTCAATATGTATTACTCACTTTCACATGCTTAGTGGCTCAGTTAAACAGCCTTTTTTCCTTTCTCACACATGACACTCCATGTCCCATTTCTTTGCCTTTGCAGAGGCTACCCTCCCCCAAGCTCAACTCATCAAATTTCTAGTTTCCTTTAAAACTTAGCTTACTTATCTCATTAAACGAGATGGTATGTATAAAGCACTTGGCACAGTGCCTGGCATATAATAGATGCTATATAAATACTTTACACCTTTCCCTACTGCTTATTCCATTCCCTTTCCCCTTTAAGTGCTACCCTTTACATAAGCCCTTACTTGATTCCTCACCCTTCAACTGCTAGAGACTTCTCTTTAAAAATTATTTCATATTCTGTCTATATAAATGTTGTCTCATCTGATAGAATGTGAATTCTTTGATGGCAGGAGTGGTCTCATATTGTCTTGTTATCTCCAGCAGTTTTTGCATAGTAGATGTTTAATTACACTTGTTGATTGATTTTTTTTTTGCACTGAATTTAATACACTTTATTGATAGTATACAACATAGGACTCTTCCCTCTACCATGGGGGTGTCGAGGGGCATGAGGTCCCCAATATAGGGAAATCAATTAAGAATATTAGCTCCCCACTGTTGGAACTCCTGTTTTGGTTGGGGTTGCAGATCCATGGCTTTCCACTTTATTCCTTGGAGGCTGTGTAGATGACGAAGTCTTCTGTATAGTTGCTATAACCGTATTCATTGTTATACCAGTATGAGCTTGATAGCATGGTTATTGAGGGCAATACTAGTACCAGCATCAAAAGTAGAAGAGTGAGTGTTGCTGTTGAAGTTACAGAATAATAATCTGGTCCTCTATGTAGTCCAAGATGTTTTTCAAGGTCCTTCTGATGCTTGCTTAGCCACTTTCTTAGTATCATCATATTTGGTAGATTTTTCCAGGCTGCAGGTCAGATCCACAACAGATACTATGGAAGTAGGAACATGGATAGCCATGTCTGTGAGTTTCCCATTCAGCTTGGGGATAACTTTGCCCACAGTCTTAGCAGCAGCGGTGGAAACCGGATTTAGCAGTAATGACATGGATTATGGTTGTGAGTTCTTCCACAGTGCCAAAGTTGTGAAGAATGACTTTGGCCAGGGGTGGGGGCAAGCAATTTATAGCATAGGAGGCATTACTGGCAATCTTTAGGGAATTACCTTGTTTCTCATGGTTTACTTCCATCATGAACATAAGGGCTTCAGCAGAGGGGACAGAGATAATGACATCCTTAAATCCACCCTTCAAGTGAGCCTCAAGCCTTTTCCATCAAAGTAAAGACACCAGTGGACCCCACTATATGCTCAGCTTGAGTAGGTCCCCATTTAATATTGATGAGATCACCATTTGTATTGGTGAGATCACAGTCCTGAAGATAGTAATGGCTTTTGCATTGGTCACTAACTTTCCATTTTCAGCATTAATAATGCCCTTGAACTTGCTGGGGGTGGAATCATACTGGAACATATAAACCATGTATTTGAGATGAATGAAAGGGTTATTGAAGGCTTCATCGTCCACTCTGGTGAATGCAGTTCTGATCATATGGCCAAATCCAAAGACTCCAACTTTTACCGTTTTGTCTCAGACATGCAATTGCTGCAGCAAGGTCCTGGCATTGTGCTTGGAATAAGAGCTGAGAGCCTTGAGTGATTGATCGCTCTAGTGAAGAGCTTCTCCATGAGTTGGCCCTTAGGTAACAAACAGGTACCCTATCACCACAATCATACTTAAAGACTTTTCTAGCTTGGTGAAATCTTGCTAGAACTTGTGCTGTGCTGACATGTTTACCACCTTGACATAGTGAGGCAGTCTACTTTATTCACAAGTCATTTACAATTGGAATCAATGTGCAGGATAACATTGGAATTGATTCTTTAAACCAGGGGTCAGTAAAATACATCCAGAAAACAAATTCCAGCCTGCTGCCTGTTTTTGTATTGGTCTAAGATTTTATGTTTTAAAATAAAGTTTTATCTTATCAAAACAAAGTTTTATTGTATTTAAAAATGTAAAAACCATTCTTATCCTAGATTTGGTCCTAGAACTGTAGTTTGTCGATCTCTGCACTAAACCACATGATTAAAGATAATTTGATTAGAAGATTACTTATAAATAACCCACCTATCATACCTGTATTGGGTAAATATTCAATGATACATGTGAAAGGTCAGATGTGCCCTATGTAAGACTGCCCTGACCTATGTTGTTTTATAATACTCTTTAATACAATATAATTTAGTGTTAACACAGCATAGTAAAACTTGAAATCAGCTGATTTTAGAGACATAGTTCTCCTCTACTTTAAGAAAACAGCTTACTCAGAAACCAATTTTTGAACACTCCCAGAGGGATCCCTTCGTTTTTGTCATTGTAGTTCCCCTCTCCCCCAACACATATTGGCTTCTTATGCACTGTATTATGGTAGAGATAGGAACAGTCAAGGGTTGCTCTGTTACCTGTCCTCTTGATTCTGTTATATAAAGGAGCATTTGTAGAGTATCTTAACATTTTATCCATTAAGTGAAAAAATTGGGATTTCTAATATAGGAAAATTGAAATTTTTGGAGGGGAAGGATTGAGTATTAATAGTTTAAAGTTTTATATACATGTCTGTGTGTGTGTGTGGTGTGTGTATAGGATAGAGATAGGGATTAGATTTGTGATTTTATTGGTTTAAGGAACTCAAGTCGGGTATTTCTTTGTAATTTATGGTATTAGAGAGTTTACTAAGATGTTGAGAAGTTAAGTATCTTTCCGAGGGTCACGCTGCCAGTGTATGTTAAAGGTAAGACTTAAACCCAAATCTTTATGCCTCTAAGGCTAGCTTTCTATCACATTATACCATGCTGCCTATATAAATTAAATTACATAGATCTTTTTAAGGTTTTCAAAAATGTTTACAAATAAACTTAGGCCTTTTTTTTTTTTTAACAGATGAGGAAATTCAGACTGAGGACCAAGACCCAGTTCTTTCCTCAAGTTTCTATTAAGACCTTTTTAACTCTGTATTTTGATTATGTGGGGATGATTTATATTATAACGCAATGGAAAGAGCACTGCATTTGGAATTAGGAGAATTTTAAAAACTGGATTTGAGTCCAGTTTCCTGATAGTGTGACCTAGGGAAAATCACTTAACCTTTCTAGTTTTCAATTTCCTCATCCATAAAATAAGATACTTATTTTATGAATTAAATTATTTCTGATGTCTTTTCCATCTCTAATATTTCTTTGATTCCTGTATAACTAAGAATCTCCTGTAATATTGTTTAACTTAAAAAGTCTTGCTTTCACGGAATAGAATTACAGTTATCCCTTCCACATTGCAAATTTCCCCACCATGGTTTTGATATATTGTGGGTTGGCTTAAGAAATTAAATAGGGATTTTTTGGTAGCTTTGTGGAAGCCACAGATGGCACTTGAAGTTCAGCAGACAACACAGAAAAGGTTTAGAAACCGAGAAATGCATAAAATATATGTGTAGTGTTGTGTAATATCAACATATTTTATCTTTTAATACCATAATACTTCAGACTTCTCTGGTTTGAAGGTAGGGCCAATTTTTTTTTTGGCTGATTTTTCTAGGTTCTGTGTCCCTAACCCCTGCAATGTGGAAGGGATAATTGTACAGGTATACCTTTACTGTATTGTGTTATTTAAATGTTAAGTGTTTTTTTCTTTTAAACTCCTCCCACCCCCCAGGATTACTTAAAACAGATGATAACAAAATGTGAAAAGTAGCAAGTAAAATATAAATTGCAAGACTAACGAATGTTCAGAGCTAAAGTAGAAAAATCCATTTTGTTGTAAGTTACACAAATAGAGCCGTACATAAAATAAGCATTCAGTTAATATGTGTTGAATGGATGGATGGTCTGTGATTTTTTTTTTCCATGATAGAAGTTGTAGCATGAAAAACTTTAACTGTTATTTTCAAAAAAAGCAACAAAAATGTTTCAGTGTACTTAACAGATCCTGAAGCTGAAAGGTTTACAAAATTCAGGTAAAAAGAAGAAAAGTTAGACTAGACTAGGGATCATTAATAAGCTGAATAAATCAATAACATCAGTGAGGTTTTTAAAAAATATTTTTCCCCCAATTGCCTGCAAAAACTATTTTTAACATTTGTTTTTTAAATTTTGAGTTCCAAATTCCCTCCCTCCCCCTTTGCCTTTCCCCTGCCTGAGACAGTAAGCACTTTGATTTGTTATAAATGTGCAGTCATGCAAAACACATTTGCATATTAGTCATGTTGTGAAAGAAGCAACAGATTAGAAAAAAAAGTGGAAAAAACCCTGAAAAATAGTATGCTTTGATCCGCATTCAGATTCTATCAGTTCTCTTTCTGGAGGTGGATATCATTTTATATCATTAGTCCTTTGGTATTGTCTTGGATCATTGTATTGTTGAGAATAGCCAAGTCATTCACAGTTGATCATCATGCAGTATTCTCCTATACAGTATCATGTACAATGTTTTCCTGGTTCTGTTCACTTCACTCTGCAATAATTCATGTAAGTCTTTCCAGATTTTTCTGAAAGCATTCTGCTTGTCATTTCTTATAGCACAATAGTATTCAGTTACAATCATAAACCACAAATTGTTCAGCAATTCCCCAATTGATGGATATTCCCTCAATTTCTAATTCTTTGCCACTGCAAAAAGAACTGCTATAATAATCTTTCTGTTTATTTCTTTCATTTTGGGGTACAGACCTAGTAGTGGTATTGCTGTCAAAGGATATGTACAGTTTTATAGTCCTTTGAGCATAGTTCTTAATTATTCTCCAGAATGGTTGGATCAGTTCTTTAATATTTGTTATTTTCCTTTCCTGTCATATTAACTAATTTGATAGGTGTGAGGTGGTACCTCAGAGTTGTTTTAACTTGCATTTCTCTAATCAATAGTGATTTAGAGCATTTTTCCCAATATTATAGATAGCCTTGATTTCTGCATCTGAAAACTGCTTGTTCATATCCTTTGGCCGTTTATTAGTTAGAGAATAATTTAAATTTGACTCAGTTATCTATATATTTGAGAAATGAGGCCTTTATCAAAGATACTTGCTGTAAAAAAATGTTTCCAGCTTTCTGTTTTCCTTCTTGTCTTGGCTGTACTAATTTTGTTTTTGCAAAACCTTTTCAACTTAATATAATCAAAATAAGCCATTTTATATCCTGTAATGCTCTACCACTTGTTTGTTCACAAATTCTTCCCTTATCCAAAGATGTTACAGGTGAACTATTCCATACGCCCCCCCCCCCCCATTTGTTTATGGTATCACCCTTAATGTCTAATTCATGTACCCATTTTGACTTCGTTTTAGTATACGGTATAAGATGCTTGTCTGTACCTAGTATCTTTTTGCAAAACTGTTGCAGTTTTCCCATCAGTTTTTGTCAAATGGTGAGTTCTTATTCCAAAAGTTTGGATCTTTTTGGTTTATCAAACACTAGATTACTACAGTCATTTGCTTCTGTGTATTATTTACCTAATCTATTCTACTTATCCTCCACTCTTAATTCTTATGAAGTACCAGATTGTTTTGATTATCATTTTATAATACAGTTTGAGATCTGGTACATATAGGCTATCTTTTTTTGTATTTTTTTTTCATTAATTCTCTTGATAATTCTTGACCTTTTGTTCTTCCAAATTTTATTTTTTTTCTAGCTTTGTAAAATAATTTTTTGCTAGTTTGATTGATATGGCATTGAATAAATAAATTCATTTAGGTAGAATTGCCATTTTTATTATATTGGCTTAGTCTATCCATGAGCAGTTGATATTTTTCCAGTTGTTTACCTTTTTTGCTTCTCTTGAGTTTTGTATTTGAAAGGCAGATTTTATATTCAGCTTTGGTCTTTTCATCAGGAATGCTTGAAAGTCTTCCATTTCTTTGAATGGCTTTTTTTCTTTTGAAGTTTTGCTGGGTGGGTTATTCTTAGTTGTAATCCTAGTTCCTGTACTGTTTTCAGAGCTAGCTCTATGGGTTTATAGATTTTCAGTTCTTCCAAGGTAGATCTAAGGAGATGTGGGCTCACTGCTCTACTGGCCTGTGCTCACTGGTTTGTGAGCAACTTCAAGCACTCTTCTCTGCCTTGGAACTGTGACTAGGGCTTCTGCACCGCTGTGACCACAAGTGCTAGTGTGCCCCTTATTTCTGGGACTGTGGCTAGGAACTGTTTGTGTGCGACGTGATAGACCCTGCCCCCAGTGCCAGCAAAGGGTCCCCTGTAATCTCTTTCTGAACAAATAGCCAGTCCCCTTCTGTGAGTTGTCAGCTCCCAAAGCTGCTGCTGTTTGTGATGACTGCCTTTGAGGCCTGGTGCTGGTGCCCTGGCATGGCCTAGGCTGGGCTTCAGGTCTGGCCATCACCCTACTGAGACAGACTTTTCCTGCCAAATTCCCAAGTTTTTCTGTGCTGGAAAAAATGTTTCACCCCAACTTTTTTTTTCTTTTTTTGTTCTGCTATTACAGTATTAGATTTGAGGTATGAAGGGGAATTTGGGAGAGCTCAGGTGAGTTCTACTTTTACTCTACCATCTTGGCTCTGCCTCCTGAGCTCTTTCAAAAAGAAGAGTGTCTATAGACATCCCACTTTGGAGATAGGGTCTGTGATTTTATTGGTATAGGAAACTCCCATTGAGGAAACTCCCTCTATCAATATGGATCTTTACCTGCTCTTTAACTTAATTCTCCAAGTACTTGATTAATAATAGTACAGAAGAATTTTTAAAAATAATTATTTCCATGTGAAAATATTTTTCTTGTCACTTCTTGTTTTTGTCACTTTTATCAATCTTCTAACTCATTTTTCCCACACTATATAAATTCTGCTGCAATCCACTGAAACTATAAATATGATTATAGGCTGCATTCAATAAGTAATAATTATGAAAGAATGAGGGAAATCCATAATTTGTAGGGAAAGAAGTCCTGTATTTGGACTAATATAGTAGATGCATAGCCTCAGATTCTCAGAATTGAAAAGGACCCTGGAGGCCATCTACTCTAGTCAAATCCTGAGCAGGAATATCTTCCACAACATATATGATACATAGTCATGTAGTTTTATTTGTAGACATCTAGTAAGACAAAGCCTACTATCTTCCCAAATAGCCCATTTGACTTTCAGATAGCTCTGATTTGGAAGTCAGTGAATTGTTTTCCTTGTAGCAAATCCAAATGCTCTTCTTTGCAATTTCACTTTACTACAGAAGTCTCATTCTACTGCTATGCAGTCGTCTTTCAAACATTTTGAACTCTGTTATCATCTCTTTCTTCCCACACCCTGAATTTTTGCTTTTTCAGGTTAAGTATTCCACTTGCCTTCATCTGATTCTCATGTTTGTAAACTAGTCTTGATGCCTTTTACCATTCTAATCACCTTCCCCTACATGTTCTCTAGCTTATCAGTGTTCTTCCAGAGATAGAACACCCCATACTGAACAACACCATCCCTGGTCTGACCAGGGCGGGTACAGTCCCTAGGCTTGGATACTGTCTCTTAATGAAAGCCAAGTCAATCAGTCAGTCAATCAATCAGAAAGCACGATTCAGCTCCTGCCTCTCTGCGGACTTAAACATCTCTGTGGGCTCCCACTTCCAGTTGGTAAATTCCTGCCCAGAACTTTCACTTGATGGAGTGCACAGAACAACTGTGCTTATTTTGAGCCTGGTTCTACTCCTGACTCTCCCAACTTTGACATCTTTACTTTTTCATCTTCCCTGGCGTAGTACCTTCTGCACTCCATTTCTGTGTTGCCTTCCCCCAACAGGGCCTGCTCTTTTCTTTGCTAGTATTTGTATTACCAGTGTTGAGCATATTGCCTGGCACGTAGTAAGTGATTAATAAATGCTCTCTCTCTAATCTAATCTGTCACCTGCTATGTGCCAGTTACTGTGTCACTGATTAATAATATCCAAGCAACATTTCCCCAGAACTCTTTCTTCTCTATAGACTAGGGATTCTTAACTAACCTGTGATCTGAGTGGTGTTGTTTTTTGAAAAATATTTTAAAAATTATTTCAATATAATTGGCTTCCTATGTAATCCTTCTTATTTAATGTATCTAAAAACATTCTTCTGGAGTCTTTCACTGGAGAACATAGGATAGGTATGGTATATAGGAAAGCTCCAGAGTTATGAAGTGAAGTCTGATCTAAACATATCAACTTATTTGAGAATCACTGTCCTAGACAATAGAATATATAGTAAGACATTTTTATTCTTGTGAATCTGGCTACTTTTATCTAAAATGTTGGGTTTTGGAAAATTTGCTGTTTAAGGACAAACTGGAATGTCTTAGCCCAAGAGTTGGCAGTATTTTATATGTGGCATATCAAACATTTACTCTTTCTTGGGTAGAGTTGGCAGCAGATGCTTGAAGAAGCATCTGCTGTCCTTTTTTATTTTAAAAAAAAGATATGTCTTTAAAAATCACAGTTATTTCTAGGTACTTTCCCCCACACCAGACCTATTGAATCTTCCATTATAACAAAGGAAAATAGGCCAGTTAATTGAGGAATGGATAAATAAGTTGTAGTATATGAATATGGTGGAGGGCTGTCATGCTGTAAGAAGTAAGAAGTAGATTATTTCAAAAAAGACATGGGAAAGACTTAGGAACTGATTTAGAGTGAAGAAAGAAGAACCAGAAGATTAGGTTATGCTGTAACATCTGTATTGTAAGAATGAACAATCTTGAGGACTTGTGTAAACTGGTGAAGAATGAAATGAGCAGAACCAAGAGAACAATTTGTACAATGACAACAGCACTTTAAAAACAAGTATCTTTGAAAGCTGTAAGGGCTATTATCAGTGCAATCACTGTTCATGTTTCTGGAGGGCTGATGATGAAACATTTTATACATCAACAAAGCAAACGCATACAATAGCATATACAGTTTTCCATACCTATAGTTTTCTGCCTTGATGGGTTAGGAAGGGGTGATTTTATCCTTTGTTATCTGGAATTAAGATGCTGCATAACTGTTAATTTGAATTCAGCTACCTTTTATTGTTAATTTATGTAATTTTAATAACTATTTCTGATGCTTTTTTCATAAAAGACCTTTTATGGCAAAAAAAAAAAAACAAAAAACAGAAGTGGAAACAGTATTGGTGGCATCAATTAGTGAATGGCTAAGCAAAAGGTGGTACATAAATGTAACAAGAAATGACAGTTATAAGGAATTCAGAGAACCCTGGAAAGACCTATATGAAGTGATGTGGAGCACAGATGCTGCTGCTGCTGCTACTAAGAGTGCCGCTACACAGTTTTGGAGTATACTGGGTCCATTTTTTTGCTAACCTTTTTGGGGTATATACGAAACAATGGAATCTTTGAGTTTAAGGGTGTTGTCATTTTAGTTTTGCCACAAAATTGCAAATTTCTCTAACAGGTAGGCTAAGAATGAAATGTTTCCTCAGACGTTAGTGAGGTTTTCTATGACTAGAGGTCTAAAAGTACAGCCCTTCTGAGAACTCTTTACCAGAAAGATTTAAACAGAGAACTTCAATTTTTTAAACTGAACTACTGAATATACTTGCCGTTCAAAATAGACAAACATTGAACTACAATAACAAGGACATAAATTTAGTGGTTACTGTGTTGCCTATACAAAATATTCTAGATAGCTGCCCACATACTTACCTCTAAATGGTTCCTTTGGATATCGATTTCCCTGAAATGTCGGATACAAAAACCATTGTTATCAGAAATAAGAAACGTAGCTTCTGAACTACAATGAAGACTACTTCCTAATTTCCCTTTTAGTAAGGAAGATGGTCCTTGCTCTAGAAATTAGGTCATCAGTCAAAGGACTGGGGAGTAGAAAAATAGCTAATTCAGTGAGTTAGGCTTAACTATGAACATTAACAATCACTTGTAATCCAGAGGGTTTCATATATCTTGGTTGCTTCCAATTCCCTCTTAAAAAAACACACCAAAAAAAGAAACAAAAAGCCTTCAAAACTGGACATAGCCTGTTTAGAATTTTATTACCAAATGTCATGAGAAGACTTGACGCTTCCTCCTCAGCATTCGCTAAAACACATTTTGAAAGTTCTCATTCCATAAATATAAAGTATTTATGTAAAGTTAATAAATACAAATATACAAAGTTATTATATTCAAGAGAGTAATCAGGAAAGGTGATGAAATTGGTCTTGGAACTGCATCTTAAAGGAAGAGGAGGATTCTGAGGTAGAGGTGAGAAGGTAGGTGTGACAGCCACTACAAAGGCACAGAGACCAAGTGTCCTGGATGTGGAATAGAGAGCAGGCTAGTTTTGCTAAACCACAAGGCATGAAAGAGTGAGTCATTTCCAGTGAGGCTGGAAAATATTTGGATGCCAGATTGTTACCATTTAGCTTTAAAAGTTGAACAGAGTAGTTTATATTTTATTCTAGGGGCAATAGGAAGCTACTGAAATTGATTGAATAGGGGAATGATATGGTTTTATCTGTGAATTTTTAGGGTGGATTGCAGGTCAGAGACTTTAGGCAGGAAATACCATTAGGAGGCTTTGGCAGTAATCTGTTGGGCCTAAGGTAAAGTGGTACTGTGTTCAGTGGAGAGAAGGGGTCAGATAAAGAGTGTTGTAAAAGTAAATTATTTGTCACTTGACTAGATCTATAAGGTGAGGGAGAATGAGGGCATTACTAACCTGAGAGTTTACAAATAAAAACATTATATTCTTTAGACTAAAATATCTTGGGGGCAGGGCCAGGATGGCAACAGAATCCACGAAAGGATGGGGTGAAAAATTTTCCAGCCAAAGACAATTTAGAAGGTCTTCAGGAAAGTTCTATCACATCTGGGTGAAAGTGGCACAGACCCAGCAAACCAGGAGCAGGCTTTGGGAGCTACTGAATCAGCAGTGGCAGTGACTGCTTCCAGAGGTCTCAGGCCACAGACAGTAAAGGGCTCAAACAACTGGTCAGAAGGAGATTATAGGGTCTCTTTGTTGGCACTGAGGCAGGACTCTGTTGCTTTGCCCATACTCAGATCCAGGCCGCAGTCCTCTGTGGCAATCTCAGGGTGAGGAGGAGTACCAGTGGAGCAGAGTTTGCAGCTACAGTGGAGTGGGGATCCTCATCGCGGTTCCAGGGCAGAAAAGAGTGCTTGTGGTTGCTCACAGACCAGAAGAGTAGTAGACACATCTCTCCTTAGATGATACCATCTTGGAAGAACTGAAAACTTAAAGGTCCCTGGAAGTATCTCTGAAAAGAGCTGCACAAACCCCCTCAAGCTTGGGACAGTGCTACTTCCACCCTGGAAGCAGAGCCCGGCCCTGCAGAGAGTTAAAAGTCAAGAAATAGGCCGGGAAAATGAGCAACCAACAGAAAAAAATCTAGACCATAGAAAGTTACTATGTTGACAAGGAAGATCAAAATACACACCGACAAGAAGACAACAAAGTCAAAGCTCCTACGTCCAAAACCTCCAAGAAAAATAGGAATTGGCCTCAGGCTATGGAAGAGTTCAAAAAGGATTTTAAAAATCAAATAAGAGAGGGAAAATTGGGAAGAGAAATGAGAGTGTTGTAAGAAAATCATGAAAAAAAGAATCAACAGCTTGGGAAAGGTGACTCAAAAAATACTTAAGGAAGTAACACCTTAAAAACCACACTAGGCTAAATGGTAAAAGAGGTGCAAAAACCTAATGAGAAGAAAGCCTTAAAAAGCAGAATTGGCTGAATGGAAAAAGAGGCACAAACATTTACTGAAGAAAAAATAGCTTAAAAAATAGAATTGAGGAAATGTAAGATAATGACTATAAAAAAATCAAGAAACAGTAAAACAAAACCAAAAGAATGAAAAATTAGAAGACAGTATGAAATACTGGTAAAATAACTGACCTGGAAAATAGATCCAGGAGAGAGAATTTAAAAATTATTAGACTACCTGAAAGCCATGAACTCAAAAAAAGAAAAAAAAAAAGAGCCTAGACATCATCTTTCAGGAAATTATTAAGGAAACCTGCCCTGATATTTTAGAACCAGAAGGTAAAATAGAAATTGAAAGAACCTTCCAATCACTACCTGAAATAGATCCCCAAATTAAAACTCCCAGGAATATCATAGGCAAATTGCAGAACTCCCAGGTCAAGGAGAAAATATTGCAGGCAGCCAGAAAGAAACAATTCAAGTATGGTGGAGCCACAGTTAGGATAACACAAGTTTTAGCAGCTTCTACATTAAAGGATTGGAGGGCCTGGAATATGATATTCTGAAGGGCAGAGGAGCCAGGGTTACAACCAAGAATCACCTACCCAGCCAAATTGAGTATAATCCTTCAGGGGAAAAGAAAATTGACACTGAGTGAAATGGAGGACTTGTAAGCATTCTTAATGAAAAGACCAGAGCTGAATAGAAAATCTGACTTTCGGATACAAGACTCAAGAGAAGCATAAAAAAAGTAAATAGGAAAGGGAAATCGTAAGGCACTTAATAAGGTTAAACTGTTTGCATTCCTACAGGGAAGTATGGTATGTGTAACTCGTAAGAACTTTCTTATTAGGGCAATTAGAAGGAATATATATAGACAGAGGGCACAGGTATGAGTTGAATATGAAGGGATAAAAAATTAAGGGGAAAGAGAAGAATGTACTTTGAGAAAGGGAAAGGGAGCGGTAGAATGGGGTAAATTATCTCGCATAAAGAAAAAACTTCTACAGTGGAGGGGAAGAGGTGGGAGGTGAGGAGGAGTGAATGAACCTTTCACTCATCAGAATTGGCTTCTAGAGGGAATAATTATTATACACACTCAATTGAGTATAGAAATATACCTTACCCTACAGAAAAAACAGAAAAGGGGCGTGGACGGGTGATAGGAGAGGAGATTGGTAGACAGAAGCAAAACACGTTTGAGGAGACACAAGGTAAAAGGAGAGAAAGAATAGAATAAACGGAAAGGAGGAATATGATGGAGGGAAATACAGTTAGCAGTAATAACTGGGGGAAAAATTTTTGAAGCAAGTTTCTGAGTCAAATTTATAAAAGCTATTCCCCAATTGATAAATGATCAAAAGATAGAGTTTTTCAATGAAGTTTTCAACGCTATCCACAGCCTTATTTTTAAAAAATGCTGTAACTCACTATTCAAACAATTCTGAGGTACTATGTCATACCTATTAGATTGGCTAATATGACAAAAAAGGAAAATGACATACTGGAGGGAATGTAGGAAAAATGAGACATTAATGCACTGTTGGTGGAGCTATGAACTGATTTAACCATTCTGTAGGGCGAAAACCATGTGTACCCTTTGATTTAGCAATACTCCTGCTAGGTCTGTATCTGAAAAGAGATAAAAAAAAAACAAAAAGGAACAGGCTGTATATGTACAAAAATATTTATAGCAGCTCTCTTCTGGTGGCAAAGAACTGGAAATTGAAGCGATGCCCATCAATTGGGGAATGGCTGAACAAATTGTGGTATGTGAGTATGGTGGAATACTATGGTGCTGTAAGAAATGATGAGCAGGATGCTCTAAACAGAAAAAAAAAGAATGAAATGTCACCACCTGATATTTGTTTTACAGTGAAGTGTTTACCATCCTGAAATAACAATGCCACCTGCAGCTGCTGTGGCTGTGTAAAGCCAATGACACCAGCACACAGGAGAGCTACTGCACAGGTTCTTTGATCTGCCTTTCTAAGGAAAGCAACTTCAAGGGGTTAACAATCTTACTTTAATTAAACACATACATATCATTCACTTAGTTCAGGGAAAAAAGCCAGGACCCTGGACTTCAGAGAAAATACACAAATTACAAGCACAAATTATATAAACAGAGCAAAATAACACAAATCAGCAGACAGGCTTCTAGCTGTCTAAGACATACATAGTTACCAGAGAGAGAAACACCAACATCAGGGTTTTTCAAAGGGGGGGGGTCTCCACATGAACACTCTTCCAATGAGTGAGCCCCCAAAGTAAAACCTCTCTTCCCTCAGTTCTGAGAGTTCTAGCTTAATGGCTACCCCTGGAGTATATATATACCCCTTTTCAGGGCCTGAGGACTTCACACTTCTCATGACCTAATTAGTAAAAGGTTCTGGGCCTTCCTACAAAGGCAAGAGTCAGTCAAAGGCACTTGATTGCCTTAGTGCTGAGAAGCACTCCAAAAGAAAAAAACAGTAAAAAGTCCCAATTTGCTTGCCCTTAAACATCCATATATAAAAATTCCTTAGAAGATATAATGACAGAAATAATCTTGTTCACCAATCTTTTCATGATGAATAATCGGTCCGCCAAGCCATAAAACAGGAACATAATGCGAGCCAAAAGCATTTGCCGCTGTGATAAGAGATTCAGTGCAGACTTCCAAGTTGAAAGAAGATTAGTTTTGTATGGTGATATACTTCTTGTGCTTCTTGTTTGAGAATGACATTGTGCTAATTGTGTCAAGCCTAAGAATATTGCTGAGCCTCATAGAAGAGATCTGTTATTACTCAAAAAAGTTTGGCCTTACCATGGGTGCAACAAGGAGGAAGTGGATGAAGAAAGTCTGCTGCCACCTTTCCTGGTAGCTCCTTAATCTTATCTTCCCTCTCTTGCTATACTAGTCATACATCGTATGTGTGTGTGTGTGTGTGTTTGCATGTTTACATGTGTTCTGCACCACTGGACAAGTAGCTCCTTGAGAGCAATGACTGTCCCTTTTGCTTTTCTGTGTATACATAGCCCTTACTACAGTGCCTGGCACATAGATGCTTAATTAATGTTAGTTGACTGAAGTTATACAGAGTGAAATAAACAAAACCCAAAAGCAAATAGACTAACATACTCAGTAACATCAACATTATGAAAGTGAACAATTCTGAAAGATAAAATTGACAAAATTAATGCATCTAGGATAAGAATGGAAGCTGTCTTTCATCCCTCTGTGTGTCTTGTCTGAGTGTGTTGATGCATAGCATATGACCAGAATTAATGCATCTAGGATAAGAATGGAAGCCGTCCAACAAAATCCATCTGTGCGTCTTGTCTGAGTGTGTTGATACATAGTATATGACCAAAATCCATCCCCAGTAGATGAGTCTAAGGATATAAAAAAAAAATTCTCCAAAAATAATTGCATAACCATAGGAAAAATGGCCCCAACTCACTAATAATAAGAAAAACACAAATCAAAACAACCCTGAGGTTTCACCCTACACCTGGCAAATTGTTAAATATGACACAAGATGGAAATGCTGGAGAATCTGCAAACAAATAGGCACGCCCCCACACTGATGGTAGAGCTGTGATTTAGTACAACCAACCATATGGGAAACTTGGAATCATGTAAACAAAATGACTAAACTGTCCGTAGCATTTGACCCGGACACTCCACTCCTAGGTCTATACAATAAGAAAGGTCATTGATAAAAAAGAAAGTGTCCATATATATCAAAATACTTACAGCAGCGCTTTTTGGGGTAACAGACAACTGGAAACAATAGATACCCATCAACTGGAGAATAGTAAAGAAATTACGGTATATGGAATATTACTATGATTGTAATAAATAGGAATATGATGAATACAAGGAAGCATGGAAAGACTTACGTGAACTGATGCAGACTGATGTAAGCAGAGCCAAGAAAACAATATATGTAATTATAACAAAAATGGAAAGAACAATCACAAAATAATTCAGAGTGTTTCAAAACTACAAAGGACAAACGGCAAGACTTCAAAGAAGAGATGAGAAGTCACCTCTTGCCACTCCTTTGGAGAAATGAGAGGATCCAAGGGTGTGGAACAATGTATACATTTTCAGATTTTTTTGATATACCAATTGTCTTTTTTATCGGAATGAAGAGAGACTTGAGGCTGAGAGACTGTCCAGAAGCTATTTACTGCTGTAGTTAAGGTGTGAGGGCCTGCATCAAGGTAGTGGCAGTGTCAGGGAGGAGAAGAGGGCATATATGAGAAATGTTATGAAGATAGAAATGACAAGACTTGACAATTGATTGAATATGGGGAGGGTGGTGAGAGTGAAGAATTGAGTATGACACCTGGGTCATGAGCCTGACTTACCTGGAGGACAGTGGGGTCCTTGACAGTAACAGGGAGATAAGGGGTTTGTGGGAAAAGAGAATGACTTCAGTTTCAGACATGTTGATGTCTATGGGACATTCAGTTCAAGAGGCATAATTAGGCAGCTAGATTGTTGTGTTTTTTTCTTCATTCTCAAAGAGGACCATGACATCAGGGAAATGAGACCATGACTTACCGTCAACTTTGATTTGAGTGAGGGAGGGCTGTGCAAGGTCACCAGCCTCACTTTTTCCTCCAGAGCCATCTGGGTCCAGTGGCCTGATATTCACCAGGATGACTGGAGATGGCCCAGGATGCATTGAGACCCTGACCCTTTCTTCAGGCTAAGGTATTTTATAATTTCTCTGATGTCATGATCCTATTGGAGAATGAAGGACAAACACAACCTGTGAGTAGCATTCCCCCCCCCCCCCCCCCCCCCTCCATTTTGATGGCTGCAGGCTGCCTCCTTAACTTCAGGTTTACAGGCTAGATTTTTTTTTTCAAAAGCCAAGCCTTAAACCCAATTTACTCTGGAGCTCTTAGATTGGACAATAGGTCCCTAGGGGCCTTGCTAACACAGAGTGAATGTAAATACCAAATAGTAACTGTTTCTCTTTTGGCCAGGAACTCTGAGGGTCTTTTCCTCCTAGTTTGATTTTCTTTTCTTTTGAGTTTTGATTAATCCCTCAATTAACTTCTTAAAGAGGCCTGTTCACAGAATGGGCGTTACCTCACTCAACGTGAGGACCTGAAAAGGCAGCTAGAAGTGTGAATTTGGAGGTTGGGAGAGAGATTAGGGCTGGACAGGTAGATCTGAGAGTCATCTGCATAGGGATGATGATTGAAACTATAGGGAAAAATGGGCCAGGGACCTTGAGCTTTGGAGGACTGCTGTCTTAACAGGTGTGACCTGGATGATGATCCGACAAAGGAGTGGTTACACAGGCAGGAAGAGAACCAGGAAAGAGCGATGCCATGAAAATTTAGGGAAAAGGGAGATTGACAGTGTTCAAAGCGGCAAAGTTGTCTAGAAGGATGAAGATTGTGAAAGGCCATTATATTTGACAATTAAAAGATCATTGGTAACTATGTACAGAGCAGTTTTGTTTGAATAATGAGGTCAGAAGTTAGAATGCAATGAATTAAGAAGAGTATGACGGGAAAGGAAGTGGAGGCACCTATCGTACATGGTCTTTTTAAAGTGTTCGGCCACGTAAAGGAGAGATGGCACCTTAAGTAGTGAGGGTGGTTGTCTTTCCAAGTACCTCTGAAAGTCTTTTTCTTCATTTCTTACAATATAGTGCTATTCTATTCCACTAATGATGATAGTAGCTAACATTTATAAAGCCCCAACTATGTGCCATGCCCTGTATATAAATACTATCTCATTTGATCCTCACAGTAACACGAGGAGGTAAGTGCTATTATTATCTCTGAGGCAAAAAGAGATTAAGTGACTTGCCCAGAGCCACACAGCTAACAAGTGTGAAGGCTGAATGTGAACTCAGGTGTTCTTGACTGCAGCACAGTGATCTATCCACTACACCATTGCCATCATTTGTTCCCCAATTAAGTGAGCATCCCCATAGTTTCAAGTTCTTTACCACTATGTGAGGAGTACTATGTTATTCTAATTTTCATTGTTTTCTCTTCTGTGCTGCTTTTGGGTTTCTAAATTTTTAAATCCCAATTCAGCTCATTAGTCCTCTCTTCTTATTTTACTAGCTGTATAGTTTTAGGGATATAATTTTTCTTCTTGAGGATTGCTTTAGCTACCTCCCAGAAATTTCGGTATGGTATTTGGTCATCATCATTGTCGTTGACATAATTATTGTTTCTGTGATTTGAGTCTGTCTTTAGTTTGTGCTTCCTATAATTTTTATTGTCTTATGGTTCACATGTGTTTATTGTTTCTACCTTTTTACATGTCTTTTCAATATCCCTCTGCCCTAATACATATAGTAGTTTTTTTGTAAAAAGTACCATTAGGCATTGAGAAATACATAAACAGTATTTGTTAGTTCCTAGAAGATGCCACAAGTTTTTTTTAGCTCAAGTTTTTACAGCATTTTAGTCCTTTTTTTTTGTTCTGTTTTTTCCCTGATAATTTGGCTAACTCCAAAAGGAGGGACATTAATATCTCCTGTTAGTATTTCTTCTTATAAGTATTAATTTTTCTTATTAAATTAGATGCATTAGTTTTAGGGGCGTATAAGTTTAATATTCATACTGATTTGTTTTCTGTGGTTCCTTTCAATGTAATGTAATTCCCTTGTGTATCAATATTGTGAGTTTTTGTTTTTGCCTTATCTGACAGTATGATTATAACTAGCATTTTTGGATTCACTTAATGCGTGTCAGATTTTGTTCTAGTTCTCATTTTATTCTTTTTATATCTTTGCATTTTAGTTTCTTGTAAGCAAGATTGTGGGTTTTCATTTTTCTTATCCAATATGTCAGTTTTATTTTAGTGGATTAACATTTAAAGTGATGAAAATTTGGTTTACATCTTTCTATGTTTTTTATCTCTAATATTTCTTCTTTTATGAATTAGGATTTCTCTCTTTGGTTCTTCATCTTTTAAGGCAGTACTTTTTCTTTTCAGTTAATTTGTGTTTAATCTATCTTAAAGCTACCCTATCCTATAGGCTCTCATCCTCAACATTCCCTTTCCTCCAG
Organism: Trichosurus vulpecula; assembly: GCF_011100635.1. NCBI lineage: Eukaryota > Metazoa > Chordata > Mammalia > Diprotodontia > Phalangeridae > Trichosurus > Trichosurus vulpecula. Next base: position 387,305,169 of record NC_050574.1, read on the forward strand.
TTTGATGTTTCTTTGCTTAGGTTTGAAGTTTTACTTATTCCTTTTTCTTTTTTCCTTTTATTTAGTTAGCTAATTTTTCCCTTCTTTTTCTCCCTATTAAGTAATTAATTAAAATCTCTGTTCTCTCCTCCCCTTCAACTTCTCTTGTTTGTTAGGGCTTCCCCCCTTCCCCATTTTCTTTGCCTTTTTCTAAAAAAGATTTTTTTAACCTGCTCTTAGTTTGCTTTTCTTTCTGTCTATTCTTATTATGATCTTTACACTTAATTATTTATTCTCTGCTGTCTTGGTGTTCCTCATAGAATCAAAGCTTCTAAAAGGCCACTTTGAGTTCCCGCTCCATTTTAAAAAATTTATTGCAATGTACATCTCCTCTCTCTCCCTTTTCCTTGTAGCTCTTTTTCATGCTGAGAGATTACTGAAGTTACGCTCTAAATATTGTTTACTCTTGACAATTAGAATGCATAATGCCTTCCCTCCTTCCCCTTTTGTGCACCCTTTCATTTTCTAGTTTAGTCCCACAAAATACATTGGTTCACCAAAGGTTGGGCTTGTGATTTTTACTATATGATGCTTCAGTCTTAGTCCTCTATCATTACTCCTTCTGTTTCTTTAAGTTTCACTTTCATCTTCATTCTTTTATGTGCTTTTAGAAAGAATTTTCTTAGTGGTCCTTTATTATTTTTCTCCACCCCATAGGTGTCTCTCTATTTCTATTTTCCCTTTCTTTGAAATAGTCTTTATAGAGGTGGAGTTATTCCTTTTGTTATTTGTGTCTTCCTTGGTGGTGGTTTGTTTTCCTTTTCCTACGTTTCTGCTATTTCATATGCTTATATAAATCATACTCTGCTCATGTCTGTTATTTTTGTAGGAATGTTTCATATGCCTCTTATTGAACAGTTTTTTTTATTTTGTGGGTGATAAAGCTCAGGTTTGTAGGGGATGTCATTTTGAGTTGCATCTTTAGCTTCCTTTGCTGTTATTATTATTCTGTTATATTATGCTATATATTATGCTGCTATATTATTCTGTTCCCTTCTGTGGTTTCTATTGGATGCAGAATAGTCTGATTTTACTTTTATTTCCTTTCATTTATATTGACAATCTTTTCCAGGTTGCTTGCACAATTCTTGTTTATTATTGAAATGATTAAATTTAACCATTATATATCTTGAAGCTTGCAGTACAGGGTTCCTCCTCCCTGAACCTTTGAAGTCAGCTATTGAGTCTTTCAGATGGTGATTTGTTTTATCTTTTCTTAATTTCTGGACAGTTTTATTGTATTATTTCTTACATTGTGTTGTTTATGTTTTCTCTGGGATTCCTGTGATCTTTAAGTTGTCTCTAGGCATCCAGTTTTAAAGATAAATGTGTTTTTCTTGTATAGAGTTTTTATTTTGTAACTTTGTTTTTTTCTTCTTTTCCAGATATTACTTCACTCAATATATTTGTATTGTCATTCATTTGTTCTCTTTTGCTTCTTTGAAGAGACTTGCTCCTGTGGATTTGTGGTTTTTTATTCTATTCATTATTTTTGCTTTGCAGAGCATAAATTCTTCAATTTGTTTCTTTTTGACTTCTTTCAAAATTCAGATTTTTCTTTGAACCATTCCAGAACATTATGCTGTGGTCCCATGATCTTGTAGGAATCCATAGGGTCCCTTGTCTCATCAGCTATTGGTTTAATTTCCTTTTTCTTTAAGTATTTAGAAAAGCTTGTGGTCTTTTATACTGTTTTCCCTGTTGACTATGGTGTTTTAATTTAGTTTTCTTTCTCCTCAGATCTTAGGTAGTTTTCATTCCCCCCCACCCCCATTTACCCTGATGTTCTCTTATTGATAACTTTTTGATTCCTTTCTCTCTGATGACAGGTTCCTTGGGGACTAGACTTTAATGCACTCCCAGCACCCTCCCATGTTGGGAAATTTCACTTTTCATTGGCATGAGTTCCTAGGGGGAAGAGGATTGGCTTCAGTTGGATGCTAATCCTCTCCCTTAGGCCTAGTGCATCCTCACTTCCAAGCTCCAGTATCTTGTCCTCTCTGCTTTTATTTTTTTAACTGACAGCTACTATCGCTCTGCCTTTCTCTACCCCCCTTCTTCTATAATTGGCTTGACAGGTGAGGTATGCAACTTGTTGCCATTGAATGAGGGCAGGGATAGAGTGGCTAGGTGGCACAGGGGATAGAGTGCCAGGCCTGAAGCTAGGAAGACTCATCTTGCTGAGTTCAAATATGACTGCCCTCACGTACTTACTAGCTGTGTCATCTTAGGCAAGTCACTTGACCCTTTTTGCCTCAGTTTCCTCATTTACAAAATGAGTCAGAGAAGAGAATGGCAAACCACTCTAGTATCTTTGCCAAGTAAATCCCAAATGGGGTCACAGAGAGTCAGACAGGACTGAAAAGGACTGAATAACAACAAGTGCAGGAACAAGAACTGCTGAAAGACTGTAGCAGCAACTGAGCCAGTTGGATCCTAGAACACTTGTTTGTATTTGTAGGTCAGGGTGTGGGCATGCCAGACTCTAAGGACTTCTGGGGAAGGGAGAGTGCTGAGTGAGCAAATTCATGATTAACAATTTCTGCTGTTAGTTCATAAGACTTTCTTCTTAAGCTTCTTAGAAATTTAGCCTTCGGAGACAGTGGTAATAGCTTGTAGTGCCTAATTCCTCATTTTGGGAATTTTTAAGGATCAGAGAAAAAGTCTAGTCTTCCTTTTGTTTGTTCCATCACTAGAATTTTATCTGCTTCTCATAAGTTTTAGGGTATGATTTTTAATATTCAGGAAACTTGTTCATTTGAGTTTATTGTGTATGTTGTTTTGTGTGGTATGTATTTCCTACCTGGATGCACTATTTTGGGACTAATCTGACTTCTCCACCATGACCCAGGAAGCTCGTCATTCAGAAATCGCCTTATCACCTCGGAAGATGGATTTGCCTTTGGTATTCACACCTCTCTATTATCCTCTGCCTCTGATTGGGGCAGAGGATGATGAACTCAAAAATCTCTAAGGAGGGGGCTAAGGATAGACATTCTTCATATTTCCCACTTTACTACCTGCTTTGGGACTTCTCTGACTTTACATGTCCCCACGTTAGGTACCTTTTCCTCCTTTACCTTTTAAGCTTCTTATTGTGTGTCATCTTCCACTATTAGATTGTTCTGTCTTGTTTTTACAAATGTTTTTATATATAATTTCTGTGCTTTACAATGTCACCATTTATGTCTAAGTCATCTACCCATTTTGAGCTTGTCTTGGTATACAGTGTGAGATTTTGGTCTATGCCTTGTTTCTACCAGACTACTTACCAGTTTTCTCAGTGGTTTTTGTTTTGCCCCAGTTTATTTTGTACTTTTGCTCATGTATATTGTATATCTAATCTATTCTTCTGATCAAGTTTTCTATTTCTTACAAATTCTTTTGATGATTATAGCTTTGTAGTATAGTTTGAGATCTGATACTTCTAGGCCCTTTTCCTTCTCGTTTTTTCATTGATTCTTTTTTATATTCTTGACCTTTTGTTAGTCTAAATGATTTTTTTTTAGCTCTATAAAGTAGTCCTTTTGTAGCTTGTTTGGTATGATACTGAATAAATAAGTTAATTTAAATAGGTCGTTTTAATTTTTATTGGCTTGGCCTGCCCTTGAACAATTAATATGTCTCCAATTGTCAAGATGTGTCTTTATTTGTGCGAAAACTGTTTTGTGATTGTGTTCATATAGTTCTCTACGTGTCTTGGCATGTAGGCTCTCAAGTATTTTACACAATCCATAGTTGTTTTTTTTTAAGTGAAATTTCTCTTTTTTATCTCTTCCTCCTGGATTTTGTTGATAATATATAGAAATGCAGATGATTAGTATGCGCTTATTTTATATCCTAGAACTTTGCTGGTGTTAGTTGTTTTAATAAATTTTTTACTTGACTCCAGGGCTCCCTAAGTGAACCATCATACATATCATCTGCAAAAAGTGATAGCTTTTTGGCCTATGTTTATTTCTTTAATTTCTTTTTCTTAACTTCTTGCAATTGCTAGCATTTCTAGTACAATATTGAATAGTAATGGTAGTAATAGATATCTTTGTTTCACAAACCCATATCTTTTTGGAAAGGCTTCTATTTTAAAAGTTTTAGATAGATACTAATCATTTTAAGGAAAATTCCTTTTATTTCTCTGCTTTCTAGTTTGTTTTTTTTAACAGGAATGAGTATTATATTTTGTCATAGTTTTCTTAATATTGAACTGGCCCTTCATTCCTGGCATAAATTTAGCCTGGTTATATTATATAATCTTTGTGATATTTTGCTGTTATTTAAAAGTTTGCATCAGTGTTAACTAGGATAATTGGTCTATAGTTTTCTTTCTCTGTTTTGACTCCCTGGTTTAGGTATCAAGATCATGTTTATGTCACAGCGGAAATTTGTTGAATGCCTTCTTTATCTTTCAGATAGTTTATGTAGTATTGGAATTTGTTGTTGTTGTCTAGTCATGTCTGACTCTCCATGACCCCATTTGGGGTTTTCTTAACAAAGGTACTAGAGTGGTTTGCCATTTCCTCCTTCAGCTTATTTTTATCTGAGGTAAATAGGGTTAAGTGACTTGCCCAAGATCATCCAGCTAGTAACTGTCTGAAGTCAGGTTTGAAGATGAGTCTTCCTAGTTCCCAGCCTAGTACTTTATCCACTGTGCCACTTAGCTGCCCCAGTATTGGATTTGGTCAAATTTGCTTGTAAATTCATCTGCTCCCAGTCTCCTTCCCCCCTCTCCTCCCTGCCCTTGGGACTTCACTTGTAGCTTGTTTGATAACTTTTTCTAAGATAGAGTTATTGAAGTATTTTATTTCCTTTTCTATTAATTGGAATAATTTATATTTTTGAAAATATTTGTCCATTTCATTTAGATCACCAGTTTAGTGTTATATGGTAGGCAAAGTAATTGCCCTGACAGTGTTTGAGTATAATTGTGTGGTGGTCTTCTCTATGGGAACTTGGACTTACTATTATAAAAGCAGTTTAGGTGATGAAACCAAACACAGAGAAAAGTGGGATCTCTCATTTACCTGTGTGAGTGTAAGGCCCCAAGTGTGACATGATGGGAGTTTATACACCTTGTTGTCTGTAAGCCCACCTGTAGCACTACATTAATGTGCTACACTCAAAAGAATTTCATCTAAAATCATTGCTTTCTGTTTCTTGAACTTAATGTATCATCCTAGTGGCTCTTTATGATCAGGTCCTGTTTTTGTTTGCTCATTCTTCTAGATTACTTCTTGATTTTGGACTTCATGTTGATGCTGCGCTCTGCATACTTCTTGGGTGGGAGAGGGGTATTTGGTTTGAGGTTCTTTGCCTTTTTGTCCATTTGCTGTTTTCACAGATCAGTTTGGGGACATGGAAGTTTTCAATGCTCCCAAAGAAACATGATTTGGGAGGGGAAGGTGAGAGTCTGCCCTCCTGGTCTGAATTCTGCAAGTTTGTGACCCACATTTGGGTCCTTTGGCTTGTTCATGGTTGAGTGTCAGTAGCCTATTGCAGGACTTAGTCTCAGTTAGCCCAATAGGAAGTTCTGTAATTCCAGTGACTGACTATTGACTTTGCTTTGGTCTGAGATTCCTGCCTTGGTTTTCTGTCTTATTACTGCTGGCTTATGTGCTGGACTAAAAGCTAAAACTGAGTTCCCACTGCTTTCCTCCTGGGCTCCAAGTCACAGCTGTATTTTAGAACTTGTTCCTTGCTTGGTGCTGAGGTAGGACCCTGCTTGTGTGAGTACTCCTTTCTATCCTGGATCTGTGGAACTAGATAATGGGTTCTAGCTACCAGATGAGACCCATTCCTGAACCCTGTGCTAGTTTAGGGATCCCCTAGGACCTCTTTCTGCCTCTATGTTTCTTGCCCTGGTGTTCTCTCCCAGCTCTGGGCTCTGAAATGCCCCCCCCCCCCATCCCTGTTGCTGTTAACCTCTAGCAGTAGCCCACCTTGGTCCCAGTAGCTGCACTTTTTTTTTTTGTTTGTCTCCCTACGTAGCCCTAGGCTGTGGAAAAATGACTCCTGAGTTTTTCATGGCTTTTCTGATCACAATTCAATCTCATGTGTTTTGATGGAGGAAATGGACTGGGTGAGTTATGCAAAAATACTTCTTGCGTGATTCTGGCAGCTCCATTAGATTGTAGGTAGTAAGTGCTTTCAAAATGTTTTCTAATTATTGACTTGTTGGCAGATGTTGGTCCAAACTTAATTTCTGCCCCAAAGCTTTCTAATTCTCACAATAATTATTGTCAAATATCAAGTTCTTTTCTATATCATTTATGTTTTGGGATTCGTTGAACACTTGAGTTACTTAACTCGGTTATTTCTTATTCTTCTTTGTGTAGTTTGTGCTGTTAATCTACTTTTTAGTTTTTTAGTTTTAGTCCTAAAAGCATTATTCACCTCTTCTTCTTATATTTTTCATTATTTTCCTGATATTCTGGATGTTTTGTTCCTACAAATTAGTTTTGTTATAATTTTGTCTAGCTTTTTGAAGTATACTCTTGTTTGTATAATACTAAGTCTATAATTTTGCTTTGGTAGTGTTGTCATTTTTATTTGCATGGCTTAGCCATGATCACAGAATAAATAATCTTTCAGTTATTTAAGTTGTTTTGTTCTTTTTAGGGGATATTTTGTAATTGTATCTATATACATATACTTAGTGTCTCTTGATTGCTTTAGTGACCCCTTTTTTTTTTCCCCTGAGGTTCTTAAACTGGGGGGGCTCTGTAAACTTGCCTTTGAAAATATTTTGATAACTAATTATTTTCCTCTTAAACACATGTATCTTATCTTATGCCTTTAAAAACATTATTCTGACATGAGGTCCACAGGAGAAAGGTTAAGAAATCCTTATTTTATATATTTTGTAGGTTTTCTTGAATGAGAATTTGAATTCCCTTTTATTTCCTTCTGCATTTTATTATTGTTGCATCTAAACTTTCTTTAAAATGGCTTTGCCTTCCAATGATTCTCTCGGCTTTATGAGATAATACAATCTATCATATTTCTTCATAAGATTTTAGAAATGAGTGTATATTCCAACACAGTGTTGTCTTTGGTATCCATCACTCTTGATTTTACAAGTTAAGTCCAATGTTTAGTGAGATGTGAGCACTTTTGGCCTTTTTGGAACAGTTTGTGTTGGTTAAACTTCTGGATAGGGTTATAGGTGGTGTCAGTGTTATTTCTCTTCATTTTCTCCTTTTGGTTTTTAATTCTGGGTTAAGTTGTTTCACTTGTGTACCACATCTTATTTCTTATTATTCGTGTGTGCGTGCGTGCGCGCTAAGTAATTCAGACTTTGATGCTTATGAGTTGATGGTTAAGGATTATGATTTCCTGACTCAGGCATCAATAACATTAATAGCAAGTCTTTTCATGTCTATTAAATTATAAACTGCTTCATTCTTTATACTTTTTAATTCTTTGCTGGCAGAAAGTGTTCATGATAACAGAGGTATGAGGAACCTGTGTAATCATTCACAAGACCTTGGCCACTCTCTTTCTTTCTCATACTTTCTCATTTTTCCCCATCCTTACTTTTTCCACCTTTGTTTTGAAGTTTCCAAATAGTAGAATTTATACTGATTGAATTTGGTGGTTCTCATCAGGGTCTTTATAGAATTTCTCTTAATAATATCATTAGCAACTAATTTTGGCATAAAAGCTACAGTTATTTTTATCCATAGTACAACATGTGATGTCCAGATATCCCATGAAATAACAGTTCTTGTTGCTTCTGAGCATATGATAAAATCCAGTCCTTTGCCTTACCAACGGGTTCTGATGAACTCTGTTTTTGTTTAGCTGCAACATACAGTTCAGTTCCTCTAGCATATATCTCCACTTATTGGATAAGTATCTTACATTTAGAGCCCCACTAGTTATATAAGGAGCAAGTGGATAGAGTGCCAAGCCTAGAGTCAAGAAGATTCATCTCCTTGAGTTTATATGTTCCCTCAGACATTTGCTAGCTCTGGGACCCTGGGCAAGTCACTTAACCCCGTTGGCCCCAGTTTCCTCATCTATAAAATGAGCTAGAGAATGAAATGGCAAACCATACCTGTATCTCTGCCAAGAAAACCCCAAATGGAGACACAAAGAGTTGGACGTGACTAAAAACGACTGAACAACAACAAAAGTCTTATTAAAGTTTATTGGTCTCAAAACTTCATATTTTTTAAAACCCTTTGTTAGCATTATACTAGAAGTGGGAAAGGGCCTTAATAAATACTAAAAAACATTTATAATTTCCATTTCTTGGTTGCCTTAACCGAAAAAAATTCATCACCAGGGCTAGACTACTGGTGATGTGTTTCTTTGTAGTTAACTGTTATAGATAGGTCCTTGGAATATAGACTTGATATATTACTTAGTCAGTTACAGACGTACTCTGAACGTCATACCTGAAACCTTTCCAGCATTGTTGAACCTGCTGAAAATTACAGTCTCACTGATAGTTCCCCTTTGAGACCCCAGGATTGTTGTTGCACCATGATGAGGGGAGGCATCAGATTAGGACTTCGTGTAAGAATGACACATTGATAGTTTCACAGGTACCTTTGCCAATATCAAGATGAAATGGAAAAGAATCTGTCATGTTGTATGTACCCTCTGTGGCAAATTTATGGTAAGATGAACTTAAAGGAAGACTGGAAAAGTAGCATAGAATAGTGTGGTTGGGTTGTGCTCTGTGCTGTTGAAGGGAACACCTAAACTGATGAGATCACATATCCATTTTGTCACCCCATTGAGGTAGGAGGTTGTTTTGTGACTATAGGTATGTTTGAGGGCTTAAGGAGCAAAGGAATTGGTTTGAACAGTTGTTGTAGATAGGATGTTCCCTATGTCCTTGGCTTTTATGATAACTGCTCTCTCCTCGTTCTCCATTTTTGTCTGACAATTTCTTAAGTTCTTTTGAGGCTTCATCTTCTATTTCCTTTATGTAGATATCCTTATTTGTCTCCTTTGCTGCCAGCTGACTTCACCACCACTCACATACTGCTGACCAGATTCCAGTGAAGGGACAAGTAAACCCAAGAGCCCTGGAAACGACACTGCCTTAGAATATTGGCCTTGATTCTAGTCTTCCTTTGGCAAAACAACCCTTGAGGAAAAGGAACCCCAGCAATTTCATCACCACCACCTTCTGACCAACAGCTGCTTTCAGGGCAGACAAGCCAACGTAGACGAAGCAGCAAGGCAGTGGTCAAACCACTTCCACCACCATGTCTCATTAGATTCTGGTTAAGACAGATTAGGACCCTGATCCAGAAGTCTGGAAATAACAATACTGTATAGACTACCAACCCAGAAACTGACTTGGTTTTAATAATGGAAATAACATTAAAGAAGATGTATTGTATGGCCATTTGCTTTTCCACTGCACTATAAGTCATCATGAGACCTTTCCATGTACTTGACTTTCATCTGAAACCTCTTACATGTCTTGTTTCCCTCATTACAATGTGAGATTTTTGAAAGCAGTGACAGTCTTCTTTCTTTTTGTGTCTGTTTAACACCTAGCACTCTGCTTTACACACAGGAAGTACTAAATAAATTCTTTTTCATTCATTCATAGGAAGTCAATTAAAATAGAATGATTGTGAAGTATCAATAAATTAGTGTATTTCTAGCATATGTATGCCTGTCTCTCTCCATAGATATTACATATTGTGTCTTTCATGTATATATATACATATATGTATATCTCAGCAGATAATATATGTGTATATGCATGTATGTACACACATATTTGAAAGAACTTACATGGGTTCTTAGACATCTCAAATGTTACTAAGTTCTGTTGATTTGCATCATTAACATTACATTAGCTCAAATTTATGTAGTGCTTTAGATCTTACAAATACTTCCTTTATAGACAAAAAAACAGGCATAGAGAGATTAATTGACCTATGTGGAGAGAGAAAGGCATGTAAGTCAATCATTAAATATTTATTAAACCTACTACATGCTAGCACTGAGTTAGGTACTAGAGATACAAATACAAAGAATGAAACAATACATATTTGCAATGAACTTACATATAAAGTACATATAAAATAAACAGAATAAATATTAAGTTAGTAAATAAACATATACACAAAAAGTGGTTAAATATAAAGTACTTTGTGAAGGAGAGTATTAACAGTTGCTGAGAATCAGAGTTCATGCAATACGTAATGCCCAGAGAAGAGAAGTACTCTGTAAAGCCGAGGTAAAGAGGAAGTGTATTCCAGGCTTGGGCTAGAGAAGTGCAAGAAAAAGGAGGTGGGTGGGAGGAATGTTGTAAGTGAGGAACGGTGAGGAGGCCAGTTTGGTCATATGACCAAGTGCAAGAGGGAGATTAATGAATGTACAGTGGGGCTGGAAAGACAGTATTATGGTTGGGTTGTAGAGGACTTTAAAAGCTAAACAGAAGATGTATACTTATGTATATAATACTTCAAAATGTTTGGCCAAAGCAGATGCAGGTACAGCTTGAGGACCGTAGACTTGTTGCTGGAAGGAACCTTAGCTGTATTTTAAGTCTAAACCCATCATTTTACAATTAAGGAAATTTAGGCTTAGTGATTTGCCCAGGGTCATACAGGACAGAACCAGGATTCAGATCCAACTTTTGCTTTAGATTCAACACTGTTACTGCATCACACTATGGTTTGTGGTAAGATTAACTTCTGTCTGTTCAGCTTAGTTGAGAAATGAGATGTTAACATTTTTTTGTGTATTTTGGTTAACTGTAAATTTGACATACAATATAGGAACTATTGGTTTGAAAGAATCAGAATACATTAAAATAAAATTGTCACTAAACTCTGCTAAACAATTTAATTTTTGATTCAGGAGTCACTTTAGGATCTTGTCATATCTTAGGGATTTTATGTGCATTTCTCATATAGTACTGTAGGCTGTGAAGGGACAGGAGATTGGATACAGTGAGTTACTGACTTTTTCATGATCTAACTTGGGTCATTTAAAAATATTTCTATTCTTAGTTTTCTCTCATAAAAGTAAAATTTAGACTACAATTTTTAAGAAGTTTCCAGTTATATGAATTCCTTTTTTTTTTTTTTTTTTGGCTTAGCTTTGGGACTTTTATTGAAGCATGCTTCCAGGTTGTGTGAACCTATTTTATTTTAGTTGTCTCAAGACTATCAATCCCAGATGTCCCTTAGAGTGCTCTAGACCTGTCATATTCTTCCTCACCCCCAAGCCCAAGCTCCATGAGATCCACTTGCCTCCTGGTGGCCCTGGATCTGGAAAGTGCCTGATTCTCTTCCCCAAAGCACTGGTACAACTCCTGGAAGCCAGAGGGAGCTGGAGAGCAGGGGAGGCCCAGAAACCTGTCTTCCTGGGGTGAGGACTGGGGTTCTACTCCAGCTTCTTGGCACACTCTTTGATATTGCTCCTCTAAGGGCTGCAGGAGCTCCCACAGCTAGCTCCATCCAGCCCAAACCAAGGCTTGAAGCCAGCCATCGAAATCATCCTTTTTCTCCACTGCCAGTTTGTAGCACCGGCTACCTTTTTTGAGGCCAGGATGATGGAGGCATAAGGCTCAGTGGCACTGTCTCAGGGCTCCACTTGGCAATTGTTCAACGAGATAAGGCCTAGTGGAGTTTGATCCCCTTGGTGCTTGCTCCAGGTAGTAGAGGAGGTTCCCATGGAGGATGAACCAGTGGCATGGATAGCTGGAATTGCAGGTTTCTTTCTTCAGAGGGGGGCCAGGGCTCCTGTTCCCAGAAGGTAGCTAAGCACAGGCTTCCAGGTCAGTTTCATGGTAGCCAAACCTGAGAGTAGGGGATGGAGGGCCCCTCTGGGCTGGGATGGTAGGAACAGGTGTGGGGCCTGGGTGGTCTTGAATTCTGATTAAATAAATGTTTACTATATCAGAATACCTATGTGACTCACATGAGGCCTTAAGGAAAACTTCTGCTCTTGCTTGGTGTTTAAGAAACTAATGTCCACAAGTCTTCAGATGGGTATAATGAACTTAACATTTTTATGTTTCATTTTATTTTTTTCCTTCAGCCTTGCTAACATTCATGTCTGAAAAATTCACAACTTATGTTAAACCTGCTTTTTATTATCTGCTTAATTAAGATTATATTTGTCAGAATAGGTCTGTGGGCTTCAGGTATATATGAGGAAGATAATTGTGTAGCCAAGGAGCTTGTATTTTATCTTGGAGGCAGTAAAAAAACATTAAAACTTCTTGAATCATGAGAGTGACATGATAAAACTTGTGCTGGGTAAAACAGTGGGTTGTGTGGAAGATAGATTGGAGAAAGGAGACACTGGTAGCAGAGACACTCATTAGCAGATTACTAAATCTAGATGAGAAATGAATAAGGGCTTTAAGTGGTGGTGGCCTGTGAGTGGAGGAACAGATAAAAGATTTTATGAAAATAAAATCTCCAAAACTTGACAACTGACATGAATGGGGCTATGGATATGTAAAGAAATTGTTGAGCATGACTGGTTGTGGACCTGATTTTTTGTGGGCCACCTGAAATCCTTTGGTGTGCCGCAAGCAGACTGTAGGCAGTAAGCAGCCCACGAGCTGCAGGTGGACTAGAAGAACACTGATATCCTCAATAGAAATAAGGGGGTTTGGAAAAGGGAGGAATTGGGTTTGAGATGCCAGTGACCCATGTAGGTGGTGGTGTCTAGTAGGTAGTTGCTGCTGGGGTATTGGAGCACAGGAGTGAGATTAATTATGGATTATATAGATTATTGGAGTCATTTACCTAGAAATGATAATTTTACTTATGAAATCCTTGAGGCAAGGTATAGAGAAGAGGGCTGGGGCAGAGCCTTGGAGGGATACTCCAGGTCTTAAGGGACCAAGTGAAATTCGAAGCATTTGAAAGGAACTAATAAGGTTAGAGGAAGTATGTTTATAGTTTTATCGTGTTCCAGTTTATTTTCCTTCTGTCTAAGGTATACCATTCAGTCAAAATTTCTCATAATTTACTCCATAGGTTTATTTGATTTGAACACTGAAAAGAGAACATATAGGTATGGGAAGGGCCCTGAATTTAGATTTAAAAGACCTGGCAACTATATGAATGTGGGCAGATTACAAGTTTTCTAAGTCATAGTTTCCTTTTCTATAAAATGAGGACAATATTACTTTACATTATCTACTTCCCAAAATTGTTATGAAGAAATCAATTTGTAAGCTGTAAAGTGGCATATAATTCATAGTTCCTCAATGACTTTTAGTAAACATAGGATAATAATTTTTCATATTACTTGAGGAAAATTCTCCAAGTGGGGTTTCATGGTATTTTAAGCTGGGGGGGGGAGGTGGGGTGGGATGGTGAGGGGAGGAATCCTTTTGAAACATCCTACTTGGTAATTGCATGTTTAACTTCCTTGAATCACTATTTAGTTATTTTTGTTTTATACTACCTACTTGTGAGCAGGAAGGAAACATCAGTAAAAATGGTGATGACTATTACCAAGTTAACACTAACTCTTCTCTTTTCTTATGCAGAAACTCCACTATGAGGCGAGGTGGATGGAGAAAACGAACTGGAACTGAAAATGACGGCTGGGGGAAATGGGTGTGTTTAAGTACAATTTATTTTGTAACTACTCTTGAACTATTTTACTTTGTTCCTGAGTTCGTTAGACTTTTATTCTTAACCCAGGGTAATTCTTTGAAAGATGTAAAGTAAAATCTTGGCTCCCTTTTGAAATGCTGCTAAGCCTCGTCACGAAAGAGTTGGGAAGTGGTGGAGTCATAAAATTCTTGTAAAGCCTTTCATCACAAATTATACAGTGAATTCTTTAGGGTAGAAAGGTTAGGGTGTTTGGTGTAGTTTGGCCGAGAGCCAGTCCTATAATGTTAGGTAGAGCCTTCCCGTCTTCTTTACTTTTTCCTCAGCTCCTTCCTGAGCCCTTTGTAACTCTGCTCAGGCAGTGTTCTAAAGTTATCCTTCCTCTTCCATTAAAATAATCTCATAGTTATGTAATTTCAAATCACTTTGATTAAACTCATTCACATTTCCCTATTGCTTTCCTTAGGTTTTCGCATTTTAAAAGAGGACAGTTCCTAACTAATTGGTGAACTTGGGGTTGTGTGGATTTTAGATAATGTGGTCAGGATTCTTTTTTTTTTTCCTAGCAAAGGTAGACATTATTTTTTGGTGAGAGGTGGGAGAATTAGAAGGTCTGTGTCTGTGGTTTTATTAATAAGTACAGGAAACTCCTGTTGTAGAAATACCATTCGTTGTTGCAGATCTGCACTTGACTATAACTTTTAGTTAACCTGGGGATACTGACAAGTTAAGTGACCTGTTTGTAGTTGGACAGCCAGCATATCTTGAAAGCAAGACTTGAAGCCAGGTCTTCCATATATAACAAAGACAGTACTCTATATACCACATTTACAGTTCTCTCTGTTAGTGATGTAAATACCAATACTTGGTGCTTTGTATTTATGTTTTATAATTTAAAATTTTTTGTGTTCATTGAAAAGTTAGCTTTCTTTAAATATAACTTCATTTTTTATGTGATCCATTAAAATATATATATATATAGAGAGAGAGAGAGTAAAATTTTCCATTTCTTCCAGAAATGTCAGCAACTTTGATAATTTTTCTTTTAATAGAAGAATAAAATTTCTTTTTGAAAGTCCTTGACTATAAACATCGAATAGGCTTAATGTCAAGATTATTACTTAACAAAAATCTATTCTCCCACCTCCTCCCCCCATTGGAAAAAAAAAGGAAAAACAAAATGCACATGACTTATCTCAAGATTACTTTTAAGGAATGAAAGCTCAAGTCTCAATGCCTAGTGTGGCTAAAGCATTTGTTATAGGTTATTAGCTAGCCTGATAATTTTATAATTAATATTTTGTAGCCAGGAAAAGACAAAGTATGTTGTAATAGAAAGAGGTTAAGTCTAGTCTTAATCATTTAACCCAGTGATTAGCACTGCACCTTGCACATATTAGGTATTGTTTGGAATTTGATAGGGACGGAATCTGGAAATACTAGAATTAAGAAGCACTCTTTCAAAGCTTGAGAGTGCTTCTTTTATATAGACCACTTAGTAAACCTAGGAAACTCTAGGTGATACATTCTAAAAATAGTTCAGAAAAGGCTTAGGTAAATTCATGAATGTTGGCTCAGTAACTGGTTTATTGAGGGAAGCAATGGGTCTTTGTAGGTTCATCCCATTTGAAATTGGCTTAGTTGCAGAGTCATGCCATCCTACAAAACTTACCTTATTTATTATTTATAATGTAAGAGACAGGATACTGGTTGGATTAGATCATGAGTCTAAACAGTATGACCTTTATTTCTTATAATATTGATATTATGTTTACTATGATACTGATAGGAAATGAGGGGCATTCTCTTGGGAGAAATTCCAAATGGGCAGCTAGGTGGCTCAGTGGATAGAGTGCTGAGCCTGGAGTTACTACAGATTTGTACAAATGAGTACAAATTTAGACTCAAGACATTTTACAGTGGTGTGACCCTGGTCAAGTCACTTAACCCTGTTTGCCTTGCTTTCCTCATCTCTAAAATGAGCTGGAGAAGGAAATTGCATGCCACTCCAGTATCTTTGCCAAGAAAACTCTGAATGGGGTCATGAAGAATCAGGCCTGTTGGAAATGTCTGAATAAAAAAATACGAAATGTATTTATTATATAGTCTATTAACTTGCCTCAAAAGAGGCACCACTCATCTGAAATTCCCACCTTTACTTCTGTTCTTCTGAGGTGATAGGGTCATTAATTTAACATTCCCAACATAAAAGGAGCTAGTTGTGTTTGGAGGTCCCCAGCTTCTGGGAACCAAAAGAACTAGATATCTTATAATTTTTCTACTCATTGTTCCTAGTTTTGTTGTTTAGGGTCAAGAAAAAGAAGTCTATTCCCTTTTCTTTCTGATATTCTTTCCAATACTAAAGACACTTATCATCTTGTTCTTCCTATCTCTCTCCCCCACTTCCCCCACTGTATTCGTTTCTCTCCCATTTTTTCCATAAGAATAGTATGAGATTTTATGAAAAGTCTTGCTAAAATTTGGGCAAGCTATGTCTTGCTATACCTTTAGCACTTCACTGATTTATTAATTTAGTAACCTTATCAAAAAAGGAAAATAAGACTGGCCTCTTGATAAAATCATGTGTAAAAACAATGCTACTTGCTGCTAGCACAGGTTCTTTCATCTGCTTTTCTAAGGAAAGCAACTTTAAGGGATTTACAATCTCATTCTAATTAAACATACATATATCATTCACTTAGTTCAGGGGAATAATTCAGCACTCTGAACTTCAGAGAAAACCCAAACAGAAATTACAAGCAGAAATTATATACATAGAGCAAAATAACACAAATCAGCAGACAGGCTTCTAGCTGTCTGTCCAAGACATTACATACATAGTTACCAGAGAGAGAGAAGCACCAACATGTGGGTTTTTCAAAGTGAGGGGGCTCCTTAACAGCTACCCAGAGTCTTGTCTGGTCAGATCACAGGACACACTTCCAGTGAGTGAGCCCTAAGCAAAATGCTAAACTCAGAGTATATATACACTTCTTCAGGGTCAGCCCACAGAGAGCATCACAATCTTGCAACTCAAACCCATGTGACCTAGGCCTTCTCATGATTTAAGTAGGTCATCAAAGACACTCCGTTCAATCCCAAGACTCTTGATTGAAACAAAGGCAAAATTCAAAGGCACTTGATTGCCTTAGGGCTGAGAAGCATTCCAAAACAAAAGACAGCAAAAAGTCCGACTTTACTTGCCATGACATCATGCTGGCTCTTTGTGAACACTGCTTTTTTTCTAGATGTTTATTGATGATCCCTTTAATAATATGTTTTAAATTTTGGTTACAGGCTTATGGTTTTTAAACTATTCTCTTAAAAAATACAAGATTTGCCCTTCCGTATTTTTCTTGTTTTCCATGATCTGTTAGGCACTCAGGTAGCACGAGGGATACAAGGTTGGACTTGAAGTCAGGAAGACAGAGTTCAATCAATCACTAAGAGCCTGTTATGTGCCAGGCAATTTGCTAAGCGCTGTGGAGTGTTTAAAAAAAAAAAAAGGCAAGTGACAGTCCCTGAGCTTAAGGAGCTCGCTCAGGACTCTAATAAAGGAGACTGCAAAGAAACAAATATCTAAAAAGCAAGTTATTTGCAGAATAAATAGGAAATAGTTAAAAAAGGGAAGGCAGTGGAATTAGGAGGGATCGGTAAAGGCTTACCGTAGAAGACAGTTGGGATTTCAGTTGGGCGTTACAGGAAGCCAGAGAGGTCAAAAGTCAAAGAAGGGAGAACATTTCAAATAAGGGGGACAGCCAGAGAAAGCTTAAATCCTGACTTAGATAATTACTAGCTGTGTAGCCCTGGACAAGTCACTTGACCTTTTTCTTTTCAGTTCCCTCATCTATAAAATGGAAATAATAATAGCACCTACTTAATAGGGTTGTTGTGAGGATCAAATGAGATGATACGTGAAGTGTTTTGTAAACCTTTGCAACACTACAGAAGCACTAGCTGTTATGATTAAGCTGGCATTTAAAAATCAATGACAGTAGCTCAGCGACCACATCTGCCAGTTATATAGTCACTGATATTTTGGACCAAGCGACTTGAACTCATCCATATGCCCTCTTACTATCTCCTTACTTATTTTGGTTATCCACTCTCCGTTGACCCTATTATTTGTTCACTCCTTTTTATTCTAAAATCGCCTCCTTTTTCCTAATGAGAATTGTTTCTTTTATTGATCTTCCAGTTTTCAGAATTTTATTGTTGAAAGTTTCCTTTCAGCCCTGTGCTGAGTTCCCCTGTAGAATTTTAGTCAGTAAGAATCTGCCTATCCTTTTTCTGAACCCTTTGAAATCTGCTCATCCAAAGTCTAGGGTGCATGTTATATCATTCTCAATTTTCCCTGAGAAAGTTTTCCCTGAGGTAACCTTTTTCACAAATTCTAAGATGAAGTGGTCATTCTTCTACCAAGGTTTCCTATCATTTCCACAGAAGAAATACATTTTTCTAGGCTATTGATAATCAGTTTGAGAATAGCAATTCCTTCTTGATTCTCCTACCTTCTTAAGGCAAATTATCATTAAGGAAAGTCAAGAAATGATTTCCTCTACTTTTAGTAGAGCACTCTAGCAGATGTCTCCATAGCTGAAGTCACCATGACTACTATATCACATCTGAACTAATTGGCAATTACCACCTTCTATACAGGTGATAAGTATTTGGTACAGGTGAAAAATATGTTTCTGCTCACAATGAAATTTCCACAAATTCTTTCTAGATACTTTCTCCCTTCATTTCTTAAATTTCCTCACTACACTATATTCTCATCATGCCTGCAATTTAATTCCTTCTCATCTCTACCTCTCAGAAATCTTTGACTTTTTTTTTTCTAGACTCAGCTTAGGTTATAAAACTTCTCCTTGAAGCCTTTCTTTATCCTTCCAGTTAGTTCTCTCTCCTTTAGTTTATCTTGTATTATTTGCGAAGAAGAAATATGCATTCTTACCCCTTAGATTCCTTGAAGGCAGGGTCTGGGCACTGCCTTTCTTTAGTCTTTGTATTTCAGTATTTTCTTTAGTGTCTTGCATGTAGTAATCAAAATGTAACAGTTTTTTGTTAAGTGGGAAAATAGACCTTTATATTTCCAAATAGTTTAAGGTCTGGTACTGAATCTTGGGATATTATTGTATTTTATTAACATATATACATACATATGTACATGTATAGATGCATAGACATATATATACACATAGACATGACACATATATATACATAGACATGCACATATGAAATGTGTTTATAACATTTACATATTTGTGTAAACTGAGATGGATTTTTAATATTTATTTTACTCCTTACTCCAAACAAGAATATATTTTTTTCCACATTAGTTTCTCAAAAATACCATTGTAATATATTTTATGCAATTTATGAATATATTGAAAAGTGAAATAGCAATAATTTTTGAAAAACTGATCTTTTTAATGTAAGTTTATTTCCAGTAATAATATTTTTAAGGAAAAGTTACATTGATGCCTTTTGTTTTTATACGTGATTTTTGTGTTCCTTTTTTGAAACTGATTGGACTGTTCTTAATGTGCTAGCAAAAAAAGTTTTTCCTTTTTATATAATTTTATTTTTTTAAAAAGAGGCAAGAAAAGAAAACTCAACATGTTTGTAACCACTGAAATTTCTTCTTTCCAATTCTAGGGTGGGTACATGGCTGCGAAGGTCCAGAAATTGGAGGAGCAGTTCAGATCAGATGCTTCTTTGCAGAAGGATGGAACACCATCTACAATTTTTAGTGGAGTTGCTATCTATGTCAATGGCTACACAGGTTGTGTATTTTTTTAATAGCTAAACTATATTAGTGTAGCTGGGGTACATTGGATAATTTTTAATTTAATGAGAAATGCCCAATTTCAGGTTTTTTTTGCATTAATTTAGGACCAAATTTTTTATCAAATTGAATGAAATAAAATATGTTGCTCGAGAAGTAATTATTTTTGCCTGTTTGGCAAAAATTGATTAAAATTAAAGTTTGTAATGAAGCAGCTATTATTCTAATTACTTACTGGTTTTTAATTTAGTCCAAAAATGTTAATTTGCAAGTAATTGCATATATTGTTCACTCTGATACTCTTTCATTTTAATGAGTGAAATGGCATCTATTTTATTTGAAATTAATTTCTCATCTTTTCAGTTGCAGAAAAGGATTGTATATTTCTAATTCTGCATCTCTAATCCTTTCACACCAGTTTTCGTGTAGATGTGTGACTTTAGGCCCATTTCCTCAATTTTCAGAATGAAGATATTACCAGTTTTTGGCTTTCTAGCGTTACACAAAATGAGGAACATTCTATAGAACAATGGGTTTGTATTAGATGATGTATTAAATCTTTTACAGAGACAAAACTTCATGTTCATAAAAAATTTTACATATGTAATTATGATGAACTTTCTGAGACATCTACATTATGTGTAACAGCTTTCTATGGTTGTCAGAAGTCACATTCCTTTTCTGCAGTAACTAGAATTGGAAGTCAGGGTGGCTAGCCTTTGTGTAATGAATTAGCAAATGGAAATAAATGCTTTGAACCTAGTTAAAAGGCAGCCAAATTTTGATTATGTAAAATTAAACCGTTTTGGCACAAACAAAACCAGTGCAACCAAAATTATAAAGAAAGCAGAAAACTCGGTGGTGGGGGAGGAGTGGTTTGCAACAAGTACCTCTGATAAAGGCCTCATACTCAAATATATAGAGAACTGAATCAAATTTATAAAAATACAAGTCATTCCCCAATTGATAAATGATCAAAGAATATGAACAGGAAATTTTCAAATAAAGAAATCAAAGCTCTCTGACTATATAAAAAATACTCTCACTATTGATCAGAGAAATGCAAGTTAAAACAGATCTGAGGTACAACTTCACACCTATCAGAGTGGCTAATATGACAAAAAAGGAAAATGTTGGATGTTGGAGGGGATGTGGGAAAACTGAGACACTAATGCACCATTGTTGGAGTTGTAAACTGATCCAGTCATTCTGGAGAGCAATTTGAAAGTATGTCCAAAGGGCTATTAACCTGTGCATACCCTTTGATCCAGCAATACCACTGCTATTCTATATCCCAAAGACATCCATAAAAAGGGAAAAGGATTCATCAAAGGGATTTCCATCAATTGGGGAATGGCTAAATAAGATGTCGTATATGATTGTAATGGAATATTATTGTGGTATAAGAAATGACAAGCAAGATGATTTCAGAAAAACCTGGAAAAACTTACATGAACTGATGAATAATGAAATGAACCGAACCAGGAAAACATTGTACACAATAAAAGCAGTATTGTTCCACGAAGAACTGTGAATGACTTAGCTACTCGCAGCAGTACAGTGATCTAAGACAATTGCAAAGGACTAATATGAAGCATACTATTTGCTTCCAGAGAAAGAACTGATATTCATTGAACACAGACTGAAGCATGCTATTTTTCACTTTCTTTCATTTTTCTCTTTTATTCGAATCTTCTTGTACAAAATGAGTAATATGGAAATGTTTTATGTAATTTCACATGTATAACTTATATCTAATTGTTTACCATCTCAGGGAAGGAGGGTTACAATTTGGAACTCAAAACTTTAAATAAAAATGTTTAAAAAATTGAAAGAAAAAAGAAAAGGCTAGAACCATTAGGCACATACTGGGTTTCCTTATCTTGCCCAAGCTGGAAGTGCAGAGGCCACTCACTCATGGACCAGATTCTACTATGACTTGACACTAAAGCTTTGACCTCCTCTATTTCTGAACTGGGCCAATTTACCCCTCCTTGAACAGCTTGGTACTACTTCTACCTCATTCCAGGAACTTACCACATTGGTGCTGGATTTAGTGGAAACACCCAATCGGGTTTTTATCCCTGTGCCATCACACCAGCATCTTTTAATTCTTTGCTTATTCATTCATATGTTTTTATTAATCATTGAGTTTAGGTGCTGATGTAGTTCCTATCTTCAAGGCATTTACAATCTGTTTGTTTATCCAGTGATATGTAGGAGCTCTCCTTTGGAAACAAACACAGAAGCAGGCTTGAAGCTACTCCTCTCAATGGAGATAAGTCATATTAGACAGGTTCTGATTGAAATAGTTCTCATTGTATCTCGTTGCATAGCAATCCAGCAAGCTCTGCTTAGACGACTCTGCACCAATGGCAATACATGCATCTTTCTACTGCTGCATTCTCCACAGAAGGAATTGTCTGTTATGTGCACGGATCTGTTCTTGAAGTGGGGACTAGTTTTTAACTAAACCTATGTTTTGTCAGGCTGGCAGAACTTTATAGGAAAAGGCTTCAATAACTTCTTGCATTGTATTCTAATCCAGTCAACCTTTCTTCTTGTTGACTCTCCTCTGTGACCTTTTCTTCAGAGGACAGATTAGTGCTAAAGGCCGTTATGGTGTGTCTTCTCTCTCCTTGAAATGGAGATATGAGAGGTCTTGTTCTGTCTTTATTCTCAGATGAAAATCTTTCAGGTCTCTTGGGCAGGAAGAATATTAATGAAATGTTTCATGCTCCTATTCACTTTAAGCCACTCTCAGGTCTCTTTGTCCTTAGAGTTTCTGTTCTTTTGTTATGTTGTGAGGGAGGAGTCTTGGTCCTGATTTTGGACCTTGGACCTGGTCTCCCATTGAGCTGGTAAAGAAAAAGGATAAAACACTTAGAATAAATAAGGAATTGCTATCTAGAATTAGGAAGGAGATAGTAAGAAAATGCCTAGCTGATCTCAAACTCAGCAGATCTAAACTTATGAGACCGTCCTCTTTCCCCCCTTTTGATATTCGGTATTTCTTTTGAGGACACTGCCATTCTTTTAGTCATGGCCAGGTTTCAGATCTCAGTCATTTGAAATTCTTCACTCTTATTTTGCTTCCCACCTCCCATCAGCCAATTACCAAGTTTGGGGATATTGTTTGTTTTTTTTTTTAATAAATCTTGCATCTCTCTGTTTTACTTACATTGTAACCATGTTAGTTCAGGGTAATTCTGTCCTTTCCAGTTAAAAGAGCTTTTGTGTTCTTTCTCTCCTCTCTCTCTCTCTCCCCCTCCCCCTCCCCTTCTCCTCGTTGAGAGATTACCTCTCTCCTGTAAGAAGTAAGAACCAAGGCAAAGAATTGGAAATTGAGGGCATGCCCATCAATTGGAATGGCTGAAAAAGTTGTGGTATGTGAATGTAATGGAATATTATTGTTCCGTAAGAAATGATGAGGAGGCAGATTTCAGAAAAACCTGGAAAGACTTGCATGAACTGATGGTGAGTGAAGTCAGCCAGAACCAGGAAAATATAATACACAGTAACAGCAACGTTGTGTGAAGACCAACTTTGATAGATTTAGTTCTTCTCAGCAATGCAATAATCAGTTCCAAAACACTCATGATGGAAAATGCCATCCACATCCAGAGAAGGAATTGTGGAGTCTGAATGCAGATCAAAGCATACTGTTCTTTCTTTTTGTTTGTTTTTTGTTTTATGTTTCTCATGGTTTTCCCCTTTTGTTCTGATTCTTTCACAACATGACTAATAAAGAAATATGTTTAAGGTTATTGCACATGTATAGCCTATTTTGGATTGCATGCCAGATTGGAGAGAGGGGAGAATTTAGAACTCAAAATCTTATAAAAGTGCGTGTTGAAAACTAAAAATAAATTAATTAAAAAAAAGAAGTAAGAACTTAGCTTAGGGTTTTTCTGGTGTGAGCAAAGGCATAGCATGACAAGAGGTCTTGTCATGCTTGTTTGGACTGTTGCATTTTACAGTCAAACCAAACTGGCCTACATGTTGTTACCTGTACACAACATTTCATTTCCCATCTCCACATCTTTGTATAGGCAGCCCCTTATTCTTGGAATACTTTCCATCTTCAACTCTATGAGTTGTAATCCCTAGGTTACAATTCCTTTCCGTGATGTACTTAGCTTCTGTATGATACTTTTTCTGATTCTTCTACGTGATTGGTCCCTCCCCTCCAGTTACTTTGTACATGTTACATATGTGTACTCTATTTACTTGTAGAATGTAAGCACATTTAGAGTAGGGACTATTTTGTTTTTGTAACCTCAATGCCTTCTACAGTGCTAGGGAGGTATTCCATATTTAGTAAAATGCTTGTTGATGCATTGATCTTTAAGTACTGAAAGAGTTGGCAAATGCAGATTCGTTAGCCACTGTTAGTGTCCTTGCAAGATTGTCGAAGAAGGTAGCTATATGGAAATATTGGAGAAGGGCAAATGTTGCCTTTGATGTTCAACAATATTCACTGTTCATGTACAATGAATATTACCAGAACAAAGTAACAATCAAGTAATAGGACCTAAAAAAGCATTTCATTCCTACCTCCTATGTAATGCATTTGGGGAGAGGGACACCCAGATAGACAAATAAAAGAGCCTTTGACTTTAGGGAGGTGACAGTCTAGTAGAGGAAGGGAGTAAAAGATAACTTTAATGCAAAGAAGAATGTGAAAGGCTGTGTGTCAAATATTATTGTTCACTGGAAGAAGACATTACTTCCTCCTGGAATGATCAGGTAAGGCTTTTATGGGGTAGCTAGCATTTAAGCTGGGCTTGGAAGGATGCATAGGAATTGGATGGGTGGAGCTGTGGTAGAAAGGCATTTTAATTTTGAGAAAAATAAATAATGTAAGCATAGGTACTAAGATGAGAAAGGCTAGGATATTATGGTCAGGAAATGACAAGTAATGCAATTTGGCTGAAAGTTTTTAGGGTATATGAAGAGAGGCAAGGACATAGAAAATAAAATTGGAAAAGTAATTTGGGGAAAATTGTTTAGAGCTTTCAATACCATGTGAAGGAATTTGTACCTATTTGTTAGGTGTGGGTCCCATTGAAGGTTTCTTAGGGGGATTTAGAGGTTGAAGATTGTTTTTAAATCTAGTAGCAATATGTAAAATAGGTTTTTGGGCAGTGATGAGAAGACTAGAGGGCCATTTAAAATAGCAATTTAGTGGTATAGTGAGGGTCTAAATGAAAGCTGTAGCAGTGGAAAGGAGGGACAGCTTTTGAAAGATATATTGTAAAGGTAGTTGATTTGATGGCTTACATGTGGAAGATAAGGAATCAAAGATTATCAAGATTTTGAACCCTAACTAGGAGGGAGGGTGGTGTCATTAACAGAACTAGAAATGTCAGGATGAGGAGCAGATTATGATAAGAAAGGTAAAAATGAATTCAGTTTGGGAAATGAGGTGTTTTTTTGGTTTTTGTTTTTGCTTTAGACACGGACTTACATTTTTATTTTTTATTAATTTATTTATTTTTAGTTTTCAACATTCACTTCTGTAAGTTTTAAATTTTCTCCCCTTCCTTCCTCAAGACAGCCTGCAATCCAATATAGGCTCTACGTATACATTCCCCTTAAACATATTTACACATTAGTCATTGTATAAAAGAATTATAACGAATGGGAGAAACTATGAGAAAGAAAGAAAAAAAAACAAACAAAAAATAGTCTTCTTTGCGCTGCATTCAGACTCCATAGTTTTTTCTCTGGATGTGGATGGCATTTTCTATCATGAGTCCTTTGGAATTGTTTTAAGTCCTTCTATTGCTGAGAAGGGCTAAGTCTATCAAAGTCAGTCATTGCACACTGTGGCTGTTACTGTGTACATGTTCTCCTGCTTCTGCTCACTTCACTCAGCATTAGTTCATATAAGTCGTTCCAGGTTTTTCTGAAATCTGCCTGCTCATCATTTCTTATGGAACAATAATACTCCATTACATTCATATACCACATCTTGTTCAGCCATTCCCTAATTGATCGGCATCCCCTCAATTTTTGGGAAATGAGTTTTAAATACTCAAGGAACATGTAGGTGAATCATCCCAAGAGGCAGCTGGAAATGTAAATTTGAAATTTGTAAAACTGGAATTTGGGAGTGTAGTTGGGACTAGAAATAAAGATTTGTGAGTATCTGCCTATGTGGCGTGAATAGTTGGAGGTATGACAATGAATAAGATTGTCAAAGGGGAGATGTTTTTCGCAAGGAATTCATTATGCTCAGATCATCAAATCCCTTTTTAGTGTCAAACCCGGTGACCTGGTAATATTTTTGTTACACAGAGCTTGGTTTTGCTGTAGTACAGTTTTGCAGTACAGTTTTATTCTTAAAGTTTTAGAGTTATGATACTTAATGAACATGCTTTCATGGGTATGTGCTTTTTTGAGTTATATTCACTTCTTATCATAGTTGAGAACTGGGACGCTCTTTTTCCTAAAGAGATAAAGACCATCTACAGTACATACTCAAAGAACTAGACTACGATAAAATACATTTAACATGAAAACTAACAGTGATTAAATTATTTTTTATTCAGAAGGTGTATTGAGATCCTCGTGAGCCTCTCAGCCATTATAAAGAACAGTAATTATTATGCTTTCAGGGCCTGAAAGTGGTGCTCAGTAGAGGCCTCCAGTTTATAGAATGTCAGATGTTTACATTTTTGTTTTAATATTACTATTAAAATTACTATTAAATAACATTACTATTAAATGTTATTGTATCGTAATGAAGACAATAGCAACAGTAAGCTTTGTGCAACAAAACTAATTCCATAAGCAGACTGTCTAGGTAATTAAATAATTTGGGCAACTGAGGTTTATCAGAAAATTCCGTTTGTTTTACTCTAATTAGCAAAAGTGTTTCTAAAAAGTATTAGTACCTATGTAAAGTCTTCTAGAATCATAGGTTTTTTAGTTGGAAAGAACCATAGATGCCATGAGGTGGCCTAGTGGATGGAGTGTGAGACTTGGAATATGAAAGACTAGAATTCAAATCCTGCCTCAAATACCTAATAGCTGTGTGACCCTGGGCAAATAAGTCATTGAACCTCTTTCAGCCACAGTTTCTGCATAGAGAATGGAAATGAGAATAGCACCTAACTCAATGGGTTATTCTGTGGATCAAATGAAATCATATGTGTAAAGCTGTTACTATCTGAAACCTCTCATTTTACAGATGAAGAAAATAATGCCCCAAAATATCAATGGATTAAAAAAAAAACACTACTAGTAGTTAATTTTATTGTTATTTCTTTTTTTCTAAATTTCACATACAGAAAAAAAATTACGGCCTAGAGGTTTTGGTTAGTTATGTTCAACTATTTGAGGTCTTCTTTGATTCTTGATCAAATGAGACACTGAAATGAATATCTACTTCAGCTTTCCCTTCCTCACTGTTAATTTCTCTGACTGCAGAAAGTAAAGAAAAAATATTTTCAAATATTATTATCTATCATCAGCATTAATCTCATCATCAAATGCCGGAACTCAAAGGGAACACTAGGTCTACTTTAAGCCTCTTCTTTTACAGATGGTAAAACTAAAGGTGAGCAATAAATTCCTTACCCAAGGTCATATTGACAGCAAGTGATAGCCAGGCCTTGTGTTCGGGTCTCCTGACAGTTACTTAGTTCCTCCCCATGCTCTTTGTAACAGAGTTTTACAATTGAGAATAGCCTTAAGTAACTGGGTTTATTGGAAAAGGCTTCTGGGTTGTATATCATTATAGTTATCTTTATTTTAAAAATACTTATTGTTCATTAGTACATATTTTTAAAAGATACTATTTTGGAAAACTGATGACAGTGTAAACTTCTAAATTGTACCTTCTGCGGCATTATGGGTAAAATCATAGTATAATGAACTCCATGTGCCCTCCAAATAATTTTGTTTTAGTTGACTTTCATTATAAGAAGACATTGCCAGAAATTACTTACTGGTCCTTGGTGCTAGAAAAGAAACAACTGGTGGTAAAATTGGCAAATTGAAAGAAGTGTTTTGAATTTGGGTTGGAATTTTAGAATTAATGTTATCTCTTTCCAAAGTCCTAGATCTTTTGAGTGTAGTATTTTAGTCTAGTTGAGCTTATAGGAATGTTTGAATAGGGCAAAAGTGAAAGCTAATTGCTATTAAGTGATAGAAAATGGAAAATGAAAATAAAATATAATCAGATTGCATACTTTGATGAAAATGAGTGACTAAGTATGACAGGGACCAGTGCAACATTGATTGTGTGCAATTATTTGTCTTAACTTGAACGGAAAAGCATTGGGGCCATCCTCAGAAACGTGAAAATGGTTTTTATATTTAATCCTTCTTTGGATGCAAGACTTTTCTTGTGCCGTGTAATGGTGGCATAGGTCATTTATCTAAGGTACAGTAGAAGCATTGAAATGAGCCTGTCACAGTGCTAGACATCCAGCAGGCAGTTGGTAAATGTATTTGTTAGACTTGAACTTCAAAATAAAAAATATTTATTCCCGTTCTGTACGTGCGAAGCAGTTTAGGTAAAAAGACACTATACTATCTTAGTTTTTTGTTTTAATTCTCATGCCTTGATTTACCTAGAAGCAGAGTTATATAATGTAGAGGCATAGTGGTGTAGTGGAAAGAGTCTTAGCTTTGTATCAGAGGACCTGGATTCTAGTCTTGGCTCTGTTGCTTACTACCTGTATTAGCTTGGTGCGTTATCCGCTGAACCACCTATCTGCCCCACTCCATTTGCTCATATACATTTACTTTCCAAGGTTTCTCATGAATCTTTGAAAGTTTTTTCATAAATTGATTGGCACATATCCTTTTGTCTTTATGTTGCCATCTAGTCCTGGTAGATCTGGGAAATTTTCTTTTATGACTTTTTGAAATACAGTGTCCAGGCTTTTAGAAATCATATTTAAATATCTCACTGTCCTGTGGAGTCAGTGAATTTTTATTCGATAAAATTTTCAGGGAGTCCCATTTTTTAGGTAAAGTTTGTCATTTTGTATTTTATGTTCCTTATTCTCTTTTAAGTTCATTCTCCAGAACTTTTATTTTACTTTTACTTATCTCTTGCTTCATTTCTTCAGGTGTTCCTGTGGTACTTGTGAAAAATCCATTTATTTCTTCCCTTATAATTGTTATGTAGCTACTTATTCCTTTTTGAGGATCTCTAAATTTGCAGTCACTTTTGATGCTGGAAGTTTTCTTTTATTTAAATTGGGGCTTTGTTCCATGACCGTGCTCCACCCCCTGCTGTGCTTTCCACATGTTGTAACCCTGTTTGATCTTGACCTGGGTTATCTGGGCTCCTGGACTGACCTCCACCTCTCAGAATTTAAGCTCTCCTGGATATCCTTTGAACCTCTTAGTTCAGAGCACTGAATCTTCTTGGAACATTTTGCCTTCTCAAGAAAGAAAATTAAGGACCCAGAACTTTAAGGCCTAAAGTTTCCCAATCTGAGTGCTATATAGGACCGGACTATTCTAGTCACTGGGCTTCTTACTGTCCTTTTTAGGCCCTTCCGTATATCCTGAGGGTTTTTCAAGAAGTCCTTTCCTCTTGCTTTCTTTGGACATAGGGTCTTATAGCCCAGACATATCTTTGGCCTATTTCTGGTTGCATTGGTCTGGGAAACTATTGTGTACTGTTGCTGACTTTGCTGGTGTCCCCCTATCCTATTTCCTTTAGGTTTCTGAAAGAACTTTTTTGCAGTTCAGGGATAGAAGAAGCATTTACTCTTGCTTCTCATTTTTTTTTCTTCTTAATTTAAGCACAATATGTCCAAAACTGAACTCATTGTCATTGTCTAACTTCTGTATTGCCGTCGAGGGAATCATCATTCACTCATGTGCAAAATCTGGGTGTCATACTTCTCACCCTATTTATAAAAATCAGACACCAAGTACTGTTGCTTATAACTTCTCAGTCATAGGGAATGGTCCTGTTGTTATCCCAAAGTGAGAAAGACAGAGGTGAAGGGGACTTGTACAGGATTACACAGCTGGTATGTATCTTTTTATAAAAAAAGTTATTTGTTTAGTTTTCAACTTTCACTTTTATAATATTTTGAGTTCTAAATTTTCACCCCTTCCCAAGAGGGCATGCTATCTGATATAGGTCATACATGCACAATCATCTTAAATATAAATCCCCACATTAGTCATGTTGTGATAGAAGAATCAGAACCAAAGGGAAAAAACACGAGAAATAAAGAACAAAAAACAAACAAAAAAGGAGAAAATAGTATGCTTTGATCTACATTCAGACTCCATAGTTCTTTCTCTGGATGGTTAGTGTTTTCCATCAAGAGTCTTTTGAAATTGTCTTAGACCATTGCGTTGCTGAAAAGAGTGAGGTTTGTTAAAGTTGGCCATCACATAACATGGCTGTTACTGTGTATAATGTTCTCCTGGTTCTGCTCCTTCACTCAACATGAGTTCATGCAAGTCTTTCCAGGTTTTTCTGAAATCTGCCTGCTCATCTTTTCTAATGGAATAATAGTATTCCATTACATTCATATACCACAGTTCAGCCATTCCCCAATTAATGGACATCCCCTCAATTTCTAATTCTTTGCCACGACAAAAAAGCTGCTGTAAATATTTTTGTACATGTGGGTCCTTTTTCCCTTTAGCTAGTATGTATCTTAAGGCCATATTTGAATTCAGGTCTTTTTGGCTTCTAGTCTAGAAGGATCATAAGCTTATAGATTTCATATGATCATAGATTTGGAGCTGGCTGGGACTTAAGTTATCAATTGTCCAAGCACTTCATTTTATTAAAGAGGAAACTGAGGCCTAAAGAGGTTAAGCCACTTGCGCATTGTCATATTGATAGCAAAGCTGGAGAGATAAATTCAGGTGCTCTAAATTCAGATCAAGCACTCTTTTCGTTATACCATGATGCCTTAGAAGCCAGACCAACCACTCATTTTATAAATGAGAAAACTGAAACCCAGGGAGTGATTTGCCCAAGATCAGGTAGAGGTAGGAAACATTTGAGCCCGGGTCTACTTTTAGTTTTCATTTTCAATTTTAGATGATATTTAAGATTCCCTCCAGTTTAAAATCCTTAATTGTAATCATGGGAAGCAGCAGCAAGGTATCTGGGCTTTGGATGGTGAGTTTTCAAAGAACCTTTCCTTAGGACAATAATATCAACCAATAATTAAATATACAAGTCACTTCGGTCCCAGTCATTACACTTTACAATCCCATAATGTAAATAATCTTTCCAATTAAGTCAAAGCATAAACTCCATTTTTCAAATCCATTTCTTCCTTAATAGAGTGCAGTTGAGCAATCCAGCAAACGTTTTTAGTATTATATATAAGGCATTGTGGTAGGCCCTAAGATAGTTGGAAATCAAGTAACCTACTTTCAACAGTCTAGGGAAAGAGTGGAAAAGTAGCTGTGACATAGAGGAGATTGTGATGAATGCAGAGAAAAATCTAGACGATAAGATAATTGAGTGGGATGTGACTCTTAGTTGGGACATAGGTAGAATAGGATCAGCGTTGGATCTTAAATGAAAAGATTTAAGCAGTCAGTGATAGGGTAGAATCTATTCCAGCATTGTGGATCCCATGGACCAAAGCCGTGAGGGCAGGATGAAAGTGGACCTGCTGTCGTTAATTTATCAGATGACATGGAATCGAGTTTTCTAGGACATTTGGCCAGTCATTGGACAGCTGGGAATTACTAGAGTCTTGAGTAGAAGAGATGATAGAAGATCTCAAACACACACACATATATCGTACTTGGAAGCTTGCAAAATAATTTCATTAAAATAACCTTGTGAGACAAATAATGTAAAATATTGATTTTACAGATGAGGAAATTGAGGGTGAGAGGTTATACGATTAGCTCACAATCACACAACCATTGGAGCCCAGATTTAAACCCTTTCTCCTAGTCTAACAAATCCTTTCATATCCCATCACTGCCTCAACTGGTTGTCATTGCCGTCTACCATGACGTCATTGTTGTCGCTTGTCCTTTGTTCTCAAAGAGGAATTGGATTTAAGCAAGGGAGGGCTGTACAAAATCACCGGACTCACTTTCTCCTCCCAAGCCACCATTTTAAGAAGATTATTGAGGCAGTAGGAAGGATGAAAGCCCCAAACTGCATCCCTTCTTATTTGTATTGTTTGATGGAAAAAGTAGTATTAGTGTGTAACCATACATTAGACCAGGGCTGTCCAAAATGCATGTGGCCTGCCTGTGAGCATAGAACTTTACATAAATGCTTTAGTAAATGAAGCTGAGCTACTGCAGAGCTCTCACTAAAATGGCAAAGCAAAATATATTGTCAATTTTTTCAATAAAAAACTAAGGTTGGACAGCCCTGCATTAGACCATAGAATGCATAAAACACAACTAAAAGATGAGATGTTACAGGACTGGGGCTCTAGTTCTGGCTCTTTTACTAACCCTTAAAGTGACCTTGGGTAGATCACTTTGCCTTAACTGAGCCTCGTATTTCTCACTGTCAATTGAGAGTTGGACTAAGAAGATCTCTGAAGATCTTTTCATCTGTGAATTACCAAATTTATAGTAAGCTGTTTGTTAATTCTAACTTTTGTTTGTGAGTTTCATTGAGCAATTTCTGCTATTTGAGTGCTACTAGGATTTTTCATTGTCTAAAACATTGACCTATTGGGTTGATTAGAAGTTCTTCACAGCCAAGTTTGTTCGGGTCCTGATTTTTGAAATACAGTGTGTTTGGTTTATTCACTTTGAACCTGCTACACTAAGAAAAATGAAATGGAATTTCAAGAAAAGTTGCTACATCATTAGTAACAGTTCTTTGCTATGGCAAGCATCACATGGTAGAAATTACCTTGTTTTGGTTTGACTATGCTCATGCATTCTGCTTTACCTCTGATGCCTCCAACCTTGCCTTAGACTGAATGAAAGCTTTTATTGAAACACATTGCATAGCTATATGTTTATATATGCTTTTTGTTAACTTTACAGATCCTTCTGCTGATGAATTGAGGAAGCTGATGATGTTACATGGAGGCCAGTACCATGTATATTATTCCAGATCCAAAACAACACATATTATTGCCACAAATCTTCCTAATGCCAAAATAAAAGAACTAAAAGGAGAAAAAGTCATTCGACCTGAATGGATTGTGGAAAGGTAAGCTAAACTCTTCTTATGCAATTTGAGTCCTGCACTATGTAGTTTGGAAAACAACTGATCTCCAAAAATGTGGGTGATTACTTTGTTACAGATTGGAAACACTGGTAATTGAATAGTTTTGTTAAACTAGAGTTACAGTCATTATGGGACCATGGTTATCTTGCATGTTTTAATAAGAAAACCAATGTATGTTACTTTAAAGTGCATAGATTACTTGAAGTTGAAATACAAAAGCTTCTTGTTGCATAGGTGTTTTAATTTATAAATGTAGATCAAATGCTCTTTCATAATAAATGGATAAAATATCCTTTACAGGATAAGTAACTTTTGGCATACTATGGCTGACAGAAATCTGTTTCCCTCTGGTCTGCTTTTGCTTTCTGATATTATACAAATATACTTGGCATGTTGGTATTGATGTTTTATTGTTCTGTCTTTTATTTATGGTCTCCCATGGAAGTAGGAGTTTTGAGCTCTTCCAACTCTTTGAGGTTTAAGATCTTTTTGATTTTAAGACCACAGTATAAAATAGTCAAAAAATACTTCATAATGGGTTTAAACATGACAACAGAAATCATGCTTCACCATCAACTGTAATTTGTCATATGATGGAGATTCTGTATTTTCATCCTAGGTGATTTTTATTGCATTGGAGTGTTTAAAGTTATATTTTCCTTGAAGAGAAAGAAAGACAGGTCTTTTTTATATCATTGGTATTCTAAATCATAATTTTGTCATTTACCAGTTATTATCTTTGATCTTTATTAGGTTGTCTCCCGACAGTAGTTGTAAAACTATTCACAGCCTCAAGGAACTAGAGACCAAACAGATATCTAATCCTAGCTTCTTAAAAAAATATAAAGTAGGCATGGGTGGCCTGAGGAGGGACGGAGCCATTCCAGGGGCTCCTTGTGGATGCAATGTAGAGCGTTCAAGTGGAGTGGGGGTGTGTGCCGTGGCAGAGTCACTGCAAGTGCAGGAGGTGGTGTACCTACCGGAATTCACTCTCTAAAGCCACTTTAAGTCCCATTACTAAATACATCCATTCTATTAGCCTCTGGAGAATCAATCATATGAGCCCACCGTAGTCTAATAGAAGGTAACCGAAAACGAAATTCACCATGGTGAAAGGGCTGGAGCAGAATATCTGCAAGATGCAGGGTACCGTGTTCAATTGAATGCTGCCATGCTTCCTCGGCCCAGGCCCTTGCGACCAGTGAACTGGAGAAATTCCAGGACCACCTGTCTTGATGTACCTACCATGCACTGCAGTGGCAAAACCAAAGACTTGATGGATGCCAGGAGCAAAGAGCAGCAGGTGAAGAGTCAGCTAGCACCCGGTGTGACCAATGTGTTGATGACCACATGCACCTCATTCCCAGCATGACCAAGAAGATGAAGGATTCCTTGGCTGTAGTTATCTGGGGTGGGAGAATAGATCTACTTGTAAAAATGTATGGAAATTTTTACCTTTCAGTGAAAATTTAAGAACAAAGAAATTGAGGCTGATAGCAAGATACCTTTATAGGAATTTCACATCAGCCTCTGGACTCTGTTGGTTCCGTTATATATTTTAGCTCATAGGTGAAGGAAAGGAAGAAACTGGTGCTCAGATCTGGATTGGAGGTAGCACAGAGGGGTAATAGTATCCATTCCTTCAATTAAGATGACCCCTATTCTGTCTATTGGAGTCCTTAACAGGCTTTCAGCTGGTTCAGAGGTATTCCATTCCTAGAAGCTGGAATAACCCTTCGAATTTATACATATTAGTAGTTCTCCTCCCCAACCTACCTCATCTGGTATGAACCCCTGAGGCAGCCGTCCATTTTTGTTTGTTGTCAACTTCATATCCACCATATGAAACCATTTCCCATAGACCATAAAGCAGCAGCCATGAGTTCAGTACTTATTGGAAAAGAGAAACACAGTTGTGCCTCCTCTCCCCAGTGAAAAAACTTGGCATTCAGAGAAGAGTGTGGGGAAAGAGGGTTGCTTGGATTACAGCACTGGGCAGCTCCCAGGTGATCTTCCTTTTAATGAAGACAGTGCTCATGCCAGCTTTCGCCAGGGACACCAAGCAAGATCATAAAAGGAAAATCTCCTGCCAGGCATGTGAAGGTCTGGTTCCTTCACATTGGCTTTTCTAGGACTGCTGCTCAGATTACCTTTTCTTGCCCTTCTGGAAGGTACTACAAGGGCAACAATTCAGTTAAAGTGCTTTTTGAGATTAACAGGAAACAGTTTTGAACTAAGGCCAAAGAAAGCCTCTTTTTGCTTGCAGAACAATCTTAAACCTCCTACTTAATGAAATGGTAGATGACTGGTTTGGGGTAAAATTAGTTTTCCCCAAAGCAGAAAGAGATGTGATACCCTGGGCCTGCTCATTTGCCTCTTCAACAGAAACAACTTATTGAGAGGACCCTCCTAGGACAGAAAAGGGTAGGAAGACAATTTAAACTTCTGGGGTGTAAGCAAGGGAGAGCTTTTTTCTACCCCAGAGTACAGGAGGCAGCTAGCACCAATTATCCAGTTATCACTGTCAGTTAAAACATTTGTGTGTCATGTTAGTATCAGGGATTGTGTTGGAAAAGATCTTGTTCTCTTTATACCACCTTCTTACTGGGTACAGTTAACATAGCTTTCCTATTCAGTGTTTCAAGGCTATGTCATTTTCCTAATGGTTTGATTAAAAAATAGTTTGATTTTTTTTTAACTTCCCCCCAAAATACAAAATATTCTAAGCTTTTGGGAAAGGGGGAGATGGCTGCATACGTTCACAACATACATTTATCCCTTCTTAGTCTATTTGCATTTTGGTAGTTGGTTTCAGGAGTGTTTATGTGTGATGGAATTATGGGGAGATGTAGGAGGGAGGTGTAGGGATTGTGCCAGAAAGGTTAATTGATGTTTGCTAGTGGAACAAGTTTGGTGAATAGTTCAGATCTTTTAGTATCAAATCAGGTTCTTTTGTTATAATCCGTGAAAGCATTCTTTGTTATGCTGTTATGTCTTCTAGAGAAAACATTATTACTATAGGTTTGTTCTTTGGCAATAGAAAATTGGCTTTGGAGTGGTAATTATTGCCATAATGGGATTTTTACTTGTGCCTTACTTTTGTAAAGTCCTAAATATGGTTGTACTTGACTGAATAAATTCATTAATGATTGATTGATAAGTAATGCAAATAATAATAACAATAAGGTAGAATTCTATAGCACTTTAAAGTTTGCCAAGCAAATATGATCTCAATCCTCACAACAATCCTGGCAGATAGGTGCTATTATTCCTGTTTTACAGAAGAAGGAAGCAGAGAAGTGACTTGCCCTGGGTGACACTGCTAAGAAGTGTCTGGGGCCCAATTTGAGCTCAGGACTTATGTTTCCAGGCCTGTCCTCTGTGGCACCTAGTTACGAGGCATTCCACTCTTTCCACTGTGGTACCTAGTTGCTTCTATAGAATTGTCATGAATACGGATTTGTTTTGGTAGAAATTTGCTAGGTAAATAAAATAAGAATTCAGTCTTGTCAGGACAGATGACAAGAAGAGCATTTGAAGTGTTGAACTAATTTTTAAAAAATTAACTAATTTTTAGTTTTAGTTTACAACATTCAGTTCTTTATAAATAATTTTTAATAAACCAAAATATATCTTAATACTACTAGGAAAACTTCTGCTCCAGTAAATTATTTTTGTAAAGAATTTCTTCATAATTAGCTCCCTTTTCTATAAATTTTAATTTTAATGTACTGAATTTTCTTAAAGTAGAGGACTTTGTAAAATCCTTCTGAAGAGGATAAGAAAGTAATCCCAGGAGATTTTTTTAAAAGGAAGATGATTTCTCAGATGCTCTTGTCCAAAGATAAAGCATTAAAATTTGTCATCAGGAATGATGGTCAACATGAGTGGTACATTATTCTTGTGACTTCAAGTTAATAAGAATTTCTTGTAACTATCATACACTAACTTTAAGACTTTTTTTTAAAACCTGTCATCTCAGAGGCTATCTACTTTGTGTTACAAAAGGGATCATTTTGTGACCTTGTGGGCTTGGCTCATTTTGTGTGGATGTATAGAAATCTGACGTAAAACTCAGCTGGACATGATATTTGCTGTTGTGTACTGGGGAACCCTTCAGGCACTTGTCTTTTACCATTATTCTGACCATAGAAAACATCTTTAGTATCTGATTTATTTCAGGGCTATAATACATAGAGTAGAAGGAAGATAAACAAGGTTTAAAGGAAAACTTTGCATTTCACGTTAGCTTAACCCAACTCTGGCTTTTAAGATATAGTTTCAGCATGCCTCTTGGCCTGTGTCTCATCATCAGTACATTATGAGAGGCCAGGCTGAATGTAGAGTTCTGCACAGATCTTCAGCTCTGATCCATTATTTGGTGGAAGAAAACAGATGATAGGGGATTGTTGATAAGATAGCAATAAGAAAGGTTTGCAAGGAGAGCTGCAAGAAACAAATGACTTGATTTTAGGGTGATTGTGTTATATGAATATTGAATTTTGCAACTAACACACATATTGTAATCTGGAATCTTAAATAAATTTTTTTTTTGGTCTTGGATATGTATTTGGATTGTTGGAAAGTCACTGAAATTATATATTTCTTGTGGGTGCCCATTTTTAATTCACGTTAGTGTAAATATTTGGTTATCTTCAAATTTGAAGTGGATCAAAAGTTTAAAAAAAAACAAAAACAAAACCCTACATTGGAACTTCAGTATAGTACATTTATTACCAGACTTCAGAGTTGATTTTTATCACCTCAGAGTGGATTTGGTTGCTAAAATAAAACTGTGGGCAATTTCAGTGGTAAGAAAATCTCACTCAGCATTTTGGAGAGGCATTAGTGAGTGTATTTTGTAGTGATAGTTAATATTTATTAAACGCTTTAATGCAGTGTGAGTTTAAAAGAACATACATGCAACATGTTAGACTGTTTTCCCTCTGCCTTTAAATTTTAAAGTAGCATGATCCTGTTAGATTGTAAGCTCCTTAAAGAGTGACAGTTGTCTCTTAAATATTTTTAATTTTGACAGTACCTACTCACATAACGTACCTAACAGGCAAAAGCACAGACTGATGTTCTGTGCATTCCTTATGATTTGTTATTGTAACAACAATGTTGCTAGCAGCTGCTATGGAGGTGTAAGACTAACAACACTAGCACACAGGAGGGCTGCTAACACAGATTCTTTGATCAGCTTTTCTAAGGAAAGCAACTTTAAGGGGTTTACAATCTCACTTTAATCAAACATACATATATCATTCACTTAGTTCAGGGGGAAAAGCCAGCACGCTGAACTTCAGAGCAAATACAAACAAATTACAAACAGAGAAAATATAAACAGAGCAAATAACATAAATCAACAGACAGGCTTCTAGCTGTGTGACCAAAGCTATACATACATAGTTAACAGAGAGAGAGAGAGAGAGAAGCACCAATATCTGAGTTTTCAGAGCTGGTGGGGGGGGGGGGGTCGTCCAGGTCCTCTTAACAGCTACCCGGAGTCTCCACACCAACACTCTTCCAATGAGTGAGCCCCAAACAAAATGCTAACCTCACAGTATATATATACTTAAGGGTCAGAGTGCTTCACACTTCTCCTGACCTAACTAGCGAAAGGGTGTGGTTCTTCCTACAAACAAGGCAAGACTCAACCAAAGGCATTTTATTGCCCCAGTGCTGAGAAGCACTCCAAAACAAAAGACAAAAAAAGTCCTATTTTGCTTACCCTTACAGTTGTTTATTTTGTTTTCTGTTTTTATCTTCTAGTGCTTTTTTTTTAAAGAGATGGGCAATGAAAATTTGTAAGGAAACTTAATTGACTGCAATTTGAAAAAAGTGAGGTGCCACACTTTTTTCTGGGAACACTTCATGAGGTGGTATTTAAGGAAGGGGAAATATTTGTTTTCTTTCATACTGACCTTGTTCTCCTTTTCAAATATGGTGCTGAAACCATAATGATTGAAATCTTTTGAGTCACCGGCACAATTCTTACTCAGAATTCTTTCATCCGGCTTTGTAAATTCTCTTTTCAAATCATTATACTTTTAAAGTAAAATAAGTTGTATTTTTGCATGTGTTGCTCATCACCTCCTAAAGTTTTATGGTAAGACTTTACAAGTCTGAGACTCAGAAAATAGATGAAGAAGTGCGGCACAACAAAAGTGAATGATAACAAAATGCCTCTCAGATTTTATGAGATACGTTTTTTTGCCAAGTATTGGACTCTTCACTTTTTCTTTCTTTTATTTCAGCATTAAAGCTGGCCGTCTCCTGTCATACATTCCATATCAACTCTATACCAAGCAGTCCAGTGTTCAGAAAAGTCTCAACTTTAATCCCATATGCAAGCCTGAGGATCCCATGCCAGGTCCAAGCAATATAGCGATAGAGCTCAACAACAGGGTGTAAGTATTTCTAGGCTAGCTGGCAAAACTGGACAAAGCTTGTGGTCCGTCAGCAATAGCATATGGTGCACTACAGATATAGTGCTCACTGTCTAAAAGAAATCAAACGAACACATAGTTGAATCTTCATACTTTTATGAGTTAGCGATTTTAAAGTACTCTGATGAAAGATTGATATTAAGTATGGCATAGACAAATTTTGTTTGTTTACATTATACTTTCATAGAATACAAATCAACGTAATAATGAAAGCTTTCTTAAATCAGTTTTGAAAGGTAAAATTTAAAATTTAATTATTATATAGGTTTAAGTTCTGCATAGAAATTCGGTAAGTGCTAACTAAGAAAAAAAGACATTAATAATTTTTTGAAATATACATTGTTGGTCTTGGTCTCCTAGTTTAACTTATAATTGCAGTAATCTTGAGTAAATTGGTTATTGCATCTAATTGGTTTGCTGCTTCAACTTGTATTCAGGTGGCTAATTATTATCAACCTCTTTCACATGTATTAGGTTAAATTGCTTTCTTTGGGAGGTTGGATATATTTTTCCTAAAGACCAGGAATCTAATTAAACATGGAAAATCTAATAACAATGCTTCACCTTCTGTAATATTTTTTGTTGTTGCAATTCTTTGATTTTCTGGCTTTGCCTCATTGTAAGAGACAATAGCATTCATAAGTTTTATCAGTTTACTTTATAGATTTTCTAGCAATATTAAAAAAATTATAAGCTATCAAAATGCAATGATTAGCAGGACTAAAACCAACATTTCTTTTCACTGTACTCAAAATGCTAAAAAGTGTAACAAATTTTAATCAATGAGAACTTGATCTTAAATATAGGTTATCTGTAAGTAGAGATCTTAACTATATTTTTGAAATTGTGGAAATCTAAGAAAAGTTGGCCAATTGGTAATTAAATTCTTAATATACTTGTATCACTTCCCAATTTTAAAAAAAATACCCTGAAAACAACCATTTTGCTAGCCACTTTGTAGCTCTGTGACTTTAGGCTATCATTTAACCCTTTTGGTCCTCTACTTCTTAATCATTCAAATGAGAGAGCTGGACTAGATCATTCCTAAGATCCCTTCTAGCTCTTACATTCTTTGAGGTTCTGTGCATCTCTGAGAGTTTGAAAACCACACCCTGCCAACATCTCATAAGCTGGCTCAGTCAGCACAATACATGGTTGAGTGGCAATTCCAGGAATGCAATTCCAAATCTCTCCCGTAGTCCCTTTACAGAGGGGGTGTGTGTGTGTGTGTGTGTGTGTGTGTGTGTGTGTGTGTTGCAGATGCCGAGAAAATAATATTATATCATATGTTATGTTATACCATATTCCAAGGCCCATAATTTCGAATTTTGTTCAGCCATGACAAGACGTCATAATGTTTCTTCATTTAAACCAGGATTATAGGTTTAGAGCTGGAGATAATTGTAAGGGTCATCAAATCCAGCCCCCTCATTTGACGTATACATGAGTAAATTGAGGTTCAGAAAATGGAAGTGGCCTAGTCAAGGCCACACAAATGGCCAGTAGTGTTGAAATTGGGCCTACGGCCTCTACTACCAAGGCCAGCACTCCTCCTCCTCCTGACTGCCTTTTCTCAAGAAAAGGAATTTATAAACTAGTTAAGGAAGAGATAAGAGATGTACATGGAGAGATAAAATACAGATTAGAGTCTATAATAGGTCCATGAGAGACAGGTAAAGTGCTATGAGATTAAATGAGCAATCAGTGGAGAGTTCAACAAAAACCACACAGAAAAGATGACATCTGGCCTGAATGCTGAAAGGAGAAGTACAAATCAGCCCAAAGGAAAGAGAGGGAGGGGAAGGCACTTGAGGCCTAGGAATTCTGTCTCTTCTTTTATCTGTCTTCTACCCTCACACAGCCACAGCCATCACCGCCGCCTGCCACCCCCACCCCCACCCCCACCCCCATCACCTCCTTCAGGCTCTAGTCTCCTCTTGATGTGGGACACCTTCAGTAACCTGCTGATTGGTCTTCTTCCACCTCTAGCCTCTTCTCCAATCTGTCTTAATATGGCTGACAAATAGATGTTTCTAAAGCATGGTACCTTGTAACCTTACCATTCCCCTCCCTGTTCAAGAAGCTCCACTGCTTCCATCCATATTGTCACTAGGATACATTTCTTTGGCATTTAAAGCTCTTTACAGTCTGGTACCAAACCTATTTTTCTAGATTTACTTCCTATTATTCTCTCCCCCTCAGTGCAGTCTGCTTTCTAGTTGAACTAGCCTTCTTTCTGTTTAGTTTAGATGACATTGCATTTCCTTTTACATGTTTAGAATGAATGTTTTTCCTCCTTATCTCTTGCCTCATAAAGTCTCCAGCTTTTTTCAGCTGGCTTTCTTTAGTGTAAATTTCCTTGAAAGCTGTGTTAATGACATAAAATTTCTTTGCTTACCTGCTGCTTCTTCCTTGCAAAAAATTATTTTCAGTTTATCAGAAGGAATAAAATAACTTGTTTGTTTAAAAAAAAAGTTTCATATCCTTTAAGGTTTACAAACTACTTTTCTCAGTATAAACCGTTTGAGGTTGGTCATGCCATCATTATTATCCCCATTTTAGGGAAACTGAGCCTTAGAGAAGCTGAGTGCTTTGTCCAGGGTCATTTACTCCATGACTAGTGCTCAAGAAGATAAATAGTGGTTTGTATCAATAAGAAACAAGTATGGAATCACTTTTGAGTAGTCTTTACATTAAATGGTATTTTCTGTTTCCATTTTAGAAATCAGATAATCAAGAAGTATGAGACAGAAAATGAGATCAAAGTCAATGGAATGAATAGTTGGAATGAAGAAGATACAAGTGATGATTTTACGCTTATGGAGCTGGAGCAGATTTTTCCCGGGAAGAAACAAAATGGAATTCAGCATCCCCGAGACAATACTGCCATTCTCAATGGACACACTCTCAGCTCTAATGGTGCCTTAAAGACTAAGGATTGCTTGGTGCCCTCGGGCAACAGTGTTGCAGACAGGCTTTCTCCAGGCCCTTTGTCTGAGGAGAAGACTGAAAAAGGCAACATTGATTTTAGAGACTGCACAATGCAGCAGTTGCATCAAAGCAACAGAAACATAGACATTTTGTGGAATCCACACAGGACTATGAGTAATTCATTCTCATCGTCATCTTTGCACAGTCATACTAAAATAAATGGTGCTCACCACTCCACTGTTCAGGGGCCTTCAAGCACAAAAAGCACTTCTTCGGTACCTGCTGTTAGCAAGGCAACTTCCTCAGCGCTGTCTAAACCTTTGGACTGCAGTTTTATTTCAGACTTTTATTCTCATTCAAGACTGCATCACATATCAATGTGGAAGTGTGAATTGACTGAGTTTGTTAACACCTTACAGAGACAAAGTAGTGGTGTCTTTCCAGGAAGGGAAAAATTAAAAAAAATGAAAGCAAGCAGGTCTGCCCTTATAATAACTGATGCAGGTAGATACTTGTTGAAGACATCTTTTTTCTTAAAGGATAATGTTTGATAATTTGTTCTCATATTGAAGCTGTGATATCATACCTGATTAAGGGTAAATGTATAGGATCATAATTCATAGTAGAAATAATTAACAATATAAAAAGCCTTATCGATTGTTAAAACAGGCTTTTTAAAATTTAATGTAATTTAAAACACAGAAATACAAAAGTTTCCTGGTAATTTTAAGCAGATCTAAGTGGTTGAATTCTGAGAAGTCACTTCATGTATAAATTCGTTGAATGAGTTTTAGGTCCTGGTCTATATAAAACATGGCATGTATACTCCTAAGTTGTTTGAGAATGAGATTGATCGCATATAAAAACTATGTAAATTCCTAGGCCTGAAAGTTAGAATCTGAATGAATTCATAGAAACTTGGCAGAAAATTAGTTTGACATATAGCAGCTTTTTAAAAGGTACTTAGATCTGTAGTGAACTTTTGAGAATTAACATTTTTTAGTTATAAATGGAATTCTTTATTCCTCTTAATTCTTTATTATTCTCATTTTACTTAATATTCATATTCCATAGACAAAAACCCATGCCATTAACTACAAATTATAAAAAGGTAACAAGCTAAATAAAGACAAAGGGTTTTAGAAAAATTCATCCTATCTT
This sequence comes from Trichosurus vulpecula, assembly GCF_011100635.1. Classification (NCBI taxonomy): domain Eukaryota; kingdom Metazoa; phylum Chordata; class Mammalia; order Diprotodontia; family Phalangeridae; genus Trichosurus; species Trichosurus vulpecula. The sequence continues at coordinate 387,348,270 of NC_050574.1, forward strand.
GTATCCTGTTAAAGGACACTGGTTTCAGTTAACTGAGCTGCTTTTAATTTCTTTTTCTAATCATTTTCCCTCTGCTTTTTTCTCCCTTACTCTACTTAAGCCACATGCTTTTGTTATTTGTGAAATATATCAGAATAATAGAATTATGATAGATTCTCACTTTGCCTTGGTCTTTTTAACTGTCACTTAAATTTGAAAGGTTAAGGGGGAATATTATAATTTAGTTTTGTGATTGAAAAAAGACTGGAAATTGGCACTTTTTTACTTTCTATGGATAGGTTTTATGGGTTGCCATGGTTAAAAAATTCATCACCCTGTGGCCGACCTGCTGGTGATGAACCTCCTTTATATTTATCAAGGATAGTCTCCTTTACGTAAAGGCTTCTTAGCTTGATAGAAGCTGTGTTTTGCTCCCTCTCCCTCCTCCTGCTTATCCCCACCAATAGTCAAAGTATCAAAGTTCACCTCTGTGCCTTTTTGAAGTGCCAAAGTAGGACCTAATAATGTTTATGCTTCATACACTGAAATATTATTTGGAAGTTATTTGTTGATACATTGAACATCATACAAAGGCATGTATTATGAACTTAAAATTTTAAATCTTTTTTTAAAACAAATATCTATTTATGAATGTTTGATATATAGGTATCTCTCCTAAGAGTAACCTAATATAAAAAATTTCACCATTATGAATTTTAAGTATTTTCTCTCTGTAGATAGATATGTAATTGTACTCAATTAGCTACAAAAAGCACAGCCTTTAAAATACTATGAGAAATAATTCTAAACTGTCGTCCGTGGTTGATTTTTTTTTAAATTTTGTTTTGCTTTTAATAATTGAGATTGCTTGAAGAAACTAAATATAATTCCATATTCCCAGGAGTCCACTCAGTGAAGTTTTATTTGTATTTATTTTCCTTGTTTTTACCCTGTTGTATTTCCATTTAGAAGAGTATCAGAAAGCTAGAACAACTAGCTCTGGCAAACCAGAAGCTACAGAGTTAAATGGAGTTGAGACAGGTGGAAGGAGCCAAAGGCCACTCCCTGTCCCTGCATTTTGATAGTTTTGCTTGAAGTTTTTTTTTTTTAAAGGACTAGATATCTGAGGTACATAAGGAAGTTAATTGGGGGGAAAATACAGTCCTTAAAAAATTTCTATAAACATTTTTAGAATTATATTCAAGTCATGAAAGATATATTTGTAGTTTTAGAGAAGTTTTTTAAACATGTTTTATGCTTGTGATCTTAAACATTTTCAAAATAAATGAGGTTTTTTAAAATTGTATTAACAGGCGACAGATTTTTTTTAAAAATAAGATTTTATAATATAAATTAAAATAGAAGATTTTGAAATTGTACTAAAAAAATAATTTTTTTCTCATGTTGACATCTGACCTATTTTTTAAGCTAAGACAGAGTCTGGAGTAATTTCTTTGGCATAAGGAATTCTTGGATGAGTAAACTCTACTAAAGTAGGTCGGCACCTTCTCTGCAACTTCTGGTCTTAAAGAATTGCTTAGAGCACTGAGGGATTTAGTAACTTCCCCAGGGTCACAGAGCCACTATGTGCCACAGGTCTTGAAGGTAGCCCTTCCTTCCTTTCAGGCTGGCACTTTTATCTGCTATGCCTCTGCTGGTTCCTTATTTTTGATGAGTAAAAAGTTTATAGTTGAGACTTGAATTTTTGAGGCCATAGAATTTTTCCCTGTGAATCTTGAACCTCATTGAAATTTTAGACCTCTCTTATTTGATTCATATGTTTTTTGAAACTTAAAATTAGATTTCAGCATTTTTTTCTTTAATTACAGGCAATATGTCTGTATTGAATCCATCCAGACATCAGAGCTGTATAATGCATGTTGATATGGATTGCTTTTTTGTGTCAGTGGGCATCCGAAATAGACCAGATCTCAAAGGTAAGTATTCTTGGTTCATGCATTATTAAAAATGCTTGAACAGTGAGATAATTTTTAATTGTATATTTCCTTTCACTTCCTTCTGCCAATATCTTACCTCCTAACTTTAGGTTTCTTTGTATTCCTGTGTATTGTGCAGTAGAACAGGAGATTGGTGGCCTACCGTGTATATCTCTCTGTTACAGAAAAGGAGATGAAAAGCTGTGGATTTTGCTTGTTAGATCTCTTAGCCAGGGTTTAAGGCAGAAGAAGACCTGCTTCTGCACTTGTACATGTTTGATGTTAATTATTATGTTATAGATAATTTATTCATAGGAAGAGATTTCACTGTAAGGGAGTGCAGCTTGTATTCAAGATGAGTCTCATTGGATTAATACAAGATCATTGAAACCTAGAAAATGATATTTGGAGTATAGATAGTCTAATTAGACTCTCAAATAGTGAAATGAAATTATTAATTTATGGGTCAGATTTTGTTATAGCAGTTTAATGAACAATCTGACCTTCATAGAATTTTGTAGTAGCTAGGAGACTTTTTGAAGCCTGTTTTATAGGATTTGACTTTAGTACACTTCAGAATTTTAGGTTTTTCTTTTTTGGAAAAAAAAATAACCATTTATGTCCTCTTTCTTCCATCCCCCAACCAAAAAAAAAGGCAAAACTCTTATAATAAACATGAGTAGTTAAGGAAAACACATGTCTACATTGGCCGTGTCCAAAAATGTGTCTCAATATGCATGTTTTGTCATCACCTGTCTGTCAAGGAAGGCAGCCAACCTTCTTCATTATCAGACCTCTGATATCTTTGGAAATCATTTTTACAGTGTCAGTACAGTATAAATTATTTTCCTGGTTTTGCTCATTTTACTCTGTATAAGGTCATGTGGATCTTTCCAGGTTTCTCTGAAACCATTCCCTTCATTAGCACAGTAATATGTTTAGATTTTTTTTTTGTGGAAACTTGAAGTTCTTAATTTCACCTATGAACCTTAGAACAGTTTGGGAAGAATTAATATTTAGCTTTTTGTTCTGATAGATTATACAGTATGTATTGGTAGGATTCAGTATTTTGTGTTTGCCAAGATTTGCTGCTCTGAAGTTGCTATTATGTGTTGTTCTCATCCATCATGGGCAGTACCCATTTTAACATTGTAGAGGAAATCTGAAATGTTAAAGAGCCGAAGTTGGCTCGTAAGTAAAGTTTTGGTGTATTTTGTCATATAAAATATTTAGTGAATGTTCCACACTGCTGTTTAGGAATATTGTGATTATCTTTCTCTTCAGCACTTAAAAGACAAAATAATTTTATAACTACAGTAAAATATAATATTTTTCATATATTGGTTATATGGGGGATCAAAACAGGATCCCTGTCCACATAGTTATTATGTAATACACTCCCTTTAGCATAAAACAGAAGGTCTCTTTCAGATGTTATCCTTTTCTTGTGATTTATTCCTTTCGTCATATCAGGCTCTATTGCATATGGAATTTTAATTTCTAAAAAAATTATTGTTAAATCTTGGTTTTTCCAGTGACTTGCTGTTTTCTACATACAGTATAATTCAAGCTCATTGGGAGTAGTCGTTTCTTGTATTTGTACAGCCTAGCACAGTATCTAGCACACAGTAGTCAATATGTATTTGTTGATTGAACAATTTGAAGATTTACAAAAGTTGAGTGTGTCATTTTTAAACAACTGTGTTTTTACTTCAACATATTTAAAAATTTAAAGAAAATTTGCATAATTTATAAATAATTGAATCTTTTTCATCTCCAGGAAAGCCAGTAGCTGTTACAAGTAACAGAGGTTCAGGAAGGGCACCCTTACGCCCTGGAGCTAACCCTCAGCTGGAATGGCAGTATTACCAGAATAAATTACTGAAAGGCAAAGCAGGTACAGATAATAAGCCTACTTTGAAGTTACTGTGCTGCTGCTGAAGAATTATGTTTTTGGTTGTTTTGGTTGAAATGTAAGATCAAAGTTAAGGACAATTACCTTTTGTATTCAGATGATTTTTTTTAATCAGGTCTGACATTTCAGAAAAAAGCAATATCTGACTTAAAAATAAGTGAGTAGCCTGTATGTAATATTTGTCAGAAGTGATAGTATATTAACTTAGGAATTTTTATTTCTCTGGAAAGTGAAAAATATTTTAAAAGATGCAGTTAGTTTGCTTTAACACAGCATAAAAAATATTTAGTTTCGCAAAAATCACTTTGTTTTTTTTTAAAAAGTTTGTAACATAAGTTATTTGATTCATTGTATCACAGAAAAGATAGAAAAATAGTTTGAAGTTACTAAAAGTATTTGTCAAAGAAATGAAAGAGTAGTTTAAAATGTTAATTTTTTTTTTAGAGTTAGTCTTAGAGTCCAGGGGTATGAATTTCCTCCCCCACCCCATGCAATTAAAAGTATTAGCATCATGGGTTACCATCATAACTCATTTTAAAAAATTATTTCCTATGGCAAATGTGTGTAATATTTTCCTGTTGTTTTACTAAGTGGCAGCGTTAAGTACTTTGTGATTTTTTAGTTGTAGATATTAATGAATTGGATATTTTTTAAAAGGCATTCATTTTATTTTTTTTTCTTTATAAATGAAGTTTCTGTTAAAGCTAACTTATAAACACATTTAGCAGTAAGTATAGACTTTTCACCTGGTATGTGGAAAATCTCTTGTATTCTCTTTTGGTTTTGTGTGCCTTTCTGGTTAATATTTATAGTGTGTTTAGATATTAGATTAATTATGAGCTTAAATTCCTATAAAGGGAATAGGTTATACACCTTTTTCTTAGTTTTTTGGCCTTGTTGCTTTTTAGGAGCAAAAGTTTGAATTCATTTTGAAAACTAAGCAGATAATCTGAAGTCGACAAATGGGAAAGTAGGTGGATAATTGGAGCAGCTGTATGCCCTGGTAGCAACCTTTTTTGTTGATGGTAGTCATTTTTGGATGTTTCATAAAAATACTAGGGAATGTATTTATTCATGTATTTTCTATGTCTTCTAAGTGTTTAAATTGATTTCTATATTGTCAGGCAAAATAATTCTAGGATTGTTTTTGGATTTGTTCTGAATAGATTGTTGTGCTGTGACATTTAACTATTTGGATTGTTTCTTAATTGTCGTACTATGATTGTGGAGTTTTAATGGTGTAGTTTTTCTGGCATTTGTATGGGAGGAGGAAGCTTTTTTGTTTCTCTTTGGTATTTTGTTTGAGGGGAGAGAGCTATTTTAGAAATCTGGAAAAAGTGGACAGAAGTAAATGTAGTTTAAAGGAAAAGTGAATATTGAAATAGCATCTCTTCTATTATTTGTGTATAAGATTACCACTATGGGTAATCTTCACTGCTGGCTCAAGTGCACCTCTCTTGTTTCAGGATGTCTGTGTCTAGAGCTTTATAATCGGTGTATACATCCTCAGTGAGAATCCAAGAGCTAGTTCTCTCTTTTCTTTCCTTCCTCAGCGTACAGCTTAACTACGCAGAGTTTTCTGAAAAGGCAGTGGTATTCTGGCTATCTTTATTAAGGTAGCTGAAGGTTTGTTATCACACTTTAGAGAACTTTTAAATTCACTTTCCCCTTCCTCCCCTTAAAACCTATAGAATCCAAAGAAAGTTACACTATACTTAATCATCTGAAAGTTAGCATAGATTGTTCCTTAACAGGGAATGGAGAATGGAATTTAGCATTTATTCATTACTTGTTAAAGATAGAAATTTTTTAGACAACCCTACCACTAAGAACCAGAATGCAAACTCCCAGGTATGCTATAACTAGATGTTATTCATTTTAAGGCATAGCAATCATAAGAAATTCATTTTTTGTGTGTTGCTACACACAAAATGAATAGACTGTCCTTATTGCAAGGTTCTACTACAAATAAACCGAAGCATACAACACTCACTTCATTTGTCCAGTGCCTCATATTCCTCTCTCCACAGTTTTCTAATCTTTTGCCTGAAGCTTATTATTAAATATAATATCATCAAATTTTAAGAAGTACTTTTAGAAAAATAGTTTTAGAATTAAATGGCTCCAATTGTCTACAAACTTTTTAAAAAATCCTATTTCCGCCTTTTGGCCTATTTGCTGGTCGCAGCATTAGGGAAGATAGCATCTTGGATTCTTTGTATAAAAACTTCCAACTTCTTATTAGTCACATTGAAACTCTTTGTCTAACAATATTGCTAGCAATTTTCATCTGTGCCTTCACTTTGAAGCAGCTTCCTAAATGATATGCAGAAGTACCACTTTCACATTGATGGCCTTGATGTTCTGATCAGTTTTAAAGTTCATGGTTGGGGCCTTTTACCTCTCCCAGGATTCCCAAGATGCAGATGTTTCCTACCCCCACAGCATCTTCAGTTTTCATTCTAAAGAGCAACAGTTTTTAAACATCGTATTAGTCACAGATTTATTCTCAGCGATTTCTTTTTCACAGACTTGGGTCCTGGCCTCTGATTTCTCCAACCGTTCCTCCACATTCACCATGTGCCCGTCTAGTTTGTCAAGTTTTGATGAGCAGTTCTCTACCTTGCCCTCCAGTGAGGACAGTGTGTCCCTGCATTGCCCTGAATTTCACATGAAGCAACTCTATCAGCTCATGGAGGGATCCACTCTGCTGCGATGTGGAAAAGGTCAGCGAGCCCAGTGAAGATAAACAAGATGGCACTGCATCTCAGGCCAGGGCGTGGGAATGCATGGACCAAAGAAATTGTTCTTCTCATTCTTTACTTTGGGCATGATTTTTCTCTAATTTGAAATTTCAAGTGTCTTTGGGTACTTAGTGAGGCTTCCAAATATAAAAATGATTTTTAAAAAACAAACACATTTTTAGGTACATGAACTAGCAAGAGCACTTTTGAAAAGCAACTGGTCACCCAGTTAGTCTCTATTCACGTGTTGCAACACTTTTTTGGCTTAGTGGTTCCCCTCTGTTGACCTGATAGTTTTGTATTTCTTATGAAATTTCAGCTTAGAATCATAGAACATTAGAACTGTTCTTTAGTTTTAAGATCCTTCAGAAACTTTGAACATTTTGCTCTGTAAGAGACTGCCATGTAAAAGATAACATTGGAAGAGCATAGCATATGTTAGTGTAGTGTACATGAAATCATAGCACAAATTACATAGTATTTTTACCCTCTTAAACAGGTTCAAGTTCTATTGAGATTTGGAAATTGAAAGTTTGATTGCAGTTATTATTCTTTGTATGTGTGTATGTCCTTGTGTATGTTTGTTTTTAGTAAATACTTGAAATTGGTTTAGTGAGTTGTGGGGAGAGTAGTCACTGTACTCTTGAGTAGTCGTTGAATGTCACTAAGCCATGTATTTTGTCAGGTTTTTTAGGGCTGGCTAGTTTTTCATGTAACATAAAATTTGTGAATTAAACATCAAAAATAGTTCATTTGTTTGCAAGTTGTAGTGATCTCAAAATAGGATTTGAGGAATTAGCAGATGTGATGTCTTTAGGTCTTGTTTTATCATCTAATGTTATATTTGTTTATAGTAGCATAGATGTGGTGGAGAGTGTGTTTTGTAGAATGTGCAATGTGTTTTTTTTACAGCAGGCACTTCTTGAAATCTAATAATAGCATCCTGGGAGACCTATAACTGAAGCTGTTTTCTCTACTGTCTATTTCTGAATTACTAGTGAAGCTGAAGGTTGTAAAGGAAGTAAAGTGGCAAGCAGCCAGGAGGCTCTAGAGTTTCTCCTTTTACGTAGTTGTGTGTTTGTGTGTGTGTATGTACGTATGTATATGTGTGTGCGTGTGTTCCTTTTTTTGTTTTGCTCTTGCTATTTAGTGAACACTGTATTTGGTTTTTAGATCAAGGGGTAATTGGTGAATCTCTAGGCCCATTAGCCAAAATCTACCAGTGTGTCCTCTGAACATCTAGTATTCTTTTGATCCTTGAATGTTGTTAATTGAACATGAATGGTTAACTCTGCCACAGATATACTTGAAAAGAAGAGTGTTATTTTAGCTGATATTTTATTGTGATATTTAAGCTGGAGTATGTTCAGGGGTGGAGGGAGGGACTAAAAAAAAATTTGAAAATTTTTAGCAAGTAGTATATCAAAAAGGTAATATTCATTAATTATGTTGCTGTTTTACTTTAGTTACTAGGAAAAACATACTTTAGGAAGCTTATCGCTTCCATGGACTAAAACTTGATGTCCTTTACAGGAGAGCTCCTTTTCAGAGAATTATGTACAGGTGGTTTCTTTCACTTTCTCATCTCTGGCCATATGTGTTGATCTCCAGAGATTGCGCTAATGAAGGAATATTTATTTTGTAAAGCCTCAATGGCTCATGAAGGTCTCTATAGTAAATGGGTACTTTTCATTGTATAATGATGACCTATTTTTACTTAATTGTAGGTTAGGATAGACAAATAATAATAGAGCACTGTATTTTTCCTTATTTATAGTAATGTAGCTCCCAGTGGTTGGAGTTGCAGTTTGATTTGTTATATATTGTTGAATGAAAGAAATGGGAAACATCTTTTTGAACTAAAATTAAGCTTTTCTTACGTATAATTATAACAATCTATTATTTTCAAAGCAGATAGAGTTCCTGATGTACCAGATTCATCACTATTGGAGAATCAGGATTCTGCACAGACAAATGGAATTGACTCTGTTTTGTCCAAGGCTGAAATTGCATCTTGTAGTTATGAAGCCAGGTATGTGGAAGTGTGATGTGATGAAGACTGCATGGAAAAGTAGATTTATGAGGGTGATGATATATTCAGCAGTATGTTCGTTCTGATGTATGCTGGCTTTGAGACCTCAACATCTCCCTTCACCCTCAACGGCTGGGGCAGCTTTCTAAGATTAGAACATTTCAGAGAAGGATCTGCTTTGTCTTGGTGGACATTTCTCACTGAGGATTTCTACATTGTTGAAGTTGCAGATCCATCCTTCCTTCCCTCCTTCTCCTGGCCAAAAAAAAAAAAGTATATTCAGCTATGCCAGTTAGTCTTCGTGTTCTAAAAGTTGTATTTAAGCAAATTGTCCCAGGCACATTTGGAAAGGGAACATGTTCTCTTGTCTCTTTTTCTAAGTCCACCTCTGCCTGTTGGAAATATGGAAGTAGAGAATAATAGAGTAACCTCATAGGGTTGTTTGAAGGATAAATGAGATAATATTTGTAAAATTCTTTAGAAACCTTGAAGTGCTATTTAAATGCTAACCATTATCAGAGAATCAGATAGTCTTTGAAAGAAGTGGGGTTTTTCCTTGTGGATAAAAATTAGATATGGTGTAATGAAAACCTGAATTCACATAATGACCCTCACTTTTTAGCTGTGGATCTTTGGACTGGTCACAGAACCTCACTCTATAGGCAGAAAACTTGGGTTTAGATCTCATCTAGACGTAGGCTCTTATGATCTTCCCAGAACTTCACTTTCATCAGCACAGAGCTACAGCATTGTTCTATGAAAAGGTGCTGTGTTTGTAGTGAGAAATTGTGCTGTGTTATCTGTGCCACACTGTCAGATAAGATGATATTTGTAAAATACTTCAAAAACCATGAAATGGTCCTGGACTCAACAAAGCTATGCTAGCTGTGGGCAAGCTCTGACAGGTTATCTTATAATGGTGAGGCTTTGCATATGCATATGGTCCCAACAACTGACTATGTGTCTCCTTCCTGACCCAACCTGATTAAGTAGAGAGGCTTATCACTAGTGGACTGGTTATTTGGTGGTGAATTCTTTGTCCACAGCAGCCGTTGATGCAAAGAATAGAACAAAACAACAGTGATAAAGCCAGAACATACAGAGAATCATGTAGATTTTAGATCGTCTGTAAATATTAAGTCGACTTGTACTTTAAATGGAAGTTATTTGTCAGTGACAAGCAAGTTGATAACCCAGTGGAGCAGCTGAATTATGTCAGTCTTGACGTTCTTACTATAAATGAAAAGAGAAGACAAAAAGAATTTGGAGCTAAATGGAAAGGCTCTCTTTGCTTAGTCAAGAAAAGAAATTGGTAGAATTGTTTTTATTGTGTATCCACAGGCAACAAGAAACATCATTTAATGGGTCTTTAGCCTTTGTGTTACAGTGGTCATGATGAATATTTGAAAAAAGATCATCATGAGGAAAATTGCAGCTTATTTACCAAACTCTGATGCAGAGAATAAGGAGGTAGAGAAAACGTAGTGAGACACCCACAAATTTAAATCAATGCATACTTTAATTCTCAGTGTCTTTATTACAGTGATTCTCAAACTTTTTAGTCTCAGGATCCCTTTACGCTCCTAAAAATTATTGAAGACCCTTACCCTCAAAGCCACATCTATCAATATTTACCGTATTAAAACTTAAAATATTTTAGTATTATTATGAACCTAGTTTTTACTTCACAGACCTCACAGATGGTGTCTCTGTGTGTGTGTGTGTGTGTGTGTGTGTGTGTGTGTGTGTGTGTCTGGGCTAGACACTGAAATGAACTGGTCACATAAATTGAATAGGAACAGAAGGAAGTCTGGATTACCTTTGGAAATTGTATGGTGCTCTTAGTGAATCCAGTTTCTGCCTGAAGCTTCTTGTTCTGTTGTTCAGTCATTTCAGTTCTGTCCTGTTCATTGTGACCCATCAGAGGTTTTCTTGGCAAAGATACTGAAGTGGCCATTTCTCCCTCCTTGCCATTTCCTTCTCCAGCTGATTTTACAGATGAGGAAACTGAGGCAAACTGGTTTAAGTGACTTGCACAGTGTCAGACAACTAGTAAGCATCTGAGGTCAGATTTGAATTTAGGAAGATGTCTTCCTGACTTCAGTCCTGGTATTCTATACACTGCACCACCTAGCTGCCTAAAGCTTAGGTTAAATGAAATGCTTAATATTAATATTCTTTTTTTTGTATGGTTACAAGTTATGGAATGCCATAATTTACCCCACCTGGCACCAATCCCCTTCCCCCTAACTCCCAAAATGTTGCAGGCCACCTGTTGGCAAATTAGCATGTTAGCAGTGAAGAATTGTGCAGGAGAAAAAGTATAAGACAGAGATATCAAACATGCAGCCTGCGAACCTTATGTGGCCTGCAACACTCCTGTGTTGAACCAGATTAAACTGTAATTGAGCAATTCTTAATAAAATGAATAAAAACACAGTAAAATATAATATTTAAGTGGTTTTCTCAGCTAATAATTCAGCCTGCAGGGATCCTTATATATAGTTTAGTGGTCCTTATTTCTACTTGAGTTTGATAGCACTAGTGTAAAGGATTGTAATGGCAAGTAAAGTGGGATTTTTTTCTTGTCTTTTGTTTTGGAGTGCTTCTCAGCGCTAAGGAAATTGATGAGTCTTGCCTTTGTTTGAATCAAGAGTCATTGATTGGAAACAATATATATACTACGGTGCTAGTGATTAAAGATCTTTCCCACACCCTTTTGCTAAGTCTTAGGTCTACACCCTTTTGCTAAGTAGGCATTAAGCCCCAGGGCCCTAAACAGAGTATATATCCTCTGGGGTTGGTATTTTGCTTTGGGGGCACATTCATTGGAAGAGTGTTGGCGATTTGGCCAGATGAGAGTCTGGGTAGCTGTTGGAGCCCCCCGGCTTTGAAGACACAGATGTTGGTGCTTCTCTCTCTGGTAACTATGTATGTATGTATTGCTATGGTCAGACAGAAACCTGTCTGTTGATCTGTTTATGTTTTCTCTGTTTGTAATTTCTATTTGTATTTGCTCTGAAGTTCCGGGTGCTGACTTTTTCCCCTGAACTAAGTGAATGATATATGTATGTTTGATTGAAGTGAGATTGTAAACCCCTTAAAGTTGTTTTCCTTAGAAAAGCAGATCAAAGAATCTGTGCTAGCAGCCCTCCTATGTGCTGGTGTCATTGGTCTTACACAGCCACAGCAGCAACAAGTAGCATTGTTGTTACAAGGATATCATTAGATAAATAATAGTGACAGTATACACACAGGTTTAAAATAGGCAAAATATTTTATGTACATTTTCTCATTTGCTCTTTCCAAAGAATCTATGAGGTAGGCATTCTGTGGGTACTATCCCCATTTTATTGATGTGGAAACAGGTTTGGAGAAATGCTGGTAATCATACAAGCTGATGAGTGTCAGGCATGTTTGGAACCCAGGTTTTCAGATTCCATTTTTCTCTGTGCCAAACTACTTAAAGGATAGATAAGCAAGTCATCCTTCACTTCTTATTCTCTTTTGCCCCACATATCTAATATATTGCCACATTTTGTCATCTCTTCCTTTGCAGTATCTGTCATGTGCATTGTCTCCTCTTCTGCACTCACCCATCCTGGGTAATTTCCTCTTTCTTAGGCTATTACAGTCTTCTTCTGGTTGATCTACCTTCCTGATAACTTTACTGTACATCCCCTACTTTCTACACGTACAACCCCTGCCTGGTACAGATTTTTATCACTTCACAGCTGGAAAGTGTAATAACCTTCTAATTGGTCTGTTTGCTTCTTTCTCCTCATACCAGTATATTTCCTACTCAGCAGCCAAAGTTATTTTCCTAAAATGCCGGTCTGATCATGTTACTTTACTGCTCAATAAACTGCACTGACTTCCTGTTATATCGAAGATCAAATGTAAAGTCTTCTATTTGGCCTTTATAGCATTTCACAGCCTGGCCCATTCCTAACTTTCTGGTGTAACTTTACATTTTATTCCTTCTCACAACCTTAAAGATCTTGGGATCTTGGGATCTTTTCTTCTTTATACATAACACTCTTCCAAACTCCATGAGTTTTCACTGACTGTGCCCTGTGAAGAGCTTGGAATCCTCTCCCTCAGCTCCACCTCCTGTTTCCCTGTATTTCTCTAAGGTTTAGCTCAAGTTCCACCTTCTGTAAGAGCCACTTCTTGGTACCACCAGCCCTTGTGTTTTGTCAGATTACCTTCCATTTATACTATAGGTTTCTTGTGTTGATGTAGTTGTATACATCTCACTTCCACACTTTGCCTTTCACTGCTTTAGCACAGTGCTCTGTACATAGTATGCACTTAATGTGCTTGGCCAGCTGGTATCCACATAGTGTGGAGGGATCTAGAAACCATCTTCATTATAATGCATGAACTCTATTTGGAGGATTTATGGGGGGACATGGAAAAGAATTATACAGGCAAAGGAGGAATGGACAAGTCATCTGCTATTTTAAAGCAAATATCCACATTAGTGGAACAGTAGCATTCGTGGTCTCTAGTCCCTTTGAAGCAGGAATGAGGAACCAAGAATCCTTCCTTCTTGGTACAGTTTTAGCAAAAAGAAGATGTTCTCATACTCTACAGCTGCTACATCAATTCCTGTTATATACTGCTATTATCGAGGGCAGGTAGGTGGTGCAGTGGAGAGAGCACTGGCCCTGAATCAGGAAAACTGTCATCTTCCTGATTTCAGATCTGCCCTCAGACACTTACCAGCTGTGTGACCCTGGGCAAGTCACTTAACCCTGTTTGCCTCAGTTTCTCATCTGTAAAATGAGCTGGAGAAGGAAAGGGTCAGTATCTTTGTCAAGAAAAATGCAAAAGGGGTCGGAAAGAGCTGGAAATGAAACATAAACAACAACTACTGCTACTTTAGTTAGCTCTAAATAGGAGTAGGAGGGTATTTCTTCTGAGAGAGCAGTAATGGAAGTCCTTGGTTAATCTGACCTCCCCCATTAACTTTCCATTCCTAATATCTTTTGACATTGGTGATGGCTTTTAACAATCCTAACGCTATCCACTCTAGTCTTCGTTTGTTACCTTTGTTTGGTGCCTTTGTTTTCAGTCAGGGTCTGTAGTTGTCAACGTAGGCACCAGTTTGTTTCTTAAAAACTACAACTAGTGGAATGATGATGTGTTAGTTGTAAAGATTATATAAGAAGCCATTGAAATGTGTGATGTAATGCTAGGAGTATTGCACTTAGAGTTAGGAATTAACTACCCATGTTTGAATACTGAATCTGAAACTTAATAGCTTTGTGGTTACTTTAACCCATCTGAGCCTCTGTTTCCTCATCTGTACAGTAGGAATAATATCTGTTCTGTTTATCTAACAGTTTTGCGAGGAGTCTATGAGATACAGTACATGTAAAGTACTGTGCCAGCTTCAGCGATTAGCTGAGATAAAACAATTATGTGAAAATCAGTTAGCTTCAATAACCACTAAAGTACCAGCACAATTTGTAAGTGTTCTTAAAATTGAAAAAGGTCAGAAGGGGAAAGCAATTCATCAAATTTGATAGAACAGTCATTTTTTTCAATTCTAGATGTTGAATAATCAGCACTTATTGTGTGGGTTCTAAGGGGCCATTGAGAAGGTTTTACATGAGAGATTAATTCCACTTTTAAGGAGGGCCATCTGGAAACGTCATGCAGAATGGTCAAAGTAGGAAGTAAAGAAAAGGAAAATATGTATATCTAACTTAAACCAGAAGATGAGTAGGTAGTGTTCTGGACTTGGAGACAGGAAGACCTGAGTTCAAAATGCTGCCAGAGACACTAGAAATGTGACCCTAGTCAAGTCACTTAACCTCTCTGTGCCACAATCTCCTCATCTTTAAAATGACATTGAATAATAATAGCACGTACCTCTCTGGATTCTTTTGAGCACCAGTGAGACAACATACTAAGCACTTTACAGGGACTACTATTAATATGTATCTTCCATTCCTATCAGTGAATAGTAAGTAATGAATGAGTCTTATTGCTCCTATCTCTTTAGAATCTGTTATCATTTTCAGTCATTTCCAACCCCTTGTGACCCCATTTGGGGTTTTCTTGGCAAAGATACTGGAATGGTTTGCCATTTCCTTCTCCAGCTCATTTGGCAGATGAGGAAAATGAAGCAAACAGGGTTAAGTGTCGCACAACTGGTGAGTGTCTGAGGCTAGATTTGAATTCAGGAAGATTAGTCTTCCTGCCCTGACCTGGCACTCTTATCCACTGTGCCACTAAGCTGTTCTTAAAAATTATCTCAGGGTTAAACCAAATAATAAAAAGTACTCCTCTCTAAAGTGAAGGGTTTGGATTGGTCGGCCTCTAAGGTCCCTTCCAGCCCCTAATCTGTGATTATAAGTGTCTTTTCTTTCCCACACTTTTGGAATGTTGGATTGTTGCCTTTGTTTTGGATTAAATACCTCTCTTCTATTTAATTTGTAGTTTATTTGTTCACCTATTTGGCCTAACACCTTACTTAGTGAGGAAATACATTGTGTATAAAACACTCTCTTAAAATGCTTGGAAATCAACTGGTTGATTTTATCAGTTCTGTCCAGTACAGGAATATGTTTTACTTGTGATTATCCTTATAAAGAAGGAACTCTACGTTTCTAGGGTCCTTTTGGAGATTGTGACTACCCTTTTTGGTGTTTCTCCTTCCCCCTTCACTGTCCCCTGCCAAAAAAAATGATTTTTCTCACTTCAAATGACATTTCTGCTTCACTTAACTGATCTTATTGCCACCTAATGGCTTTTCTGGTTTCTTTAACTTGATTTTGGTGTCTGGTGATCCTGTAGAGCCTTCATTGCATTGTTGCATTTGAATTCAAATGACTATAGCTATACATACATGAATTAGATATGTGTGCAAATCCAAGAATATATTAATTATTTTAATATTCTATACAGTTTGTTATTTAAAGGAATCCTGTGGCACATGCTTTTCATGAAGTGAGTTTTCATCCCTGTAATTTCTCTGTTTTAGTAATACCAGCGATTTATGTGGCATCAGAGAATGGGTTGTTTGACATAATTGAATTTTCCAAATAACTTACATAAACACATCTGATATAATTTATAAAGGCAAGAGACTTCTCTAGTGCATTCTATAAATAGTGAACAAAATTTAATCTTAAGGATTTGGAATCAAATTTTAGAGATATTTTCTCACCTTCTTTGCTGGGAGTTATATTACTGTCATTATTCCTGTCCCTTTTTAGGTCTTTTCTCTTAAAATTTGCTGTTTTAAATTCATCTGAATAAATGAAGCTGTTTGTTATAGTTATACGTAAAGTAAAATTCTTTGAGTTCTGGGTGATCTGAGGTTTCTAGAAGGTCTCTGGTTGTCAGTTCATATCTTTTTCTTGAAAGAGGATATGGACTTAAGTGTTTATGTGTTAGTGACTTTATCTCTGAATATATACATATATTAGCTTTTAATTAATACTTATATATGAATGTAACGTTTTGAAACACTGTGTTCCTGTCCGTAACATTTTTTGATCTCTATAAATTAATATAATGAAGATTTTCCTCATTATGTACACTTTCATATTTACTGTTTTTTTTTCTGGCAAATGGTCCAAATACTGAAAAGTATTATGCAACATTTAGGTATACTGTGGAATTTAAATTTGCTATTTTCATTTGGGTCTCAAAAAATCCCGGAACATTCAGAGTGATGCTTTATAACATACAGTGTAATCAGTAGAATGAAGTTGCTACTAGAGTCATTTGAAATTGGTCAATTGTGAATTGGGTGGTTGAGTACATTTTATCTCTGTCATAAAGCCTTGTTTTGTGTAGTTTCTTAATCTTTTACATCTTTGGAGATGATAAATGTTGGCTGAGGGGATTCTTTGATGATAAAGTCCTACTTTTTGGTTTTGGTATTAACACTGTATAGTATATTAGTATCTCAGCAAAAGGGACCAGAGATATGAGCCTCAATGGAACCAGCCCTTCTTCTTCATAAAATTTAAAAAATCTCAAACCAGTTGTCAAATGTCATATCTTGCAATGTTTATGTGAGTATTTGTTTTATTCTTGTAATGCCTTTAACAGATTTTATAGTTTAAAAAATGTAAAAAATAAGATAAATTTTTAGATGCTGCTAGTGTGGAAATTTGTTTTGTTTGCCAATATATATTTGTTATAATTGTCTTATTTTTTCAATTTAAGTGGGAATGGGAGGCAGGGGAAGTTAAGCATATGGGAGCAAAAAAAAATTTTTTTTAGGGGCAAGGTCTGTGAAGAATTTTTAAAAAATTATTTACTTATTTTTAGTTTCCAACATTAACCTCCATGGATTTTAAATTTTCTCCGCCTTCTTCCCTACCTCCCCAAGATGGCATGCAATCCGATATAGGTTATACGTATACATTCCTGTTAAACATATTTTCACATTAGTCATGTTATATAGAAGAATTAGAATGAATGGGAGGAACCATGAGGAAAAAAAAAAAGAGAGAGAGCAAATAGTATGCTTCGATCTGCACTCAGACTCCATAGTTCTTTCTCTGGATGTGGATGGCATTTTCCATCATGAATCTTTTGGAATTGTTTTAGGTTTGCTGAGAAAAAGCTAAGTCTATCAGAGTTAGTCATCGTGAAGTGTTTTTAAAAAGATCAACAGAAGGGAAAATAAGGAAAGTCAAAAAAGAATCAAAGAATAGCAGGGCAACTTCGAAAGCTGTATGTCTGGTCCTCTTTCCTGTTCTACTGAGTATTGGAAATGCCCATTTTATTTGTTGTTTAAGTTCAGAATTTTTAATAATGTAAGAAAAAACAAAACCACCCAATAGTTCAGAATTGTTGGGTATTTTTTAAAATACTTTTTAAATACCTAATTTTGACTACTAGAGTAGGTATATAAAAATTCTAAATTATTGGCAAGAGGAAAATTTTAAAGGCATTTTTAGGATTTTTATTTTGAATTAAGAAATGTTTAACACAATGAATTTTTTTACTTTTTTTTTCTTTAGACAAGTTGGCATAAGAAATGGAATGTTTTTTGGTCAAGCCAAACAATTATGTCCAAATCTTCAAGCTGTTCCATATGATTTCCATGCATACAAAGAAGTTGCCCGGACAATGTATGAAACATTAGCAAGGTAATGTGTATAGTTTGATTTTTAGAAGTTTGTATTTCATCTTTAATATTAACTATAGCCTAGCTTAAATCAGAAGGATTTGCCAGTCATTTTAGCAGTTCCATTCCATTCCACCTAGAGTTTTCTGATTGTTTAACTTGTTAAGGAATAAAAATATGTAAATATAATGTAATGTATATATTATAAATGAAAATATAAGGTAACACAGGTATTATAAATATAATGTAAAAATGTAATAGAATTTTTGAGCTATAAATGCGTCAACTGTGGACAATAGCAATTTGAAATAATTTTAATTTATATTTAATAAATTTCTACTGGTTTAAGTGAATTTTTAAATTAATTTTTCATACTTTGATTTTCAAATGAACTTTAAAGGTTTACCACCAGTGCTCTATTTGACCACTAGTGCTATAATCCTTTTACCATAGCTCTAGCAAATAGTCATCCTATCTCTACTTTAGTAATTCTTTCTAAATGTCACTGAATTCAGTTCTTCAGCAGGCAGTTATTACCAACTGTTTTGTGCCAGACTTTATGCTAGGTCCTTGAAATATTAATAAAAAGAATTGAAAAAAATTTTTTTAAGGAGCTTACATTTCAATGGGAGAGAAATGATAGAATAAATATGAGTACGTATTGAGGGCACTAGCAGTTGAAGAGGATTGGGAAATATCTTGCGTAGAAGGTTTTTCTTGAGCTGAGTCTTCATGGAATCTAAATTCTGGAAGAAGTGCATTCTAGGCATGGGGGCTCTACCAGTGGAGAGGGACAGTCAAGAATTGGTGGGTCATGTTTGAGGAACAGAGAAATGGCTCATTTTGCTGGCTCAAATGTGTCCATTTGAAGGCAGCAGAGGGAACTTTGCCTGTCTAACTTTGGACCCCTACTTTTAGAATCCTACTTTCTGATGTAAAATAAATCTCATTACTCCTGAGCTGAGATTTATATAACAACTCTTTGGGAAATTTATTACTACATTTTTATTAGGAAAATTTTAAAGATTTTAAAAATATAGTATGATTTTTCAAGATTCAAACCATCATTATTCAGAGGAGTACTGAGGTTGCAGTGAATAAGGGAATTTGTGAATGTTGTCTTATAGTGATGAGGGAGACATGGTAAGTAATTTATCCCCTATCCTCCTTTTCCTTTTTCCTTTCAATTCTTCTAGTAGAGAACAGGCAAAAATTATTTTTGAGTAATACGATGGTGCATTTTTTATTAAATATTGTATTCTATGTTTTCACATTTCTTTTATTGATTTTTGGTTAGATCTAATCACTCAAAACCCTTGGGTTCTTCATATTCATTCACATGGCTTCAAGCATATTCTTCATATGCAGAAACTTTGGGGTGATTTGCTGTTAATAAATTAGAATTTAAAGAAAACTATTTCAAAATGTAAGAGAAAATTATTTTGAAAGTAACTTCAATCATAATAGCATGCAAAGATTCTACATAGTAGGTTCTCCTCTTTTAGATATTTAGAATGATAACATTTCTTAGTGTTTTAAACTTGTGAGGCAAAAAAAGGGAAGAATTACACCAAAAAAGACTTTATTTGCATCATATTATTTCTGACAAATGGTGAGCTATTCCTGATGACTTACTCCCTTTTACTTTGTGTTGTTAGCTATACTCATAACATTGAAGCTGTCAGTTGTGATGAAGCACTAGTAGATATCACTGAAATACTTGCAGAGACCAGACTTACTCCTGATGAATTTGCAAATGCAATCCGAACTGAAATCAAAGACCAGACTAAATGTGCTGCTTCTGTTGGGATGGGTTAGTATGTTATATAACTTATTTTTAGATAACATATTTTGGAACATTGGTTCTTGTTACTTCAGTCCTCTAATATCATCTGATCTTTTCCAAATAAATTGCTTTTGGCCATCTTATCTTTGCAATGCTGCTGGTTTTTTCCCCAAACAATTAAAACTTTACATATATCTATATTAGATTTGTCCAGATATTCCAGCCTGTCAAAAACATTTTTAATCCAAATTCTTTTATTTTGAATGTTGGCTCTTCTACCTAGCTTTTTGTCATCTTCAGAGTTGATAAAAATTATATCATGACTTTAAGTCATTGATAAGAACACGGCCAGGTACAGTTGACATTGAAATGTTAATGACCTACCCTTTGGGTCTTGTCATTCATCTGGTTCCAAATCCACCTAATTAAACTATAGTGTCTCTGATTTATCCCATTCCACATAAGAAAGTTTACATAACCTGAAATATCTTGCTAGGAATTCTTTTGACTATCTAAATAAAAAAGTAGCCTATTTTGACATTTGCTACTGGCAATTGGGGTTCCTGAATTTCGTTGTATCTGGGTAATGGGAATTTTTTTTCTGTGTTCTTTTATAAATTGTTCATTACTGGAACAGCATATGCAGCTAGAACATGATAAACATGCTGAATGGAGTGGAATTTTTTTAATATTTTTTTTTTTTGCTGTCCCTCCTCCAATTGCTCACGACTTGGTGTAATTTTAAGTAATAATGATTGTTGATGTCTATATGCCACAGTACAGTTTGCAAGATACTTCTTATGTACATTATCACATCCCAGTCCTGAGATAGGTACTACAAACATCTGCATTGTACAAACTTAAGGAAATGAGACATTAAATGACTTATCCATGGTCAGAGGGAGGATTCTCACCCAGGTCTTTCCTGATAAGTTCAGCTCTTGGTATTTAGTAATAATAAACTGGTTGGGTATGAGGGTACATGTCTTAATAAGCCCTGCTACTAATGAAGCTGAGACTGGTACATCTCATGAGGTTGAGGTTTCTGAGCAATGTTGATCAGATGGATGCAGTAGGTCCAGCACCAGTATTGTCAACCCAGGAAGAGGGAATCCAGTAGGCTGCCCAAGGAGGAGCAAACAAACTCAGGTTGGAAATAGATTAGGGTAAAAACGTAGGTGTTGATAAGCATAAGTGGCTATTGCACTGGGCAAGATAGAGAGACCAAGTCTTCCCCCTCTCCCTACCCCACCCAAATAAATTAGTGATGATGATGATGATAATCAAAAAATCATGTATGAAATACAGGATCAAAATTTAATGGATCTTGGCTAATGAAATCTAGGCTTTAATAAGATTTATTTTAATAACCTTATGGTATTAAAAGATTTCTCTTTGTACTGCCATGAATGCAACTGACTTACTTTGGTTGAAGTTTTCAACATTCCTGATAGTTTTAAGTGTTCTTAACAATCAGGTATTTATTAAACCACCTTTCTAGTTGCCTGTAGGGGACTGTGGGAGAAAAGAACAGGTTTTGTAGTGTATTTTTATAAAGCTGATTTCGTGCTTTTTGACTATAGGTTCCAATATTCTGCTGGCCAGAATGGCAACAAGGAAAGCCAAACCAGATGGACAATATCACTTAAAGCCAGAGGAAGTGGATGATTTTATTAGAGGACAACTAGTTACTAGTCTGCCAGGTATATTCAAATTTTTTACATTTTTTCTTTTCCCTTGCAAATGCTATTTTAATCACTGACTTTTGAGGTCAGGAGCTGTGTATTTTTTGGAGTATACTCTGTAGTCTCTTGAGCATATATGCCTTACAGATTATCTTGAATTTTTATAATGAACATCAGTTGATTTTTTTGCATATTTGTATTTTAGAATTTTAATAATTGATATTGCCATCTGAAATTTCTGTCAAATGATGATATCAAGGCTGTGAGTTAAGATCTAAGATCTCATTTGAAAAGGAGAATGATATGCTAAGTGTACGTTGAATCATTAGTAGCTGCTCTTTTGTGTCTGCCGTTTCAACCCCTTACAAATCTTATTTAGTTGTTTTATGTACAGCCCTTCATCTTTTCCATAAAAATAGTATGAAATATTTTATGTGTTGCTAAAATCTAGATAAACTGTGTCTACTGTATTTTCATGACCTCACAGTTTAGTGACCTTGGTAGTTTTTGGTTTTTTTTTTTCTGTATTTAAAAAAAGAATGTGGTTGATCTGGAATGACTTGTGTCTTATCTTAAGAAATCTAGAAAACATTACTAAGGGTTATTAATACTTGGGCAAGAATTTTCATCCCTATTTTAATTTGAAAGTGTGGGCCTCAGAAGAGAGAACTGACCACCTTCAGATGGTGTCTAAGGAAGCAGTTTTGGATTTCTAAAATAGAGGAATAGCTTAAAATATAGGAAAATAATGGGCTCTTTTACGTGGGGATGGATTATACCAAACAAGAAGTGATAAAATCGTGTTTGCCTGAAGTCTTGCAAATCTAAACAAAAGATCTTTAAAATACAAAATAAGAGGTGAGGGTAGACTCTGCCCATAGCTAAATAGCCTTGGAAGTGCCCATTATCTATGAAAGGAGCCAGCAATAAGGTATATCTGGCTTCAGATATCTAAATATAAATGCCCAAAATGTGGTTAGCTATCAGGATTAAAAGTAAATCATAAGACAAAGAGGCAGATTTGGTGTCATAATTATTAATGAGACTTTGTCGGATGAGACCTATGCCTAAGCCATCTCTCTTCAAGAACATATCTATCCAAAGGGACCAGCATGGTGAAGGGGTGAGGGATGAATTCTCAGTGCATATTAAGAAGATAGATAATTCTGTGTAGAATCCAGGAACTACAGATGGGAAACAAAGTGAAGAGCAAAACAGAATCAGTGTTTTTCACTTAGAGTATGTTAGAGAGCTTTAGAAATCTTTGTAAGCATCACTGTGTGCCAGACTGAGGTTATAAGTACAATGAAAGAGGCTGTCTTTACCTGCAAGAAGCTTATGTTCTAAAGGTGAGATAATAAGCACCCATATAAATATATATGAGATATAAAGGGAATAAGTAAATACACAGAGAAATATAAGGCAATTTGGAAGGAAGGACAGTAGCAGTTGGGAATGAGGAAAGGCTTAATGCTGATGATGATGCTTATGGCCTATCTTAAA
Organism: Trichosurus vulpecula; assembly: GCF_011100635.1. Taxonomy (NCBI): domain Eukaryota; kingdom Metazoa; phylum Chordata; class Mammalia; order Diprotodontia; family Phalangeridae; genus Trichosurus; species Trichosurus vulpecula. The sequence goes on from NC_050574.1 coordinate 387,370,954, forward strand.
GGAGCAGAATAAACTGTAAAGCAGAGGTCATAAGGGACCCCCAAAGAGCTAGTGCAAAGGATGGAGATAGGAGATGTTCTGTTATGTTTGAGGAAAAGAGAGGTCAGTTTGGCAATATCACAAAGTGCAAAAGGGGAAGTTGTATCCAGTGAGACTGTTAAGACAGGTTGGAGCAGACTCTAGTGCTTTAGATGGTACACAGGCTCTCTGGTAAGTTCTTGGTACATTTGTAGTATGAGGATCATTGTTCCTAAATCTGTTGTATTATTCGGCCCCAACTTAAATGTACCAGTACCTAATATCTGTCAGTTTGCTGTCAGGAAAGCATTCCTTTGTCATAATAGCAGAAAATTTGGAGAATCTTGGTCTTCTGCTTGCTGGTCTTATTTTATGAATCAGCATAAAAGCCTTACATTTGAACTGCTAAAGTCATGCATTATAGTATTATTTAAGTTGGGAGAGGGAATTTACTACTCAGCTTGAGGAAATTTTTTAAATAGCTTTTTTCAGGTAATCAGCACAAATTTGGGGAGTTTCTAACTACCTACTTGGATGTATCAACTTGTTCAACAGAGTTACAGATTTATATTTGAAGAATTTATACAGTCCTTAAAAACAAATATTTTAATCCAGATCACCAAAATCTTCATTAATTCAAAAGATAATTCAGACATATATCTTAGTAGTTCTCTACTTTAGCTCTCCACTTACAGTATTTGTTTACATTCTGTCAGATTTTATATTTAATAAAAATTGCTTTTGGATAAATGAAATTCTAAAAATGCCAGTTGTGCTTACTTATAGTGATTTTCTTTGAATTATTTAGTTTTACAGTCTTACTAAAATTATATTTATATTTCTTCTCCTAGGTGTTGGTCGAACAATGGAATCCAAGTTAGCATCTTTGGGAATTAAAACTTGTGGGGACCTGCAATATATAACCATGTCAAAACTACAGAAAGAATTTGGCCCAAAGACAGGGCAAATGCTTTATAGGTTCTGCCGGGGTTTGGATGATAGACCAGTTCGAACAGAAAAAGAAAGAAAATCTGTCTCAGCTGAGATCAACTATGGAATAAGGTTTACCCAGGTATCATTCATTTGACAAGGCCATTTATTTATAGTATTATATGTATCTTTTATATATATTTTTTTACACACCCACACACCCACACACTCTTTATTCCTAGGTAAATCGGTAGCCTCTCCAAGGTAGGAACTGTGCCTTTGAATGCTTAGCATCTACACTGCTTTGCCTGGTGCTCTCGCTCAGTTTTCCTTTAGCTATACGTGGGTTGCATAAATTCATACAGGAAAGCGCTGTCTTTCTCTGAGACCTGATTTTTTAACACTAAGTCATTAAGCAAAATTCCTTCATTTGACAGGTAGGGAAATTGCGGCTTGTGGAAGTTAAGTAATTTGCCTGCAGTTACGCAGATAGTAGGTAGAATGCTGCTGTTTCCTGACTCACAGTCAGCTGACATGACTTTGACCTTTCTTTAGGCTCAGACAACAAATAAGCGTTTATTAAGTGGCTACTTTGTGTTAGGCACCATGCTAAATTCTGGATAGACAAACACAGAAGTGAAACAGTTCTTTCCCTCAAGGAGCTTCCATTTGTCACAAAGGAGATACAAATGTACATACATATGTACATAAAGGTGTTTTCAAGACATATATATATGGGGGGAGAGAGAGAGAGAGATATACATATACATTCATATGTGCGCCTGTGTGCGCGCACACACACACAAACACTCATACATGATAGCCAGGTAAAAACTCGAGATGGGAGATGGAGTATCCCATGAGGACAGCAGTTATCTCAATAGGATGAGACCATAATAGTGCATAGAAGGGAGTAACATGTAAGAAGATTTGGAAGTTTAAAAAGGATGGAGTTGCGAAGAGATTTAAAACACCAAACAGAAGAGTTTTTATTTGATCTTGGAGGTGAAAGAGAGCCATGGAGCATATTGAAGTGGTAGTAAAGAGTAACCATGCTTGTACTTTTGGGAAATTGCTTTGGCACCTATGTTGAGGGTGGATTGGAGAGTGGGGAAGATGAGGCCAATCGGGAGGCTATTGTCCATCACTGGGGGCAAAGTCAAGATGGTGGAGTGAGAGGAAGCATTTTTGCTTAACCCATTCAGCATAACCTTCTCCACAACAATGTAGAAAACAGTAGACTGAATTCTGAGTGGGGAAAACCAAAGAAAAGTCACAGTCATTTTTCCAGCACAGGACAGCTTAAGGAGACGAGGGGTCTGCAGATACTGGGAGCAAGGAACTGACCAGAACTGGGGAGTGTTGACAGCAGAGAGCGTTCCAGCCCCCGGGGAAAAGAATAGGAGGGTCAAGACAAAACACCAGGGTAGGATCCACTGGAACAAGGGGAGATCCCCACAGTATCCCTGAACTAATGCTAGGTGCAGGGTTCTAGCTGGCAGTTCTGTCTCCCATTGCCTAGTTCCAGGTTATGGATCCAGGGTGGAGAGGAGCAGTCATTAAGGTGCCATGGGCCCACCCCCACTGTGTACTGAGCAAGAAACAAGTATGAGAAACAACAGCATGGCTTTGATCCTAGGAACAAAATAACAGGGACTCAATTCTAGCCTTTAGCTAAACCACCATAAGGGAGCCAGCAGTTGAGATGCTACAAACCTGCAGGGTCTCCCAAAGGGCTAATAGTGACTGAGTCCTGCTACAGTCTGCTGAAACTCAACCACAAATAAGCCAACACTCCCAAACCTGGGACAGGAATTTGCAGAGCCCAGACCAGGAGGGCAGTGAACAGACCTCTCTAAATCATACCAGTTTGGGAACACTGAAAGCTGGCATATACCTAGACTGAACTGTGAAAGCAGCATACGTTCATAGAAGGACAGAAGTTCCATGTATCCCCCATCTGCTGCCCAAGAAGTGAACAGAACCTAACACTAACATAAGTTCCGAAGTCAAGAAGTAGGTTGGATGAATCCTTTAAAAGAAAAAAAATCAGACCATAAAGAGCTACTGTGGTCACAAAGCTCAAGATACAAATAGAGAAGACATTGACTAGAAAATGAAAACAATAACCACAAAATAACAAGTCTCCAAAAAAAATGAACATTAGACATAACCTCAACAAAAATGACTTAAAAAACCAAAATGATAGCTTTAAATGAAAGATAAAAAGAGAACAGTTTGTAAAAGGAATGTGAAACATTACTTAAAAAAAATCCTTGAAAATTATAATTGGTCAAATGGAAGATAATGACTATGAAAAATCAAGAAATAATAAAACAATGTCAAAAGATTAAAAAATTGGAGAAAAATAGAAATATCTCACAGGAAAAACAACTGGCCTCTAAAATAAATGGAGGGGAGAAAATTTTAAAAATCATTAGACTACCCGAAAGCCATGAACAAAGGACTTATTTCAAGAAATCTGAAAATTTTCTGAAATCTTAAAGAAATAAAAGAAAACTGATGAGGCATGTTAGAACCAGAGGGCAAAATGGAAATTGAAAGTCACCAAAATTCTAAAATGAAAACTACCAAAAATATTACAACCAAAATCCAGAGCTCCCAGAGAAAGGAGAAAATACTACAAGCAGCAGAAAGAATTCAAGTACAAAGGAGCCACAGTCAGAATCACACAATCTTCAATGGCCATGACATTAATGGAAGAGAACTTGGCCTATGGTATTCCAGAAGGCAAAGGAATTAGGCTTACAACCAAAGATAACCTACTCAGCAAAACTTAGGTGTAGTCCTACAGGGTAAGAAAGGACTTTTAATGAAATAGCAGACTTTTGTGCATTCCTGATGAAAAGACTAGAGTTGAATAGAAAATTTGACATTCAAGAGAAAGATAAAAAGCTAAATACGGGTGAGAAGTCTTACTGTATCCATTCTTATATTGAGAAATAATACTTGTAACATCTTAGAACTTTATCACCACCAGGGTTAAAGAGGGTTTAGGTGTGATTCTATTCCATTTTGATGATCTCAAAAGAATAATGGAAATGTACTAGGAGGAGGGGAAAGAAGAAAAATGGAGGAAATTCTTTCATAAATGGAGAGCATAAGGAAGAGTTTATACAGCAGAGGAGGCAGTGGGATGGAGCAGACAACACTTGAACCTCTTTATCTGAACCGATTAAAGGAGGGAAGAATATACCTACAGATATAGTTGGGTACAGAAATTCATCTTCCCCACTAGGGAAGTAGAAAGAAAAGGAGCTGGGGTAGGGAGAGGTGGTTAGTGAATAAGAGAGAAGATAGATGGAGGGTGGCAGAAGTCAGAAGCAAAATACTGTGAAAGAGGGGGACGAGGCAAAAAAAGGAAAAGTATAAGTGAATAGGATGGGAGGGAAAAACAGTTAACAAGTGTGAATGGGATGAACTTAACCACAAAATAAAGAGGATAGCAGAGTAAATTAGAAACCCGAATCTAGCAAAATGTTCTTTACAAGAGACATACTTGAAACAGAAATACACAGAGACTGAAAATAAACTGGAGCAGAATATATTCAGTTGAAATTTTAAAAAAGGTATGAGATAGCAATCTTGACCTCAAACGAAGCAAAAATTAAAATAGACCTAATTTGAAAAGATAAACAAAAAGACTGCTAAATGGTACTATAGACAGTGAATTAATATCAGTAGTGAGTATTTGTGCACCAAAACCCTAGCATCTAAATTCTAAAAGGATATGAAAAATGAGTTAAAAGAGCAAATAGTAAACTGTAATAGTGGGGGAATCCCAGTTCATTACCCCTCTCAGACCCAGATAAATCTAGCCAAAAAATAAACAAGAAAGAAGTTAAGGAGATGAATAGAATTTTAGAAAAATTAGATAGGAGAAACCTGGGGAGTATTGAAGAGGAATTTGAGTATATATATATATATATATTCCTAAGCCATGCATGGCACCTTTGCAAAAGTTGAAAAAGTTCACAAACATGCAGAAATAATAAATGAATCCTTTTCTGATCACAGTTGCAATAAAAATAACATTTAATAAATGATCTTTGAAGCATAGTTTTAAAATTAATTGGAAACTAAATAAATTGTGAAGAATGTGTCAAAGAACAAATTATAGAAAATCAATTTCATTAAAGATAATGACAGCAATGAGAATTGGAGAATTTTGGATGGAGTCAAGTCAGTACATAAGGGAAATTTTGTATCTCTAAACTCTTTCATCCGTAACAAAGTAGATCAGTGAGTTGGACATGCCATTGAAAAAACGCAAAAGTGAAGCAAATTTAAGACTTCCCAAATGAACACCAAAATGGAAAGCTTGAAAATCAAAAGAGAGATTAAGAAAATTAAAAGTAAAACCATTGAATTAATAAATAAAACTAGGATAGTTTTTTTTTTTAAAAACCCAATAAAATAGATAAGCCATTGGCTATTTTGATTTTTGAAAAAGAAGCAAACTAAAGTAACAATATTAAATGTGAAAATATGAATTCACAACCAGGGAGTAAGAAATAAATGCGATTATTAGGAGCCATTTTGCCCAAGGATATTCCAACAAAACGTATCATAAATTGCCCAGATTAATAGAACAAGAAATAGAATACTTAACCTTTTCATAGAAAAGGAAATTTAACAAGCCATAAGTGAAGTCCCAAAGAAAAAAATCTAGCACCAGGCAAATTTGCAAGTGAATTTTAACAAGTGTTTAAAGAACAGTCCATTGCCATATAAACTGTTTCAAAAAAGTTAGACAAAGCAGGGGTCCTACCACATATCTTTGTAACATAAATATGGGCTTGATACTTAGCCAGGAACTAAAATTAGCAAGGACACTGTAGCAATATACCACAAAGATCATATACTACATTATGACAAGACTGGACTTATAACAAGAATGCAGGGCTCTTTCAGTATTAGGAAAACTAAATATAATTGACCATATTAATAACAGAACCAACAAAAAGCAACAGATGCAAAAAACTTAGGACAAAATCAATACCCATTCCTGTTAAAAACAGTAGAAAGCACAGGAATAAATGGAGGTTTCCTTAAAATAAATAGTATCTATCCAAATCAAGAGCCAGCATTATCTGTAATGGGGATAAAAGCCTTTCTGTAAGATCTAGGGGTGTGAAGCAAGGGTGTTCATAATCATCATTACTGCATAATAACTTAGTAGAAATGCTAGCTATAGTAATAAAGCAATAAAAAGAAAGAGTAAGCATAGGAGAAAACAAACTACCACTTTTTACAGATGCTGTATGATGGATTATAGAGCTAAAAAATTCATAACAAAATTTATCCGAAGGAACAGAAAGGTCACAAATATCAAGGGAATCAATGAAAAGAAATTAGAGGGAAAGGTGCTTGACAGTATCAGTTCTCAGATTGTACTAGCAAGCTGTTATGATCAAATGGGTTTCATTTTTGGTAAGAAATAGAAAGATTGATCGGTGGAACAGATTAGATATATAGTAGGTAGACGCAAATGAGCACAGTAACCTTTCGTTGTTGCTGCTTTTCAGTCGTTTCATTCGTGTCCAACTCTTTGTGACTCCATTTGGGGTTTTCTTGACAAAGATACTGTAGCGGTTTGCGTTTTCCTTTTCCAGCTCATTTGATAAGAGGAGGAACTGAGGCAAACAGGGTCAAGTGACTTGGCCCAGAGGTCACACAGCTAATAAGTGTCTGAAGACTGAATTTGAACTCACAAAGACGAGTCTTCCTAAGTCCAGGCCTGGCACTCTATTCACTACAGCACCTAGCTGTTCCTAGTATTTTGATAAACCTATACATACTAGATACTGTGACAAGAACTCACTATTCAACAAAAACTGTTATAAAAACCAGAAAGTTGTTTTGCAGAAACCTAGGTATACACCAGCGTCTCATACCATATACTAGAATAAGCTCAGGATGATATAGACATAAATGGTGATATAATACATTAGTAGAGCAAAGAAGGAATTACCTTTCAGATCTATGGATAAGAGAATATTTCATAACCAAACAAGATAGATTCACAAAAAAAGGTAAAATGGATAATTTGATTACCTAAGATTTTTAAAATTTTGTCCAAAACCAATATGGTTAAAATTAGAAGAAAAGTATGCAACTGGGAAAATATCTTTGCAGCAAGTTTCTCTGATAAAAGTTCTCAGGTCTAAAATATATAGGGAACTGAGTAAAATTTGCAGGAAAAAGGAGCCCTCCAGTTGACAAATGGTCAAGCAATTATTAGGCATTTTTCAGAGGAAGAATTCAAAACTTTCAATAGCCATATGAAAAAATGCTCTAGGTCAATAATAGAGAAATACAGATTAACAACTTTGAGGTACCATTTCACACCTATCTAATTGGCAAAGATGCTGAAAGGGCTATGGGAAAGTAGGTACACTGATGTATTTTTGGCTGGTCTCTGAACTAGTCTAGGCATTCTAAAATGCAATTTAGAACTGTGCCCAAAAGGCTTATTAAACTGTAGATACCCTTTAACCCAGCACTACAACTACTAGGTCTATATTCCAAAGAGATCAAAGAAAGAGAAAAAGGGCCTACATACAAAAATATTTATAGAAGCTCTTTTTGCTATGGCAAAGAATTGGAAACTAAAGGGATGCCGCCAGTTGTGGAAAGGTTCATGACATAGGAATGTGAAGGAATACTGTTGTGCTGAAAGACATAACGAAGTGAATGATTGTAGAAAATCCTGGGAAGAACAATTATACAGTAAAAGCAATATTATACACATAACTCGGAAAGACTTTGGAATTCGGATCAACACTGTGGCCTGCCACAATTCCAAAGGATTCATGATGAAATATGTTATCCAGCTCCACCAAAAGAAATGGATTTAAAATGCAGATTGAAGTATATTTTTACCTCTTTTTCTTTTTGGACATGGCTAATGCAGGAATTTATTTTTTATAACAATACATGTTGGTGATGGGTTTCATTTTTTTTCTTGTTTTCTCAAGGGGGAGGAAAGGAGGAGGAGATAATTTGGAAATAAAATTAAATTCAGTTAAAAAAAACTCAGCAATAGTCAGGCTTGTAGAACCAGAACATTAGTCTGATTGTTTCCAAAGTTTCTAACCCATAGTTTCTTAAAATATACACACACACACACACACACACACCAGGGTTATAGTATATAACTAAAAAATTAGATTTTGCCAATATTTTGAGGCATCAGTCCAAAGTTTTTGTTTAAAAGGCCTAGTTTTCCTTCTTTCCACTAAACATTCCTATAGAAATAATTCAGCTTCAGTCTCCACTATCCTCTCAGAGAATCAGTGTACAGTGCTCCTGAGAATCGCAACTTTGAGTATGAAAAAAGTACGATTTAAAAAATATTAAAATAGTTAAAAGACCTAGGTATGTTTGTAATTTTAAAAGCTTACATTTTTATTAAATTCAACAAACTTTTATTAACAACGGTGTGCAGAGTAATATAACGTCTAGGTGACACATGGCTGTCCATGTAAGTAACTATAATGTGTAATGCTTCAATATTTACAAAGCATTTCCCTCACAAGTCTGAGAGGGCAGTAGTATAAATGTGTGTTATCCTTCCTTTTCAGATAAACGGAGTGAAACTTAAACATTAAGTGACTTGCCCAAAGTCTTTCTGTTACTTAGTAATAGACCTAGGATTAAATCCAAGTCTTGATTCCAAGATCAGTGATTCTGAACACCATGCTGTCCACATACAAATAGAAGTTATAGTGACCTCTCCTATTTATCTCTGCTCTTGAGAAAGTAGTGGCATAAATAGGGCAGCTAGGTGGTGCAGTGGATAGAGTGCCAGGCCACAAGTCAAGAAGACTCATCCTCCTAAGTTCATATCCAGCCAAAAACACTAGCTATGTGACCCTGGGCAAGTCACTTAAACTTGTTCCCTTCTGTTTCCTCATCTGTAAAATGAGCTAGAGAAGGAAATGGCAAACCACTCCAGTGTCTTTGCAAAGAAAACCCCAAATGGGGTCACAAAGCATTAGACATGACTAAAACAAGTGAACAAGAGTGGCATAAATAATTTTAAAAATAATATAAGATTTTGGAATATATATTTGAATGTGAAAGTGCCTCGTATTCTGTGAATTCTTTGTGCATCTGAAGTTTGAAGAGCTGAAAAATTTATGTCATGCCCCCTTCTCAGAACTCTGCCTGTCAGGCTGGAAGAGAGAGGCTCGTCTTTCAGACTCTTGCCAAGCATTAGCAATAGGTGAATTCGTGTGGACGTTTTCCCGAAATGAGGAAAAATGTTTCAGCAACACACAGGAATGTAAAATAGGTAAACGAGTAGATTTGTCAATCTGGAACTTCCCATTTTACATAATGATGAGAATTGTTGAGTAATAATTGTAGGTAGATGAAAGTAGGCTGTCATAAATGAGCAAACACCAAAAAGCAAATGGAAGCAAAAACATCCGCTGTGAGTAATAATTTTCCTTTTTAGTCAGTTGTGAAGGTGTGCATATACACACATTTTAATTATGGTAAATAGATATCTTTATTATTAAGCATCAAAAAATTATATTGATATCAGACAATAGAAATTTGGAATTATAGCCAAGGATTTTGTTTTTTTTTTCCTTAGCCAAAGGAAGCAGAAGCTTTTCTTCTGAGTCTTTCAGAAGAGATTCAGCGAAGACTTGAAGCTGCTGGCATGAAGGGTAAACGATTAACTCTTAAAATCATGGTTCGAAAGGCTGGGGCTCCTGTAGAAACGGCCAAGTTTGGCGGTCATGGAATTTGTGACAATGTTGCCAGGTAGGTCTCCTCAAAAAAAATTTTTTTCGTATAATTATTTAAAAACATTGTTGCTGATAGTAATTTCTTTTGATTTAGATTGGATGAGGATTCATGAAGCTTTTTAAAAGTCTGTTAAAAAAAAAACCAAACTGAATATTTATTGTTACTGGCTTACCTGTCACTTTACAAGCAATCCTTCTTTTCCTTAAAACTTAGTCATTTACATTTACTTTAGTGAATTTGATCAACTTGCTAATCTGTTCTGCCTGGGTTTCTTCCAGCATCCAGCTTAGCCCCAGTCTCTCTTTAGAGGTTCTTAAGCTCTTTTGCAGAGAAGAAAAGGAGACAGAAAGCAGGAGACCAAGGGATTATTCTACATTACAACTTAGTAATATGATTGATTTGCATGTGTTGATGGTGAATTAGGTCTTTTCAGAAGAAGAGTTTGAAAAGTGTTTGGAACAAGGTGATAAGTATTTTGTATCACACTTGTTTGAATATAGAAATTCTAGTATGTTTCAGAAAATCTTCTTTATGGACAAATTGTAAATAAAGGAGAGAGATAAAAAGCTAGTAAAAAGGAAAATGTTTTGTAATATTCATTCCAATGAATACTTAAGGCAACTCATAGGACTTGTGGTAAAGATGCAAGCAGTTTGGATTTTATATATCCTTGTTGCTTGTCTATCCTCTTTCAAGCTAGAGTTTTGAGCATATTAGGTATTAAACAGCAACGTATGAACCAAGAATAAGAAAAAAAGGGAAATCCAGACAGTAAGATAAACAAGTTGGAAAATAAAAAAGACTGTAGAAATGATAACAAAAGCTAAACTGTTTTCAAAATTAGAAATACACTAAATTTATTAAAAACAGAATTAAACTTGCATGATTAAATCAATTCAGAAAAAAACTTGAAAAAGCACACATATGTAGAAAGGCCAAAAAAAACATGTTAGGCCATCTTTCATTTGAAAAAAAAGCGTAAATTTTGAAACGATAAGCTTGTGTTATTTACTGTGGGGAAAGACTAGATGCTTTCTTGGTAAATACACACATAAAGTGAGGATGCCTCTTTCCCCACCATTATTAATGTAATTCTCAAAATGGCTAGTTGTAGTAATAAATCAAAAGAAATAAACTAAAAACCATGAGCTTTAAAGAAAAAAAATTTATCTATTCATAGATGACATAGTTTACTTAGAAAATCCCAGAGAATCATCAGGAAACTGGTAGAGACAGTAACTTCAACAAAATAGAAATAAATAAATATAATAAAATAAAAATTAAATCCAAAAAATCGTCTCACAACAATAACAAAAACAAGGAAAAATAATAGAGAAATACCATTCAAAATAACTACAACATGCATAAAATATCTGAGAGTCAATCTATACACTAAAAATGCACATATAAATATATATGTTTATGTATAAGTATTGCTATCTACATATGTATACATCTGTAAAATTACAAAATACTCTTTAAAGAAATAATATTTAATCATAATTAGACAGACATTGATTGCCGTTGCTTGAGTCATACTATTATAATAAAAATTATGATACTATATAAATTAATATGATTTAGAGTTATATCCATTAAACTACCAAGGAAAACTTTTATAGAGACTAAAGTCATTTGGAAGGTATAGGTCTTCAATCTCAAGAAAATAATGGAGATAGAAAGGAATAGAGAATAGTGTTTTATATTGCAAATTTTAAATAAAGCTGTACTGACTAAAAGTTGATCAGCGGAACAGGCTGGATAAGTAAGAACAGTCCAATTAAATAACCTGCTCCTCAAGAAAACCCAAGAATACAAAGTCAGTCTCTGTTTCACAAGGACTGCTAGGAATACTGGAAAGCACTTCGGCAGAAATTAGGTTTAGAACCACACTCACATTATAGACCACGATAAATTCAAGGTGATTCTGTAACCCCAAATATAAAAAGTGATACCATAGAAAAAGTCCGAAGAGAACATAACCAGGTACTTTGTAGAATTGTGGTTAGAGTGAGAATTCTTAGCCAAACAAGGAATGGTAAAAGGGATGCCAAAGGGTGAAATGTACCATCAATTATATGAATTGAAAACTTCCATGAACAAAACACACTGCCATCAGAATAATAAGGGAAACTGTCGATTGAAGGGAAAAAAATATTTGCACAAATACCTCTCTGATAAGGGTCTAATAGTGTATCTAAGAAATTAACACAAATATGTAAAAGCAGGAGCCATTCCCTAGTGTGGAAATAGTTGAAAAGAAATGAATAAAAATAACCATATGAAAGAATGTTACAAATCATCAGCAATAATAAAAATGCTAATCGAGTCAACTCCAAGGTTTTACCTCTGACTCAGGAAATTGGCAAAGATGACAAGATTGGAATATTTAGTGCTGGGAATCTTACAGAAAGATAGCATTGTAAACAGTAAAAGTAACACTGAGACAGTATCATTGTTGGTGAAGTTTTAATTTTTTAGCAGTTATGCTCGAAATTGACTGAAGCTTTCTTAATCTTTGTCCCAGAGGTCTCACTGCTGAACCCCAAGGAGTTCAAAAAAAGAATGAAAGGTCTCTCATATGCCAAAATATTAATAACAGTACTTTTTATGGTATTAAAGAATTGGGGGTGAAGGGAAATATGTGCTTGTTGATTAAGACACGATTAAAGAAATTATATTACTTGGTTGCAATGCAATACTACTGAGCTCTTAACAATGAATTTGGAGAATACAGAAAGATATAAACTCTGAACAGTGTAGTAAGCAGAACCAACAAAACAACAAACACAATGACTAGCAATATAAACAGTAGATACTGGGAAGATGGTATGGTGTTGTGTGTGGAAAGAGCATTGATTCTGGGTCAGAAGACCTGAATTCAAAACCCACCTTTGACATTTAATGTCTGTGTAACCTTGGATAAATCATTTAATCTCTCTCTGCCTCAGTTGCTTTATCTGTACAATGGCAGTTGGACTAGATGACTTTTGGGCTCCCTTCCAGCTCTGGACCTCTGATCTCTGAACAATAAAATGAAAGTGAATGTTCTCTAGGTCTAATTAACCAAGCTTGTCTCTAGGGAATAGTTGGAAAAATTCACCTCTTTAATTGCAGACTTGGGGGTACTGTAAGTATGGAATATTACATATATTGTCAGACAGAGTCAATATGTTGATCTGTTTTATTGAATTTTTTTTTCCCCTGTATCTTTTAAAATTAAAAGATAGCTTACTGGGTAGCGGCAGAGAGAAAAATAATCACAAAATCATTGATTCAGAAATCAGTGCAATATAACAAGAAAAGGCATCACTAAACATTTTTTAAAAATAAAAGCACTGGAGGGGGGCGGAGCCAAGATGGCGGCTGGTAAGCAGGGAATAGTCTGAGCTCTGTACCGAGATCCTCCAAAAACTTATAAAAAATGGCTCTGAACCAATTCTAGAACGGCAGAACCCACAAAACAGTAGAGGGAAGCAGGGCCCCAGCCCAGGACAGCCTGGATGGTCTCTGGGTGAGGTTTATCCCACACGGAGCTCGGAGCTGGGAGCTAGTAGCGGGGAGCTGGGAACGGAGTGGAGCAGAGCCCAGCCTGAGCGGGGTGGACCATCCAGACCAGAAGCCGGGCGGAGGGGGCCCTAGCGCCCTGATTCAGTGAGCTGCGGCAGTTACGAGACTTCTCAACCCACAAACACCAAAGACTGTGGAGAAGGTTAGTGGGAAAAGCTGCGGGAGTGGAAGGAGTTCGCGGTTCCGCTTCCAGCCCCGGGGGCAGCAGAGGTGGGGCAGCTACAGCTGTTGCTACTTCCAGCTCCAGGCCCACCTGGTGGGAGGAATTAAGTGGCGGATCAGAGCAGGGGTGCACAGCCTGCCAAAGATCTAAGCCCAGTTCGGGTTGGGGGTCCTTGGGGAAGGAGCAGTGCTGGTGCGGCAGAGCTGGCACCTCCCCCCCAAACGTGGAACATAGAACTCTGTAATCTACAAGCAGTCATACCCCACTGAAAAACTCAAGGGTCAAGTTAGTTGGCTGGGAATATGGCCAGGCAGCGAAAACACACCCAGATTCAGTCTCAGACTTTGCATTCTTTCTTTGCTGACAAAGAAGACCAAAACATACAGACAGAAGAAATTACTAAAGTCAAAGAGCCTACAACAGAAACCTCCAAGAAAAACAGGAACTGGTCCCAGGCCATGGAAGAGCTCAAAAAGGAGTTGGAAAAGCAAGTTAGAGAAGTAGAGGAAAAATTGGGAAGAGAAATGAGAAGGATGCAAGAAAACCATGAAAAACAAGTCAATGACTTGCTAAAGGAGACCCAAAAAAATACAGAAAAATACACTGAAGAAAACAACACCTTAAAAAACAGACTAACTCAAATGGCAAAAGAGCTCCAAAAAGCCAATGAGGAGAAGGAATGCCTTGAAAGGCAGAATTAGCCTAAATGGAAAAGGAGGTCCAAAAGACCACTGAGGAAAATACTACTTTAAAAATTAGATTGGAGCAAGTGGAAACTAGTGACTTTATGAGAAATCAGGATATTATAAAACAGAACCAGAGGAATGAAAAAATGGAAGACAATGTGAAATATCTCCTTGGAAAAACCACTGACCTGGAAAATAGATCCAGGAGAGATAATTTAAAAATTATTGGACTACCTGAAAGCCATGATCAAAAAAAGAGCCTAGATACCATCTTTCAGGAAATTATCAAGGAGAACTGCCCTGATATCCTAGAGCCACAGGGCAAAATAGAAATTGAAAGAATCCATCGATCAGCCTCCTCAAATAGATCCCAAAAAGAAATCTCCTAGGAATATTGTCACCAAATTCCAGAGCTCCCAGATCAAGGAGAAAATACTGCAAGCAGCCAGAAAGAAACAATTTGAGTATTGTGGAAACGCAATTAGAATAACCCAAGATCTGGCAGCTTCTACATTAAGAGATCGAAGGGCTTGGAATGCGATATTCCAGAGGTCAATGGAGCTAGGATTAAAACCTAGAATCACCTACCCAGCAAAACTGAGTATCATGTTCCAAGGCAAAATATGGATTTTCAATAAAATAGAGGACTTTCAAGCTTTCTCAGTGAAAAGACCAGAACTGAATAGAAAATTTGACTTTCAAACACAAGAATCAAGAGAAGCATGAAAAGGTAATCAAGAAACGGAAATTGCAAGGGACTTACTAAAGTTGAACTGTTTTGTTTACATTCCTACATGGAAAGATGATGAGTATGATTCATGAGACCTCAGTATTATGGTAGTTGAAGGGAATATGCATATATATATGTTTATGTATATATATATAAGTGAATGTGTATGTATGTATGTATCTATGTGTATATGTATGCATGTGTATGTATGTATATATATATGTGTATGTTTATATATATATAAACATACACATATATATATGTAAAAGAGAGAGAGCAGACACAGGGTGAGTTGAAGATGAAGGGAAGATATCTAAAAGAAATAAAATGAAATTAAGGGACTAGAGAGCAACATACTGAGAGAGGGAGATAGGGAGAGATAGAATGGGGTGGATTTTCTCGCATAAAGGTGGCAAGAGGAAGCAGTTCTGTGGGAGGAGGGGAGAGGGCAGGTGAGGGGGGAACGAGTGAACCTTGCTCTCATCAGATTTGGCCTGAGGAGGGAATACCATACATACTCAGTTGTGTATCTTACCCCACAGGAAAGAAGAGGGAGGAAGATTAAAAAAAAATAAAAGGGGGGGGATGATGGAGGGGAGGGCAGATGGAGGTGGAGGTAATCAAAACAAACACTTTGGAAAGGGGACAGGGTCAAGGGAGAAAATTCAATAAAGCAGGATGGGTTGGGAAGGAGCAAAATATAGTTAGTCTTTCACAACATGAGTATTGTGGAAGGGTTATACATAATGATACATGCGTGGCCTAGGTTGAATTGCTTGACTTCTTAGGGAGGGTGGGTGGGAAGGGAAGAAGGGAGAGAATTTGGAACTCAAAGTTTTAAAAACAGATGTTCAAAAACAAAAAAAAAAAGGTTTTTGCATGCAACTAAAAAATAAGATACACAGGCAATGGGGCATAGAAATTTATCTTGCCCTGCAAAAAAGGAAGGGAAGAGGGGATGAGAGAGGAGGGGGGTGATAGAGGGGAGGGCTGACTGGGGAACAGGGCAACCAGAATATACGCCATCTTGGAGTGGGGGGGGAGGGTAGAAATGGGGAGAAAATTTGTAATTCAAACTCTTGTGAAAATCAATGCTGAAAACCAAATATGTTAAATAAATAAATTTAAATAAAAAAAAGATAATACTAAAAAAAAAAATAAAAGCACTGATATAAATAGGGGGGCAGAACGAAGAAAGCAGAGTAAAGGCTGGGACTTGCATGAGCTCTCCTCTAAACCCCTCCAAATACCTTTAAAAAAAATGAATCTGAACAAATTCTAGGACAATAGAACCTACAAAAAAGACACAGTGAAGCAAATTTCCAGCCCAAGACAACTTGGAAAGTCAGCAGGAAATATCTGTTGCCCCAGGATGAGAGAAGAGCACAGTCTAGTGCAGACCAGGCCCCAGGAAACCTGGAGCAGGCCTTGGAGTGACTGAATCACTGGCAACAGTGGCAATTTCCAGACTTCTCAGCCCACAGACACCAAAGACTTTAACTTAGGAAGTCAGCAGGAAAGGTGTGTCTCAGGTGAGAGTGGAGTGTATTCTAGCACTGGCCAGGGCAGCACAGACCTGGCCCCAGCAAACCAGAAGCAGACCTTGGGAGCCACTGAATCAGCAACAGCAGCAGCTGTTTCTGGAGCTCTCAGCCCACAGATGGTAAGGAGGGTCAAACAACTGGTCAGAACGAGGTTATGGGTGTCTCTTTGCTAACACTGAGGCAGGACTCTATTGCTTTGCTTATACTTGGGTCCAGGTCACAGTCCTTGGTGGCAGTCCCATAATGAGGAGGAGCGCTAGCATAGCAGAGCTTGGGGTCACAGTGGAGTGGGGTACCCTCCTCAAAGTTCCAGGGCTTGTGGTCGCACACAGGCCAGGAGAGTAATAAACATTTCTCCTTTGATCATATCACTTTGGAAGAACTGAAAACTTATAGGTCCCTAGAAGTATCTCTGAAAACAGCTACACCAAACCCCTGAAGCTTGGGATGGTGCACCCTCCACCCTGGAAGAAGAACCCTACTTTAACAAAGTGTCAAAAGTTAAGTAATAGGCTGGGAAAATGAGCAAACAATAGGAAAAAAACTCTGACTACTGAAAGTCACTGTGGTGACAAGGAATATCAAAACACACACTCAGAAGATGACGACGAAGTCAAAGTTCATATACCCAAAGCCTCAAAGAAAAATATCAGTTGATCTCAGGCCATGGAAGAGCTCAAAAAGGATTTTGAAAATCAATAAGAGAGGTAGAGGAAAAATTGGGAAGAGAATTGAGAGTGATGTAAGAAAATCACGAAAAACAGGTCAAGAAGCTTGGCAAAGGAGACAAAAAAATACTGAGGAAAATAACACCTTAAAAAACAGATTAGGCCAAAATGGTAAAAGAGGTACAAAAAGCCAATGAGCAAAAGAATGCCTTAAAAAAGCAGAATTGGCCAAATGGAAAATTCCAAAAGCTCACTGAAGAAAATAATTCCTTATTATGCCCTAAGGGCTATAAAACTATGCATACCTTTTGACCCAGCAGTGCCACTTGTAGGGCTGTATCCCAAAGAAATCATACAGATTTAGAAAGGACCCACATGTACAGAAATATTTATAGCACCTCTTTTTGTGGTGGCAAAGAATTGGAAATTGAGGGGATGTCCATCAATTGGGAATGATAATGTCTTTCTGCTCATCATTTCTTCTAGCAAAATAGCATTCCATTACATTCATATACCACAACTTCCCAATTGATAAATTATCTCATTTAAAGGACGGGGGAAAAAAGCTTTTACACTGGAAGGGGAAGAAAGGGAAAGTAAAAGGGAGTGAGTGGAACGTTTCATCAGAATTGGCTCAAAGAGGGAATAACATACACACTCAGGTATAGAGATCTGTCTTACCCTACAGGAAAGTAGGAGGGGAAGGGGATAAAAGAAGGGAGGGAAGGCAGATTGGGGGAGGGGGTAGTCAGAAGCATAACACCTTTGAGGAGGGTCAGGGTTAAAGGAGAGAGAATAGAATAAATGGGGGGATAGGATGGAGATAAATACAGTTATCAGTAGCAATTGTGTAATTGTGATATCAGTAGTAATCGTGAAAAAAATTTGAAGCAAGTTTCTGATCAAAAGATTTGATCAGATTTCAGATGAAGTAAAAACGGCTATCTGTCGCCATATGAAAAAATGCTCTCACTATTGATTGGAGAGATGCAAATTGGAACAATTCTGAGGGGTACTACCTCGTACCTATTAGATTGGCTAATAGGACAGAACAGGTAAATGACAAATGTTGGAGGAGATGTGGAAAAAAGGAAATTTTAATGCACTTTTGGTGGAGTTGTGAATTGATTCAACCATTCTGTAGAGCAATTTCAAACTATGCCCAAAGATCTGTAAAACCGTGCATACCCTTTGACCTAGCAATACCGCCACTAGGTCTGTATCCCAAAAGAGAGAAAAACCAATAAGGAAAAGGACCTGTTTTTGCAGATTGAGGGGGATGCTCATCAGTTGGCGAATGGCTGAACAAGTTGTGGTACATGATTGTGATGGAATACTGTTGAACTATAAGGAATGATGAGCAGGATGCTCAGAAAAACCTGGAAAGACTTGCATAGGCTGATTCAGAGTAGAAATGTACTATGTACAAAGCAGCAGAAATATTATAGGACAGTCTGCTGTGGATGACTTGGCTGTTCTCAGGAATAGAACGACTCAAGACCACTGTGAAGGACTTATGATGAAAAATGCTATCCGTTTCCAGAGAAAAAACTGATAGTGTCTGAATACAGATTGAAGCATACTTTTTCTACTTTATTTTTCTTGAGTTCTTTTTTTTGTCTAAGTTTTCTTTCACAACATGACTATTATGGATGTTTTGGATGACTACACATATATAATTTATATTGAATTGCCTTCTCAGAGAAGAGGGATAGAGTGGGGAGGGAAGAAAGGAAAGAATTTGGAACTCAGAGTTTTAAAAACAAATGTCAAAGATTGTTATGTAATTGGGGAAAAATCAAATACTAAAAAAAAAAAAGGTAAAATTAAAGCACTGTTGCCCTAAAAAAAAATCACCCCCTATCTTACCCCCCAAAATGTTTCAAAACCAGTCCTTTGCATTCCTTTCCCACCCCCATCCCACCCTCAGGGTAGAACGGGGAGGAGGGAGGAAAAAAAAACAAACCCTTGTAAAAAATAAGTATAGTTAAGTGAAAAGTTCCCAGATTGGCCGTCCAAAGTTGTGTGTCTAGTTTTTCGTATTAATTCGTTATCACTTCTATGTGAGGAGGTGAGTAGACGTCTTCATTATTGATACTAATCATGGTTAATCATTGTATTGGATCAAAGTCCTGAAATTTTTCGAAATTTATTATTTTTACAGTGTTGAGTGTGTATAGAGTATAAATTGTTCACTGGTTCTGCTCATTTCACTCTACATAACTTCACGCACATTGTCAGATTTCTCTAAAATGTTCTTCCATCATTTCTTAGAGTACAATAGTATTCCATTATATTTATATTCCACAACTTGTTCAGCTATTCCATAATTGATGGGGCACAGTTTCAAAAGTTGTCATAATTATATTCATGCCCTTTTCCTTTTTTTTTTTGATCTCTTTGAGGTGTTGGCTTAATAATGATGGTAACACTAGATCAAAGCATATGCAGTTACTTCCGGAATCTGATGAAAGTGTTTTTTAAGCTATTTTGTGGTAGTATAAAAAGATAGGAATTATGGTGAAAAGAACTTTATACGTACTGTGGTATTGATAAATACAATTTAACATGATTTTCTCAACTTTTTACATATGTTTTAGAGAATTTTATTCTCAATAATGATAACAGTGTAAAATATTACAATGTTTCATTGTATATGCATGGTATAAGCAATATAAATATCATTTAAAGTTAAGAATTCAGGTCCTTAATCAAGAATTTAAACCTCTATCACTGTGCCTTTTCCCAAAACACAACACTGCCCTGTGTGAGGACTGCTTTTTATTTATCTTCTTCTGTTGCCTTTTGTTTTTATATCATTTTCCAGCAGTACCTTATCTCCACCTCCCCTGAGTGAGACTTCTCTTGTAACAAAGATGGGGAAAAGATTTGTTAAACAAATCAAAAGCATGTGCAGCATTACACATAAGTCCTCCACCTTTCCCGTGAAAGGAGGGATGCTAAATTCCTTTTCTCCTTCCAGGGCCATGATTGGTCACTCTAATTATGCAGCATTCAGTAGACAGAGTGAATGACGTTTTCCTGGTTCTGCTTCAGTCTGCGTTACTCTATATAAATCTTTTTGCTTCTCTGCATTTGCCATATTCTTTGTATCTTCTAACACAGTAATATTCCATTACATTCATAGAGCAGCGTGTTCAGCCATCCCCCAGTCTGTGGATATGCTTTCCTTCCAGTCTTGGTTAACACAAAGAATGTTACTATGAATCTTGTGTACATGATACTTTTCTTTTTCCCCTCCACATCCTAGGAGCATATGCCTAGAAGTCAGATTTTGAAATCTTGGGCTAGAAAAGTAAAAACTAAAGAAGATAGTACCTAAGAATAAATAGGATCTGGACTTCTGAACTGTCGCTTGAAATAGAGGCATGATAGGTTATGGTCCAGGAATGGCATCTATTTACTTAGAGTGATTAAAAAAAAGAGATTCTTGTGAATCTCTTACATAGGAACTTAGGAACATGGATAGAAAACAGCTCAGTCAGTAAGAGCAGAAAGATCAATAATTCATAGGAGACCTTATGCAAGAAGAGAGCCGAGCCTTTATTGCACAAAGAAAGGGTAAGAACAGTCAGGACAAACTGGAAGATTTTAATGCAAAAAAATAAATTTGACAGGGACTGAGTGAGAGAATTGTTAGGATTGGACTTTTACTTGGCATAAGGGTAGAGAAGGTACTTAGTAAAAAGAAAAGAAGAGAATGGATTAAAGAGACAAGTGAGGAAATCCAGGAAATGAAGAAGAATCATCCTAGAGAATAAGCGTCAGCAAGGAACCATGGAGGTAGAAATAGAAACCATGTTTTAGTGATCATATACCTGCCCACTTGTCCAGAAGGCTAAAATTGGTGATGAATTTAGGAAACATTGCAAATTTGAGGTAGATGCAGGCTATAGTAGAAATTGGATGCTTCAGATATATGGGCATCTGTTTTCATTTTCCCTAGTAGAAGAAGGATGACTGATGAATCTTTGACTTTCCTTAATAAAAATCATAATTTTTAAAAGGTAGACTAAGGCACAACACATGGGACCGCCGTTCTGGTTCTGATTCTGACTAATTAAGAAGTGATTGCTGCACTAGAAATTCTGTCAACCTTGCAAGGGCTGTGGGAGGGAGAGAATGAACATTGCAAACAGAGGGCTAGTTGGCCCATGAAGGCACACAGTGCCCCCACTTCCTTTCCTCTCCTTTCTGAAACTCCTTCGATTTGGTTTCTATCATCAATCAACCAACTTCCTCCAAAGTCAGCAAGTCTCTTAATTGACAACTCTAATAGTTTTAGTTCTCATTATCCTTGACCTCTCTGTAGTATTTGATGCTATTGAGCACCCTGTGCATTTAGATAATCTCTATGTTTTCATGACATTGCTTTCTTTCTGCCATTCATCACCCATTTCACACCCACCAACTGTGAATGTACCCAGTTTTTTTGTCCTAGCTCTCTTCTCCGTCCGTGTTGTTTCTTGGTGATCAATCAGTCCTCATGGATTCACTTAGAAGCTTAATGTAGATGATTCACAGGTGTGTATTTCTAGCCTTACTTTTTCTCTTGAGCTCCATTCCCATGCATCCAAATGCCATTTCCAAATGAATGACCCTTGGAGGCACCTCAAACTCAACAAGTCCAAATCAGAACTCATTATCCTGATCTGTCTCCCTCCTACCTATGATGCTGCACATCTCTTCCAGACCTCCCTCTTACTGTCGAGGGCACCATCAGTCTTCCAGATTTCTTCAGCCTTGTTACTTTCCTTCATACACTGCAATACAACCTTCTTGATGTGCCTCACCCATGACACTACTTCTCCTGTCCTGGTACCTTATACTGTCAGGCCTCTAGGCCTGGAATGCTTTCCTTCCTCACACTTGCTTTTTGGAATTCTTGGTTTCCCTCAGGTCTCTGTACATGTGCTACCTTCTGTGAAAAGACTCCTGCTAGTAGTATACTATCTCCCAAAACTACCTTGCATTCATTTGGTGTATATTACTTATATACTTTTAATGCACATGTCTCCTGCATAAGCTAAGAACCTTACATAGGGCTATTATTGTTTGATATTTGTCTTTGTCTTCTAGATGCTTAGTGCCTGACAAATAGCAAGAGCCTCAAAAATGAGTTGATTTATTGATTGAATAGGTTCACTATGGGGGTAGTGATGAATGGAATGATGCTGGACAATGAAGACATTGACCCTTTATTTTTGTTTTGCTTTTTATTAGAGAATGAAATTTAGTTTGGAAAGGGCTTGGTCTAGTCTAATAAAATGAAATTTAATTTAAGTGTAACATTCTGCTTTTCATTTTAAAAAATCATCTTCATTAGTACAAAGAGTCATGGCTAGAAAAGTAGTATTACAAATGCTGTAAGCACTTTAGTGGACTACAAGCACACTGGGTCCGCATTGTGACATGGCAGCCAAAAGCCCTAATTCCTGGACTGTTGTGTTTGTTTCTGGGTACCATGTTTTAGGAAAGATACTGACAAGTTGTAGAGTATGTGAAAGAAACCAGCCAGGGTATTAAGATGACTCAGAACCAAGCCATATTAAGAAGGAGTTTAGTTATGTCTGGAGGAAAAAAAAAAGATTTGGGGGGCTTGTGAATATGTGGGCATATGAATATACTCCACATCTGTGTGGGATATTGCAGTAACAACTTCCTCACAGTTCTTTCTGCCTCTTTACAGATTGCTGTTATATCATTATTTCCAAATAATCTTTATAAATTTGCTTATCAAGGTACAGCACTTTGTTTAAAGTAACTCACATGGAGTTGTTTTTTTATCTATATAATGTGGCTATGGAGTACAGAAGAGTAATTATTATTCATCCAATCCTAAAAGGACTCATCCCTATAGAAGAGTCAGAGTGATGCAACGGAAAGAATACTAAAGATGGTATTAGTGAAACTGATTCCCTATATCTGCAGCTTACTCATGGGCAAATCACTGTTCCTCTCTAGGTTGGTTTCTCATCTGTAAAATCAGGGGGTTGAAACAGAGGCCTCTAAGGTGCCTTTCAGCAGTGATCTTTTGAAGTTAAGTTTGAGACATAACAGATAAAAATTTAGCTCCAGGGTATCTATATGTTCAGCTAGAGTTCTTTAATATCCAGGAAGCTAGATATTAAGAATTATGATTGATAGTATCTAACTATATTTCATACTTTGAGAGATACAGAAAGATTTTAGATACACTGATGCAGCCGTGACATGCAGTATCATGCCCATATTTCACTGGAAATTATAAGGACAGAATTGAGAAGTTTCCTTTTTGGCCTCTGATTGTACCTCTAAATAAATGTTCATAAAGAGCTCAGTTTCATGGTTTGCTATCTTCTTCCAGAGTAGGCTTCAAAATAGACAAAGTAGTTATTCATCATACTGCCATATTGTGCACATATTTCCATTCATAGTTAGCAATGAGTAAAATGTGTTTATATGACATATACAATATAGTGTTATAAAAGATAAATAAAAAGATCTAAATATAAAAGATCTATTCTCAACATTAGCCAGATGTCACCAAGTGGATTTTTGTCATTTATATGAGCCACTCCAAGAACTTACCAAAACCATATTCAGTGTTAGTCATTTTTAGACTAGAGTCATACGATGTGGAAACATAATAATGTTATGATTCCCAGAATCTTTCCAGTTGCTCACATCATCATAATTCATCACTTAAAAGAACTACATACTGAAGTTCAATAATTCATTATCTTTGTAAATTACTTAGGTAAGATTTTTACTGCTGCAGAATACAAAGAAAATGGTTCATGCTACCAAATAAATATATAATGATGTAGTCTTCTAATTTTCCTTTCTTAAAAAAAAAACTGTTCTTTGTAGGACTGTCACACTTGACCAACCAACAGATAGTGCAAAAATAATTGGAAAAGCAACATTAAATATGTTTCATACGATGAAATTGAACATATCAGATATGAGAGGGGTAAGTAAATAAAATTTTAAGGTTTCTGGTTTCATTCTGTAATGTTTTCTCTTTGTAGATAGGATTTATCTATATTATCAGTAAGACAGTAACTGTGTTCATTTAATCAACTACATTATACATTTCTGGGCTTGGTTATTCCTCACTCTTAGTGCTGCTAAAATTATGTGAAAACAACTTTAAAATTCCTGAGACTGGAAATCCTGCCCTATCTAAATAAATGATACTAAATAAAAATATACTGAAGGTAGTAAATACCTTTATTTCTCAAAAGTGTTGGATTTCGCCTACAAAAGCAACAGTAATTTGGAGTCATATCAAACCCTGCTTCCAAGGAACTGAAAAGTGTCCATGTGTGGTGTGTATCTTCTTCAGTTGTTCTTACCATTTGAAGTTGGTAGGGTGTACGATATAAAAGCATAATGACATAGTGGGGAAAATTCAGAGCCCATTTCTGCTACTTACAATTTTGTCTCCAGTCATAGCACCAACCAAAACTTTCTTACATTTAGTGAGATTTTTAATAAATGCTTGTTAATTTGAATTTTTTTTCCCTGGCTTTAGTTTCCTCAACCAGAAAATGGTTGGACCTGGTAACCTATCTCAAGGATCTCTTCCACTACTAAATCCTGAATCCTTCAGAGAAACATACCAAACGGTCCTTTATGTGATCTAAGTTTTGTGGGTTTTCACTGCTCACTTTTAATAAGAACCACTTTTAACCATGTGATGCAGCTTGGTCTTCCCTGGGAAGGGTACTCTGTAAGGCTTTATATGACATTACAATCAAACAGTATGACTATGAACAAAGACATGAGAACTTGCTGTGGGTATTTATTTAGCTTTACGTTTAATGTATAGGAGTGATCAGTTTACTTATTTATTTGGAAATTAATTGAATATGCTTTTCTGCTTTCCTTGGGGAAAGAATGTTTTTAGGGGAAATAAGCCATCACACCAGCAACATGTATTATATAATTTATAGGCCCGAAGTAGCCAAAAAACACAACAAAAAAAGGCAGAAAAACATTCATTTTTTTTTTCCAAAATAGGGTAGCATGGGCTGGGGTGGGGGTGGAATTTGTTGTTGTTCAGTCATGTCAGACTCTTCATGGCCGCATTTGGGGCTTTCTTGGCAAAGATACTGGGACTGGTTTGCCATTTCCTTTTCAGCTCATTTTACAGATGAGGAAACTGAGGCAAACAGTATGAAGTGACTTGCTCAGGGTCACACAGTAAGCATCCGAGGCCAGATTTGGACTCATAAAAATGGGTCTTCCTGGTTCCAGGGCTGGCACTCTATCCATTGTGCCACCTTGCTGCTCAGGGTGGGGACTGGGGATGAAATGGCCACTTTCAGACCTCTATCAGTTCCCTACAGTATTCTACCTTATTTGCCCTCATACTTCCACCCCTTCACTAGACTGAGGTTTATATTAGAAAAATTCCTTTATTGTTTGTCTTAGTATTGGAAACAAGTAACTTTTGTTTAGAAATTTAGTTAATTGCAGCGTTAGAAGAATGGAATTTTCTGGGTAATCAGAACAATCTTTATGGATTCAGCTTTTATCTTTGAAAAATGTTTACAAAGTCTGTTTATTACTGTCGTAAGTGTAATGTCCTAAACATAATTTCATTATCGTTCTATAAATTTGTTGTAATTTTTTAAACACACCAGGAGTAGGCGCTAGAGATTTGACTAAATGTCCATGAATCCCAAGATATTTCATGGAAACTTTAATACGAGCTCTTCTCCTTGTGATTTATGTCTTTTTCCTAAGAATGGAATCATCAGCCGAGGGTTTTGCTTAATTAATCGAGCTTTGGTATCTCAGAGGTTTATTATAGTTCTTTAGATGATTTCAGTATCTGACATTTTTGGAACTGGAGCTGTAGCGTTTTTGTACTATAGCCTTTAAAACTGAAGCCTTTATTTATTCTGCTTCCAGGTTGGAATTCAAGTGAATCAGTTGGTTCCCATCAATAAAACCTCCTCAGGATGCTCTACCCATCCGTCCATCCAGCCGAGCCGTTTGCCGGGTGGATCACATTCTGTCATTGATCTTTTCCAAGTACAGAAAGCTAAGAAATCCACTGAAGAAGAGCATAAGGAAAGTGAGTAGATCATGAAAATTGGATTGTTGTTTTTTTAATTCATGATGGCACTAACTTCCCTTTGTAAAATGAATTCCCCTTGAAATTATTCTGACTAGTAAGTGGAAGAAGAGGATAATTGCTTAGGTAACTAATACAAGTGATTAAAAAAATAACTTGAAGTTGGTTTACACTGGATTTTTTGGAGGTGGAGTTGCTTTTTCCTAGTCTTATTTTATTGAGGCTAATAGAAAGATTTTCTGCAGAGTGGCAAGGAATATGTGGATTCAAAACCAGTCCTAATTGAGAGTCTGAACTAATTAACTTTCATGTGCAATTGTTGAAGCCTTTTCTTCAATAGGGACTTTTGTGTATATCACAAAAAATGTGCCCTTGAAGTTGGAGGGAGAATAACCATTTTGAGAAGATTCTGTTCTGTGCTATAGAAGAGGTGAAATGGAAATTGTTGGGAACTTTTTGTCTTTTAAAAAGTCTGTTAATATATAAAAAATGTTTTTTAATCATAAATCATTAAACTAATGTTTTTACCACCTACATTTCCCAAGCCTCCCAGTTACAACAAAGAAAAAAACTAAAAAGTAGTGGAAACAATTCAACAAACCAACGAACATCACGTGCTGTGTGTGTTGTTTTTTGATCTTAGGGCTTTTGTTGATATTCTTAACATTTACATTGTCATCGTGTATATCGTTTTCCCACTTCTGCTTACTTTACTTTGCATTAGTTCATGTCTTCATGCTTCTCTTCATATCTTACAACATATTAGTATTTTATTAAATGTGTGTGCTACAATTTGTTCAGCCTTTTCCCAGTCCCAGGGCATTTTTCCAATTCTTAGCTATTAGAAAAAGGGCTGCTGAGGCAGCTAGGTGGCCCAGTGAGTAGAGCACTGACCCTGGGGTCAGGAGGACCTGAGTTCAAATTTGGCCTCACACATGACACACTTACTAGCTGTGTGACCTTGGGCAAGTCACTTAACCCCAATTGCCCTGCCTCTCCCCTCCTTAAAAAAAGGGGGGGGGGCTGCTATTTGTGTATATGGGACCTTTTTTCGTTGACCTGCTTTGAGTATACACCTAGTGGTACAATTCCTAGATTAAAGAGTGAGACTTTTTAAGATATTCATGAAGCTAGTCTTTTTTCCTTAATCAGCTCTCCTATCTTTGTAATTTTAGTATTTGTGGCTGCAATGGATCTTGAAATATCATCTGCCTCTCGAACTTGCACTTTTCTACCCTCTTGTACCACACATCTGGCATCTAGTATCAGTCCAGTTGCTGGTAAAACTGAGCCTTCAGTAAAATGGAATGGACTCCATTCTCCTGTTAGTGTGAAATCCAGACTTAACCTAAGTATAGAAGTACCATCACCTTCCCAGGTAGGTTTCTGGCCTCAAATAGAATTTACCTATGGGTTCCAGAATCTTTTTTAGTGTCTTTGTGTGCATGTGTGAGAGACAGAGGCGTCTTTCCATCCTTCTGTGAAGGTGAAGAATTCTGTGAAGAATGATGCTGCTGCTTTTCAATAAGCATTGTGCGATGCTAGCTCAAGCTAAATGTTGCTGTCAGCAACTACCTTTTCCCTCCTTGGGTATGGTAATCACGTTGTAAGTCGCTTGGTTGTTGACAGTCAATGATTGCGATTACGTGATTTTAAAGTTTGCAGACACTTCATTTCAGAAACAGCCTTTTCTTGGATGAAAATATGAAGTAATAAAATTGTGAGTTGTGACATCACTTTCATTACAAACCTAATCCAACTTTGTAAATTTGAGAAAATGTATTCAGCCTGCATATGAGCGCACCTGGGATGAGCTTACCTAACCTGCTTGCCTATGTCCCAGTGAATGAAGGGAGTAAATGCTAAGAGGTACCTTTTATGGCCCTTGGCCCAGGAGAGAAATGGGACTTAAAAACACTGCTTTTTAGTCACAGTGCCTGGCATAGAGCTTAATAAATGTTTATTTATTTGCTGCTTCTAGAACCAGGAAATTTAATTGTAACGCTAGTTTGAATGATTAGAAAGACAAGAACCAAAGAGCTCACTTAGGATCATTGGTATTTTACAGCTAGATCAGTCTGTTTTAGAAGCACTTCCATCCGATCTCCGACAGCAAGTAGAGCAGATATGTGCCATTCAACAAGGAGAGACACATGGCGACAAAAAGAAGGAACCAGTAAATGGTTGTAACACTGGAATTTTGCCACAACCAGTTGGAACAGTTTTGTTACAAATACCAGATCTTCAAGAATCACATAGTGACACTGGAATCAATGTTATAGCCCTACCAGCATTTTCACAGGTAAGGCCAACCAAATCAGTTAAATGTGTTTGTGTTTTATCTTTACTACAAGTTTGTTCATCACTTCTTCAAAGCCTCATGCCATGGAACCAGTAATAGTCCCCACTGGTAGATTAGTGAGAACTGACCCTTTGTCATTATGGGTGGGAATCTTAACCTGAGTTCCTTAACCTGGCCTGTGCTGTCCAACACTGTTTCTTGGTTTTGCTGTAGTAGAAATCATCAATCTCCTTGTTTTACCCATAAGCTTTTTTTTTAACCTTATCTAGAATCTTAAGAATATTTCAGGGAATGGGGCAGGTATGAGGATTTCCTCCAGCTTTCTGGCTAGGTAGCACGTTTTCATCTTAGATCCCTTCGAAAACATGGTTTTTTATGCGATGTTCTTCGGTAAATTCTTCTCCCACTTCTGCTCACTTCAGTTCTAGTTTTCCTTGAAACTTTTGCTTTGTCATTTCTTATGGCACAGTAGTGTTATATTTATATTCTGTGGTTAACCACTTTCCAATTGATGGGAAGCCTCTTAGTTTCCAGTTTTCTGCTATTTTAGTATCTTTGGGATGCCTGGTGGTGGTGGCAGCAGCGTGGGGCCAAAGGGCCAAAGCCAGTTGCCTGGCTTTTAAAGCTTATTGTCATTGCCAGTCTGTTAGGGGCTGCAAGAACTTTGGAGTGCTGATGTGCTCTATTACTGATTAACAGCCTTTTTTCCCCATGGTTGTTAAGGTGTCATTCCCCTACCCCACTGCCTTTGTCTTAGTTAGTTAGGCTTTGTGCGATATTTTTAACAAAATAATCCATTTTCACTTTTTCTCTCATTTTGGTCCACAAGGTTAATTGCTTCCGTTTCTCCAATTCATGATGTGCCTTTTATTTTGTCATGTATCCATTTTGAGTTGTTCCAATTGCTGTCCAGTTTTCCCAGCAATTAGTGCACACTAATGGGGACAGTAATGAGTCCTGGGGGCTTTGGGTTTATTGAATGCTGTTATTTTGTTCATTTTCTCCTGCATTCTTGATGTTTTCCACTAGTTGAAGGAATTTATTAATTGGTAGAAGTACAGTAATGCTTGGATTTGGTGTCCTAGAAAATTAGAAAAGCATGGGACTTCCTGCTAAAATACCTAAAATAAAATGCCAGGTTTTTGTATTTGTGTATAACCTTGACCATTTTGTTTTCATTAGGTGGACCCTGAAGTGTTTGCTGCACTTCCTGCTGAACTCCAAGAGGAGCTGAAAGCTGCATATGATCAAAGGCAAAGGCAATTAGAGAACTCCATGTATCAGCAACCAGCCAACACGTTGTGTAAGCTTGGGGAAGATTGCAAACGACAGGAGTTGTAATGGGGAAAAAACTATTTTTGTGGTTTTTATTCCAAGAATCCCTACCCATTTTTTCCAACATGATTAAAACAAGTATGTATTTAGCTGTGTAAATGGGAAATAGTTATATGGAAAAGACCTAATTAACATGCACGTACAGGAGGCATGTAGGTATGCAGAGACAGCCTGTAATACATATGAGGAACAAAGAACACTTTTATGAGCAATTTTAATGTCTTTGGCTTGGGGGAGAGACACAGATTAGCCCAAGTAGCTTAAATGAAAATTGTTGTTCCAGTTTGACAGGAACTAAGTCTGTCAAAGAACTAAGAGATATGACATCAAATGTTGAAATGGCCCAAAGTCTTGGTCTTCACCACGCACACATCAACAGCCTCCACTGTAGACAATCGTAATATGGCCAGCTTTTTTGAGTCTTCCAAGCTTATCCTTAAATAACCATGAGTAATGTGGAGGCAGATTTTACTGTCTGTGTAGATTATTCGATTTTATGGCCCTTTTTTTGGTTCATTTTTCAGTATCAAAGAATCCTTTATTACAACTAAAACAAACGGTAGTGAAAGATAAGAAGAAAGGCAGGAAAAAAACAGCCAGTCCCATGAAAAAGGTCCAGAGTGCTTTGAACAAGCAGCTGCTCAGCAGTCCAGCTAAAACACTGGCAACACCTACTGGGAGCCCACAGAAGCTGATAGACGGCTTTTTGAAACAAGAAGGGCTGGCTTCTGCCAATGCACAGGTAAGGTTTGGACTGCAGCTTCTACTCTTCGTTTCATTTCATTCAAAGCAAAGTTAAGTGGTAGCTGACGTCACATTAAATTCTTCATCGACAGGTTGAGCCAAGATCAGGCCCTTCTCTGCCATCGGAAGTGGCAGGCTCCTTTAGACAACCAGCACCCAATCTAGCTGGTGCTGTTGAATTCAATGACGTGAAGACCTTGCTCAAAGAATGGATTACCACTATCTCAGGTAGTCTTAAAACTTGTTAGTTCGTATGTTTTTCTAAAGAAATGTTTCATGTTTATAAAACTATACTTTCACTACACTAGCAAAACCATCTACTGAATTTATTGGATTCCTTTTTTTGTTATTAGAATAACTTTTTGAGAGATTCAGGATTTCATGTGTGTGTGTGAGAGAGAGAGATTGGTTAAGTGATTTGCCCAGGGTCACACAGCTAGTGTTGTCTCTGAGGCCTATTTCAGCTTAAGCCCTCCTGACTCCAGGGCTGTGTACCAGCTAGCTGTGCCTTAAAGGTAGGCTGGAAGACTTTTGACTTTTTTTTTTAACCCCCAATAGATCCAATGGAGGAAGACATCCTGCAAGTTGTAAAATACTGTACTGACCTAATAGAAGAAAAGGATCTAGAAAAACTGGATCTGGTTATAAAGTACATGAAGAGGTAATGTGCACATTGTATCTGTTCTAGATAAGAGGATACGATGCACGTGGGTTTGGGGTTTTTTGTTTTTTTGAAATGACAAGGTCCTGACCAGCCTGTTGAGGGCAAGGCCCTTGGCAGTTGAATGTTTTAAAATTCAAAGAAAGAAATGTCTGTCTGATGGGAAAAACCAGTAACTGACAATTTATAGCATATTTCCTTAAATTGTGAAGTTAGACAACAAAACGGTAACACAAGTAGCACCTATTGTCACCAGAAGGAATAAATTTTTTTTTAACCATTAGATAGTACATATATTCTAAAACATGGCTTATCTCTACTTCAAAACTAATATTAAATTCCCTCCACTGTTATGAATTACACCACAGATTAAAATAGTTCTATATATCTTACCCATTTAAAAGCAGTATTGTGAAAACTCACAAGGGTTTTATAAAAAATAGAAGATAATTAAAATTAATCTCCAAATACATAGTACCAAATAACAAGAAACAGGTTGTCATAATCCTAAATGGTAAATTTTGAAAAATGAAAATGTTGCTGAATGGCCAACCACTTTCCCAGATTGCCACCTTTAAAGGTCCATAAAATGAGGCATATTGACAGGTAACAACAAAAGGTCTCATTACTTATTCTTACCTATTTTGTGCTGATTTAACCTTCTTACCCTTCCTGGGAAGTATAGATATATTTTGCTATTGAAATCAATTTGAGGATTAATACTTGTTGTTTTTCTCTTGCTTTCCTCCCATTCCCTACCCCCCTCCCCCCTTTCACTTCAGGTTAATGCAGCAGTCTGTGGAATCAGTTTGGAATATGGCATTTGACTTTATTCTTGACAATGTTCAGGTGGTTTTACAACAAACTTATGGAAGCACATTAAAAGTTACCTAAACTTGTAATAAGGAGCTTGGTGAGAGAGAGCCTGGAGCTCTCTGCTAGCTGTGCCATAAGTGCTTGTGAGGTATTTGCAAAGTGCATGATAGTAATGCTCTGAGTTTTTATAATTTTGAATTTCTTTTTAAACAGAAGTGTTTTGT
Source organism: Trichosurus vulpecula (assembly GCF_011100635.1). Lineage (NCBI taxonomy): Eukaryota > Metazoa > Chordata > Mammalia > Diprotodontia > Phalangeridae > Trichosurus > Trichosurus vulpecula. The sequence goes on from NC_050574.1 coordinate 387,403,220, forward strand.
ACATTTCTTTTCAAAAAGTGCCAAATTTGTCAGTATTGCATGTAAATAATTGTGTCAATTCTTTTACTGTAGCATAGACTCTATTTACAAAATGTTTGTTTATAAAGTTTTATGGATTTTTACAGTGAAGTGTTTACAGCTGTTTAATAAAGAACTGTATGTATATTTTGTATTGACTTTTATTTTGTGAATCCTTAAATATCTGCCCCTTTTTGTTTTTCTCTTAGGCCAAGAGCTCTCATCATAACTGCTTAGATTCCCCCCTTTACCAAGTAGCATATTGTTTTTTTTAAAGGTTAGTTGACTGTTTGGAAGACTCTTAAAACACTGTAGGCCTCAAAGGAGAGTAAACAATAGGGTGTATATAATAAACTTTACCTTTAATTTCTGATAACGGCCCCAGTCACGAACATGGAGAAAGCTTAATGAGAGCATCTCTTCAGACTTTTGTCCTAATGTGTGGTAAAAACTTCATTCATCCCATAGACTTTCATAGACTGAATCCACCAAATCCCTATGATTCATGGTATATTACGTACAAACAAAATTAAATGACCTTGAAAAAAATATATAATATCTCCCTCTGCCCTAAAGCCTTCATGTGTTATTCTGGGTCTCTGTTCCTTCAAAGTGCTATGTGTTTTCCCAGATTTCAACCTGCATTGAAACTCTAGACTTCCTTTCTAACTTGGATATGTAATGGAGTAATAAGTAGATATAAAACACAATCTGCACCCCAATTCACCTGTTTCCAGCCCATTAAAAAAAAAACTGCTTGCAACTCAGATGCCAAAATGTGTTTTTTGTCATGAGATCAGTATATATATAGCCTGACTCCTTTCCTCCCTTAGCCTTTTAAATTAAATCTACAAAGCAGCAGATTGTCAATGTGCAAAAATAAATATCCACATAACTCAATTCAAAAACATAAGCCAAAAACAGCTACTCAGAAACAATGGTATCGGGGGTTTCCTCCCCATTTTGGGATTTTGTTCTTGATTCAAATCTATGAAAAGCTTACTTGTGGCATAATTGTGTTAAAGCATGACTGTATAAGAAAACAGTATCACCTATCTTATTCAGCCTCCAGACTGCCCCTTCACCCACAGGATCCAACCTGTCTCAACATAAATGACAACACAGATTGAGCAGAATAGCCCTCACATGTGCCACAAAAACAAAACTAGTTCTGGCCCAATTACTCCAATCCTACCTCATTTAGGAAAAAAACTCTACCTTCTAAGAAAGCAGCTTAAAACAGCTTGTTTAATACAACAGTAGTTCAGAAGTGTTGTTAGGTCTGCATGGTCCACTTGGACTCCATTTCTCTGATACTTTCGCCAGCTGATCCAAAAACGGATCAATGATAATCACATGTTGAAAAAATAAAGAGTTCCTGTCTGAACTCGCTCTGATCCTATGTCTGTCTTGCTGAGGGAACATGTCTATATTATACTCTAATTTCTGAAAAACAAAATGCACAATACAGGAAAAATATGTTAAAGAAAATCTCTGTATAAAAATGACTGCTGCTAGGTTTTAAGAAACTCGCTGATGCTAATTTTAAACAAGGTATCAGTGTCATCTAACAAGCCTTTGTCCTTAGAAGGACACTTGCACTGAGAAGATGACAACGAATACCAACTGTTAAGCAAGAATAATCTGTGCTAACATTGAAGCCTAACAGAATTTGACGGTCAATGTCCATTCCCTTTATTTGTGGCTCTGTATTGTAATGATTACAGTTTATGTTGACTTCCATGGACTGTACAAGCAATAAAAGGCAGCCAGCTATGCTTTACATCATTGTTTCACACAAAGCAATTACAGAAATATCATATTACCTAATTTTCTATTTTAAAAAATTCCTATAGGCACAAAGCAGAATGCTGGAAAATCACCGAGGAAAGAATATGCATAAATAAAGAAGTATTTCTTACATCAAAAAAGTCCAAGAATCACAAAGTCTGCAGAAGCTTGGTTAATCAAATACTGCAGTACTGATTTAATCAGTATAAAATTGAAAGAGCTTTAGTTCTGTAATAAAAATTCAAATTTGGGATAGGGCAAACTTTAAACAGCAGCCAGTAAAGAAGGGAAGGGAAAGGTAGTGGGACAGGTGAACAGGCACATTGGAACTGTGGGGACATGTAAATTGACCACTGTCAAACCAGTGTAAGTTTCTTGGTTTCTCATGGAAAACATTTTATCCACCTATTTTTTCCGTCCAAACTTAAGTCCATCGAAGTCCAACACATTGTTTCAATTGATGTTTTTTTTTTTGCTTGGTTTTCTTGGTGACAAAACAACAGAATAGTAAGTTTACTACTTCTCCTGCCCACTGTGGAAAAATTAGATGATTTCAAATACTTTCTTCAGCTCCACAATAAGTTGCCAGTCACTCTTCTGCATTTCATCTCTGAACCAATCCTTCAATGCATCAATGGACTGTCGACTGATCTGCAACAGACCCAGTACAAAAAAGTTAAGCGTGTAGAAAACCATTTTTATCTTTTTTAATGATTGAAATGTTAATAGGTAAACAAACAATCCTTTGCTAAAAATCATACTGCACATTTTTGAGTTTCCATTAGTCCTTAACCTAATTAACAAAACTGTCTGAACTGATGCAGTAAATTCCACACAAATAAGAGCTTATTAGTTTGAGGACATTAAGAGATCCCATCTCCTAATAGCCAACAAAAATTCCAGACTCAGTATGATTAACAGCTTTTTGGAGTATGGGGTCACTAGTGGGGCAAAAATCACCCATATGCCACTCCCAAAATAAGGAAAATAATGCGTCACATTCATCCAAGAAACTTTTTCCTTTAGTATTAATGTCTATGGTTTGATGGTGTGTGTACATGCATACACACACGTACATAATCCTATATACACAACATGCATTTATATTTTGTTTATGATGTGTTTCTGTGTGTATACATATGTATGTAAACACAGACCCCATTCAAACCACAACAATTAATATTAAAGGAAAAAGTTACTTGGTCCTATTTCAATACAATCACATAACAAAACTTTTTTAAATGGCCAAGAAATACTTTTTAAGTTAATTAATTTGCTTTTAAATGACTTTTTTTTTTAACCACCTCAGGCCTGTCTGCACTAACTATATGAACAAAGCTTTAAAAAGAGCTGGGACACTTTTGTGGGTATATGTGAGAGGCAGCGGCTTAGTTCAGGCCATCCTAACTCCAAATCCATACTGCCAGACTTCAATAGCTTATATAGTCTTAAGAATTTAAAAACAATCTGAGAAGAGTTCAACATGAAACAAACAAAAAAGGTCCTGTATGTAGGGCAGAAAACCTGTGGATAGTTTATAGAAGGATATGGACAAGAATTGCAAAGAATTAGAAGCCAAGTTACAACATACACACTATTGGGAATACTCAGATCAATGAATTTCACTTCCCAAGGCTAAGCCATTTATAACTACAGGTGTAGATCAGAATACGGATCTTCATGCTGTTTATAATACTTTCTTATCTTTCCAGAGTGACTAGTGGATGTGCTTTACCAATGGCTGTTTCAGTGCGGCCACAAAAGGGAATAAATACTGGCCCCGAGAATCAGAAAACCTATGAACCTCAAGCCATCCAAATGTGTAGATGAATGAACTTGCTTAGAGTTACAGAGGTAATAACCATCAGAGGCAGGATCTGAACACAATACTCTCTACCATACCATACTTCCTAAAATGTGGGCAAATTACCACCTCTCTAAGCTTCAGCCTCACCAATGGAATAAATAAGCAGTATCTGCACTAACCTACCACCTTATGGAATTCTTGGCCAAGCGCTTTTCAGATTTAAATGTGCTTTTGTTGCTTGATGTAATAAAGGGCCATTTACATTCACCATGTAAAGTACTTACCTTGCTAACAAGAATGTCTGTAGCTTCAAAATGTCTTCCATACATTTTGGGAGATTCTCCAGGAATAGGTTCTATTTTGACACAGACTTCTTGGCCCTTTTTTGCAATATCCACTTGCTTATGGTTTACTTCAATACTTGTAACTATTCCAATCTCAACAAACTGAAAAACAAGAGATTTTGCTACAATGTGCATGAAACAACTGCATGTTTATCGTGACTATCCTGGCTGAATTTACTACTTCACAATATATTATTTACCATGAGCCAGAAGCAAGTACCTCTGAGAAATGGAATATATAACCACAACTATTTCCCTACTGTCATTTGTCAATACAATCAAAAGATCACGGCAGGTGGCAAAATTCACAAGGGCCTTACCTGTAACTTAAAGCAACAGATAAACCAGTGATAGAAAAGATTTTAAAGATTATCTGTCCAAAGCTTTTACTGGATAGATGAGGAATTGGTCTCTCTGATGTCTAAACTGTTAAGACTTGAATTAACCTTAAATGGCAAGAAAATAGCTGGTCATTTACAAAACAAAATGCACTAAAAAAAAAAAAAAAAAAAAAAGGAATTTCTCTTCCAAAAAAATAACTAAATAAAATCCTGTATTAATTTTACTAAATCCAAGTGTGCTGTGTTGGGGGCGTGCCTGGAAACCCTTGGAAAATTCTGACCATAAGGCCATGCCTTCATTTTCATTTTCACTTGACACCTCATTTATTTTCCTGTGGGCCAAAAACCTTTAATAGAAAAGATTCCTACCACCCTTAATGTGAACACGAGCAGTTACAACCTAGAGAATGTTGACCAGTTAAGAATATGGATGACACCATATATAAATATGGACTTTTGCTGTTGTTAATGTCACCATTCTAAATGCACTGACGATTACATGACTCAATACATTAAAAAATTCCTGCCCTACATACGTACTTGAATTGGCAAAGGCTGACAAACTTGTTACATTTATCAACAATCAAATAAATACTTTTGAGAAAGGGGGTATCAAGTCATAAGGAATTTGATAATGCTGATATTTAGCAACAATTAGCAATGGGGAAGGCAGCGAGAAGGCTCAGTGAATAGAGCACTGGGCCCTGGAGTCAGGAAAACATGTTCAAATCTGGCCTCTGATACATACTAGCTGCATGACCCCAGGCAAGTCATTTAACCCTGTTTGCCACAGTTTACTCATCAGTAAAATGATCTGGAGAAGGAAATGGCAAACCACTCCAGTATCTCTGCCAAGAAAAGCCCAAAATGGGGTCATAAAAAGTCAAACATAACTGAAATGACTAAACAACGAGGAATGAAGAAGATGAAGAAGAAAGAATTTAAACTAGACCCATCACTGGCAAATGACAAAATTCTGGTCACCAGAACATGCGTGTCATGACTAGCTACAGTAAAAAAAAAAAGGATCACATACAAATCAAAAGAGGCTTTTAAAATTTGACAGACTACATACAAAAGGAAAACTGTTTTCACCACCTCCTTTTAGAAACATTGGGCAGATTCACTTATTTTGCCATTGCTAACAACTCAAAAAGCAAAAAAGGAACTAACTCCATGCATTAAGGCAAAGCACTGTGCTGACACGCTAAAGAAAAAGAAATTTTGGAGTTGAACCAGAACCAAGTATACGTAATAGCTCTTCTCAAACATATTTCGGAATGAAGTGAATTTGTAGGTACAAAATAGTTTTTACTTGTTTTTAGCTGTCACAGAAAACCTGCAACATGAGATTTACAAAGTAAAGACAGAAAGCTTCAAAACCAATCCCTTGTTGAACTTGTCACCTCAGCTTTTTTCTCCTGGAAGAACTCTGAACTAAATCTGCAAGTCCATTTCCATCTGAATTTTACATTTTACTGATACTGCTGGTAGTTATCATTTATTAGACAAAAGAAAAGAGATTTACAAATAGCAAGTTATTTTCTTTTTACTTAAATGTGACTTCTCAAAAAAGTTGTTGAAAGAATGTGACCAATACTTACATTTTTACTAGGTACACACATGGGTGTGCCTTGTTTCACTTGACCTGCTTCAACAATGACACCCATCACTATTGGATCTCGTGAATTGAAAATAAATTGGGGGAGTATTTTCATTTTACAGGGAAATACTGCAATATGTCTAAACAGAGAAAGAACAAGCAGGTTTTAAGCTGGTGCCTTGCTTTTACTCTCCAAAAAGAGACATCCAAAGACCAACACAATTTGAAGTTCTTATGAATATAATAAAATTTAAAAGCAGAAGAAATACTCTGTCTTTGGATCCTAATCCAGTGCCCAGCCTAGATCCCACTGCACTCTGAATGAGCTAACGCCCTCCACTGCAATGCTTCCCCAACACCCCACATCCGACTATCACTGAAGAGCAGGTGGAACAGTCACAATGACGGATACATCGATGGTCCAGCTGTGTAACTCACTCTGGACATTCCAACTCCCTCCTTTTCTCTGCACGTCCCTCCCGCCTAAGTTCCTTTAACATCACATTCAAGGCCGTCACGACAGCTGTAACACCCCCCTAATTTTGCCAAATGGACCTGCCTTTGCATTTCCTGGAGGACTCCATTCCAGACAGGATGCTTGCCCAAATTTAGAAACTACCCTTACAATGGCTGGTAGCTGCATCATGAATGTCAAACTAGAACTCTGAAAAGCTAAATGCAGGAAATAGATCCACAGTCACTGAACTTATGTTATGTGTACAGTTACAGGTGATGTATAACTTGTCTGCACAGCATCCTGGTAGGAAACATTAAACTTTACTACCCAATATCCAAGTAATGGCCATTAACTTACTTGAACTCTTCTTGCTTCTGTTTCTTATAGTCTTGCCTATATTTCGTAAAAGCATCAAACAAATGGTAAATAATTTCTGCACTAAAAATCCGGACTCCTAAACTATCAGCCATTTCCTGAGCATCGCGTTCAATCCTCACATCAAAGGCCAAAATTACTGCATATCTGCAATTAAAAGAAATCAATCATAAAGATGTTTCAATACAAAACCAAGAACACATCAAAGCAAGCCCTTCCAGAAAAAAGGTGAAATACCAGGAAGGAGAACCAAAGTGTATTTTATAAACAGAACTAAATAAATATTTTAGGAAAATTAGTAACAGCACAGAAACCACTTACTGAGGATCATGTTCCAACATCACTGAAGCCTTCATAACATCTTTTTTATGAACAGGGCCTATGTTAATTCCAGCATACTATTAAAAAAAAGAAAATTTTAAAAATTAGTTTATCACCTCAGATACCATTAATAGCACTGACACTGGAGATTATCTTTTGGACCATATTAAGTTAGTCAACAAGCATTTACAGTACTGTGCAAAGCACTGGAAATACAAAGAAAGGCAGAAGAAAAGTCCCTGCTCTCCTGGAGCTCACAGTCTAAAGGGAGAGTGCCAACATGCAAAAACAAACAAAAAAAAAAGTTACAAATAAGATACACACAGGACAAGTTGGAGCTAACAGAGAGAAGGCATTGGCATTCAGGGAGAGCTAAGGCTTCTTGCAGAAGCTGGGATTTTAGTTCAGATTGGACAGAAGACAGGGAAGTGAGGAAGCAGAGATGAGGAAGAGTTCCACAGAGGGGAGATAGCCAGTAAAAATGCCAAGAACTAGGCAACGAACGCCGAATGTAAGGAAGGCTAGTGTCACTGGATTAGAGTACATGGAGGAGGAAAAGGGGATAAAAAGACAAAAGCTAAGACAGGGGAAAGTCATGAAGGATTTTAAAGGGCAAACAGATGATTTCTATTTGATCATGCAGGTAATAAGGAACCTCTGGAGTGGAGAATCACTTTGACAGCTTAGTGAATAATAGACAGAAGCAGGGAGAAACGATGCAAGGACAACAGCCAGCAAGCTACTCCCACAGTCCAGGCAGGTAGTGATGAGGGAGTGCACTACAGAGGGGAGGGTCAGAGGAGACAAGGGCGTGTATATGAGAGACGCTGCGATTGCAAAGGCAGACTAGACAGGGCTGGGTATATGATTGGCTGAAGGATGAGTAAGTAAAGAATCAAGGAGGACACCTAGGTTGCGGGCACTCAAAGTAATGGGAAGGATGGTGGTGCCCTCTACAGCAGGGTACAGTACACTAATATGGAAGTTAGGAAGAGAGGACGTTTAGGGGAAAACGTAACAGGCTCCATTTAGAACATGATGAATTTAGGGTATTGATAGGACATCTAGTTCGAGATGTCCAATATTCAGCTGGAGATGTGAGAATGGAAGCCAGGAGATAGGATCACCTGCAAGAAGAGAGGAGCTGAAGAGATTGTGAAGTAAAGTAGCGCAGAGGAAGAAGAGAGGAGAGAACCCTGGTGGACATCCAAGGTTCACAGGGATGACCTGAAGAAGGTTGAGCTCAAAGAGCCTGAGAAGGAAGAGTCAGCCAGATAGGAGACCCAGGAGAGAGCAGGGTCACAGAGTCCTAGAGAAAAGCACATATCAAGAAAAAAAGGGAAACAGACCATGCCAAAGGCTACAGAGGTCAAGAAGAAGATCTGAGAAAAGGCCAATGGATTTAGAGATGAAAAGGTCATTAGTAAATAACCTTCACTTGAATTGGGTGTAGAAGTCTGACCTGACTTTAGTGTTGTGTGAGAAACACTGTAGACAGGATGGGGAGGTGCTGGGTGTAGACAGCTGTTTCTATTAGTCACAATAGGACACGAGGCACAGGACCACCACTATCGGGGACTGATGAAATGAAGGTTTTTTGAGGATGAGGGAGATCCAGGCATGCTTTACAGGCAGAAGACAGGAAGAGTGTAGATATTTATGAGAGGGTGCAAAGCAAGATAGAATGGGATCCTATGCAGATAGAGGGGTTAGCTGTGGCAACAAGAAGGGCCACCTCCCTCCTATGAGACAGAAAAGTGGCAGAAGGCATCCTGATGAGAAAAGAGGGCTCTGAGAGCAAAGCCTCATTTTCGGTGAAATATAAGGCCACCCTCTCAGCTTAGAGCATCTGGAGTTTTGAGGAGGGATGATGGGATGGTCTGAAAGAGCCCCTGGGGAGAGTGGGATGGCAAGTTGAGGAGGGAGCTATAAAACGACTGCCTTGGAGCAGCTGAGGTTATCACAGAAATCTGCAGTGAAGCCAGGCGACATTTTCATGATTTTCTTCAGCTTAATTCAACAGGACAAGTAAAGCAGCTGCTAGGAATAATACAAGGCTGAGGGTCTTAAAATCAAATCTAGTTTCTTAATAGAACTGACATCCCAGAGAGCACAATGGAAGCTTTGGGTAGCTGAAAAGTAGGAGATTAGGTTGAAGAGGATGGGAATTAAGTTGTGGTCAGAAAATCCTTGAGATGGGAAGAGTAAGAACAGAAGCGTGTTAGTTGTGGACAAACGAGTCATTTAATTAATATTAAGTTGGGTATCATTACTTACTGGTACTTCTGAAGTTTTTAAAAATTCAAGTAATGCCTCCAAAGAGCCCAACGTGGAAGCCTGAACATAGACACCTTTTTCTTCTAATTTGATAGCATTCAGTGTTTGCTTTAATTCATGAATCAACTCATCCTTGAAAAGAAAACATGAAAACAAGGTTCAAATGATCTCTCTCCCAATTAAATAACAATATAAACAAAATATCAAACAAACCAACCCACTCTGTCGTATATTCTTACTCCTCTAGGTAGAGTATTCCTTATTTCAAATTACTAACAAAGCTCTGAAAGGTTCACTGCACAGCAGAAAGCAGGATGCTCAAGGATCAGGAGATCTGTGCTCAAGACCTGTCGCCATCACCTGTACATGAAGCTTCCTGTCTGTAAGATGGACATTCTAACTGTCCTACTGTTTATAGCAGGGCTGAGTCAAAAAGGAGATTGCAGCTATGAAGGCATACCATTATAACTACCCCCCCACACACATAAAAAACTTCAGAAAAAACAGGAAATCTCTCCATTTCAGTTACAACTCGAGCTATGTCCCTGAGGAAACAACAAAAATTTTGTGTGAAAAAGAAATTTTAATTTGTGAATGACGGAGGCATTTTAAAAGCACCAATGGCCAAAAATATTTAAATTCTTTCTTAAGAGGCCATGACTCTGTATTCTTTGCTACAACCAGGTATGCTTATCTGTGTAAAAAAAAAAATTTTAATTCCTACTTTCAGAACCGGGACTTCATCCTCTTTATGAGCCACTAGCAGTGGCAAACCAGCTAAGGTTTTCTCCAGGTCTTTTCCAAGAATCTTTACACCTTGAGCAGCTTCTACTTCTTTATGCTTTTCATATTGGTTCTGAAGAGACAAAAAAATGTGTAAAATATTTAGTGAAGATTATACTGCAATCTCCCCTCCTCCCTCCTATAGTCCTATAGTGATAAGGCACTTAGGATGGCAAATGTCAATGGTGACATTTCTAAAGTTAATAGAGTAAAGCCCCAGTCTTTGGAACTATCCACCTTTACTCGCAGTTCTTTCATGGGAGGAGGTAACAGAAGGCCTCTAATCTGGGTTACAATGGGACCCTCCACTCCAGGAACAATAATCGTATCTCCTTCCTTTAGACGTCCATTTATCAATATTACATCTATTGTGGTACCCATGCCAGGAAGTGCTTTAACCTAGAAAAGATAGATAGTATTTAAGCGAACAAGCTACATGCCACTATTCAACTTGTACATTAAAGTACAAAGAGGTAAACACAATGATACAAAGTCCCCATTGAAGAGGTCTCCTGGAAAGCAAAAGCATTTCTAAACTGCTATTTACCTCCATGACCTGAGCCCTTAGTTCTTCACACTGCGCCAGCCTCTTGCTCAGCATAGTCTGAGTTAATTCAACAAGAAGTGCTATCAGACTTCCCATGCCGTCTCCAGTGTGAGCCGAGGTAGGTACCAAGGAAACAAAAGTACGAGGATCCTTATTCTCATAGAACAAAGCAGCATTCAGGCCCTGGTGAATCAAAGGCAAAAGCAAAATCACTGAGAAAATGCCAGACCGCGCGTGCGTGCGTGCGTGCGTGTGTGTGTTTGGACAACAACAAATATTTAAAAAGAACAGACTATCTAGAAGCTGACAAATAATAACTGCAAATACTGAGTCACAACCCCATCACCATTTGCTCAAAATCTCCCTTGAAGAGCAATGCTAAGTTGCAGACAGGGAACTTAGATGGCCTCTTTTCCACCTCAATTCAAGCTTTCAAAATTAAAAAAAGCCTACAGAGGGTGAAATGACGTCTGCTGGATGCAGCTCCCTGAAACTGGCCAGAAAAGGGAATTAAGAAAACAAAAATGCTATTTCATCTATATTTTAGAAAACCGCATTTCATTGCCTTATCTGAAGAAGGAGGAGCTAACCTGCTGTGCAAACTCCACAATGATGGCCTTTGCCCGCTCCTCAAACTCATCCTTGGTGTTCTTCTTCTGTTTCTTTAAAGTTGCCGCCACATCAGAATCCGGGCTCTTTTTCCAATCGTACAATCTATCGATCTAGAAAAGTTTCATCACTAGTAACATTTCTAACATTTATGTTGAGAAACACAATATGTTCAATGCATTCGTGTGATTAAGTATATCTAATATGACAAAGTCTGGGCCTCCTCATGGCACAAAGTGGACCCAGTGCTCTGGTGGGCAGTACTGCGTAGGCGACATCAATAAAACTTGTCAGAATGAGGTGACTGCTGGTGGTGATGACCACCAACTACAATTCCTTGGAGATAATCCTGTCTACAACAGAGTCTGGCTGGCACTACTAATTGGTGAGTGGAGAGATAAAAAGACTGACCCTAAAAATGTGTGCAAGAACTGTGCTATGGACAGCAAATACAAGAACAATGGAAAATTACATAATTCCTGCTCTCAATAATCTTGCAATCTGGTAGAGACTTTAAAACACGATGGGACAAAAGACAGAATGGCAGTGGAATATGACTGTGCTATAAGAAAACAATGTGACGAAAAAAGAAACATGAAAAGATCTACATGGACTAATGCAAAGTGAAGTACAGAGGCAAGAAAACAATATATACAATGACTACAACAAAAAAAATGGACGGACACACACACACACAAAATGAATGCTGTAAAATTAAGAAGCAGCAGTATGGTTCAAAGACTTATGAGAAGACACACTTTATTCCACCTTTATGCAGAGGTGAGAGATCCACAAGATCTGCATACAGAAGACATTTTCAGACTTTTTAAATGTAGATTAGTTATATGAATTTTTTTCCTCTTATTTTTCCTTTTTAAAAAAATCTTTTTAAGTGGCAAGAAAAAGCAGTTCTTTTGGAAGGGAAAAGGGGGCAAGTGAGGGGGAATGAATGAGTGAATCTTGCTCTCATTGGATTTGACTTGAGGAGGGGGAATAACATACATACTGAATTGGGTATCTTACTCCACAGGAAAGTAAGGGGAAGGGGATAAAAAAAGGGGGATGATAGAAGGGAGGGCAGATGGGGGAGGAGATAATCAAAAGCAAACACCTATGAAAAAGGGCAGGGTCAAAAAAGAAAACTGAATAAAGGGAGACAGGATAGGATGGAAGGAAATACAGTTAGCCTTTTACAACATGAGTATTGTGGAAGTGTTTTACATAATGATACATGTATGACCTATGTTGAATTGCTTGCCTTCTTAGGGAGAGGTAGATGGGAAGGGAAGAGGGGAGAGAATTTGGAGCTCAAAGTTCTAAAAGCAGATGCTCAAAAAAAAAAGTTGTTTTTGTATGCAGCTGGGAAACAAGATACATAGGGAATGGGGCATAGAAATCTATCCTGCCCTATAAGAAAGTAAGGGGAAAGGGGATGGGGATGGGGGGGAAGTAGGGTGAAAGGAGGGCTGACTAGGGAATGGGGCAATCAGCATATATGCCATCTTGGAATGGGGAGAAGGGTAGAAATGGGGAGAAAATTTGTAACTCAAAATCTTGTGGAAATCAGTATTGAAAACTAAAATATTAAATAAAAATGATAAAAATAAAAAAAAACTATCCCTGATTCCATCCCCCCAAAAAGAAGTAAAAAAAAAATCTTTTAAAAATGTTATATTTATTATATAGGATAGCTCACTGGAAGGGGACACTGAGAGAATTACAGTGAATATGTTTAGAAAATAAGACATCACTTTAAACTTATCTTAAAAAGATCAGTAGCAGTACAGGAGTATATTCATATCCCTCCAAGTACTACATGAGATGACATAATATCAAAGCGGTCTAATGTTATACACTAGCACATGTTTAACAACATACTTCATCTCTTCCCATCCTGGCTTATTATAAGCTATGAAACTAACAACCTTCTCCATACCTCTTTGGCCCAGGGACCCCAACTGGAGATGGTAGAGGGTGGAAATTTAAGAGCTGCTCCTAGATCCCTGACTTAAGGAGGCCAACCAGTGCAGCTACCTCATTACACACCGAGCTGAAGGCCTTCTAGTAGGCCTTTCCTCCCTGCATCCCCACCTCCCAGCTTATAATGTGCTGTCCTCTTCTCATTAGACTGTGAGTTCCTTTGGGGCAGGGACTATCTATTGCCTTTCTGTATATCCCTAGTGCTTAGCATAAAGTAGCCACTTAAAAAGTGTATACCGACAGGCTGACTGCATTTAGTTGAGTTTTTTTAATCATTCCCGATTTGTTGTGTCTAAATATTATCAACTAGGTTGATTATAAGTTTCTCTAGTGCAGAGAAACTGTTATATTCCTTCAACACGCCTATGGCACCACACTAAGCAACAAGTAGGTGCTTAATACTTATAGAATTGGTCATACAAATGTGGCCAATCGTTATTGAGTCACTTCAGTCGTGTCCAACTCCTCGTGGCAAAGATACTAGAGTGGTTTGCTATTTCCTTCTCTAGTTCACTTTACAGATGAGGAAACTGAGGCAAACAGAGTTAAGTGACACACAGCTAATAAGTGTCTGAGGCCAAATTTGAAGTCAGTTCTTTCTGATTCTGGGCCTGTACCCTAACCACTGTTACCACCTAGCTGTCCTAAATTTGGCCAAACAAAAGTTCAAATCCTGTCTTCTTCAACTTAATTATACAGAGTAAAATGCCTACTTATAAATTTAGGTCTTGAATGTGAAACTTCTAGATCAGCATTATTATAAATAGATGTCACTGAAATTGGGATAGAGACTATATTACTAAGAAGGTAAAACTTCTTAATTAATATAGTGCCCTGCATTCAAAAGGCCACAAGTGCCTGAGGAAACATACAGATTAAAAAAAAAAAAAAAACCGAATAAGCAAGAATAAAGCACCAAACACAACCTTCTCCAGATATGAGCCTTTCCTTGTAACTCCTCCCCGCCTTGTTCAAAGCTAAGAAAACAGCGAGATCCAAACACAATCCTGTCTTAAGAAGGCTAGCAATAGTAATATAACTGACATGGATCAAAGTAACTTAAAAGAAATGAAGTCACCTCTAGCAACATTATACACACACATACACAGACAAGCTTTTTAATTTTTATATGCTAAAAATACAGAGAAAACAGCCTTTCATGCACTTAGATCGTGAACCAAAACAATTTTTACAGAGTTCGAGAACAACGACTATAAATGCAACTCATTTTAACACACAACTATATCACAATCCTTGACATACATGTTCCTGCTCTCCACACACACACGCACACACACACTTTCCAAAGAGACAGCTTACCTTATTGAGTGCTACAATGAAGGGACACTTTTTAGATTTCAGTAGGTTGATAGATTCAATTGTCTGTGGCTCCAAACCATGCATGATATCAACAACTAGAATGGCAATATCACACAGTGAGCTCCCTCTGTTCCTAAGATTACTATTAAAAAAGAAGAGGGGAAAAAAAGGTATAAATGAGAAGCTAAACAAAGACTCTCCAACTTAACTCAGATTGCAGGATCATGTATCTAAAGCTGGACAAGGCCGTAAGGCCATGTGGTTTAAATGTTTCCTTTTATAAAGAAGGAATCTAACGCTCAAAAACATTAACCAACTTGCCCAAAACCACAGCAGCTGAGAAAGGACTAAAGCACAGATCCCGACTTTAAACTCAGTGCTCTTGGGAGTTCACTGCTTCGGAATTCTTTTATCCCTCTCAGTATCATCAATATTAACAGAACTAAGTGGAAAATGGGGTACAAACATGCCAGTAACCTTAATGTGTGATATCTGATCAAAATGAGATGAATTATACACTATGTGAGTGAAATGAGACCTAGAGTCAACTCTTTTCATACATCCGCCAATTTCACTAACAGATTTCAAGGAATATAAACAAAAGACTAGAGAAAGTGCACCATCGGTCTGGTTCTTGGGATGAGCACTAGAAGCTATCCTACTGAGGCCAGTCATGTCTACTTTCCATACAGCAAAAGTGATGAATATTCCAAATTAAAGTAGAATAAAAAAAAATCTCACCACCTATAGTATTATTTCCTTTATCAATCTGTATGTATATATTCAATTTAGAAAACCTATAAATATGACAATACATCACAAATTAACAAAAGCCAAACTGACGATGGATTAGAAGAAAAGAGCTGAAGAGAACTTCACTTGAGGGTAAAAACTGAGAGCTTTAAGTTTGTTCTTACCTGAAAGACTCGTGGCCTGGTGTATCAATTATAAGCATCCCAGGAATCTTTATGTTCTCTCTGTCAAACTAACATTAGGAAATAAGACAAAACAAATATACAAGGAGCACAAACACAATACTTCAAGGAGTTAGAACCTCACTAAAAGTGATCCATCAATTTATAAGTTAACTACACTGCCATCAACTCTCAAGAGTCCTTTTTTTCCATTTAATTTACTCTAAAACAAAAGAGCTGATTAAATAACTATGTAAACTCCAGATTTATTTTTGAAATACAGAAAACAGGTAATGCACGTGCACACACACTCGCACATATGTGCACACACAGAGTATGTGTGTTACAGAAATACAACGATGAAAAACCTTTTGTTAAATATACCATAAAAGGTTCAGTTACTCTGTAACTAGAATTAACTTATCATAGAGTGAAACCTAAGTTCTACTATGCCTAAAAAGCTGAATCATCAAAGGGACATTCAAGCAGTTTGAAATTTATATAGTCCAATTTTAAAGGGATTCTAAAATTCTGGCTACATCCTTCCAAGCCATACATATCAACATTATCATAACAACCTCAAATTTGACAAAGTAAAGAAAATACCTGGGCCTATGTTATTTACACATCACAACACTATTTAGTTTTCCTTGTAAGTAGGTATATAAACAAACAGCAATCAAAAGATCGTATTACCCACTGCTATAAACAGTTTTCAAAAGCTATGGAAAATTCATTTCATGTATTTGTGCAAATTCAAATATTTTCAATATAGGATATTGACAAAAATGCCTCAGAATGCATACAAATTTCCTTGATTACATAAGGGAGTCAGGCTAGACTAATTCTAACTTAATGTGAATTACAGAACATAACTGCATCTAAATACTTGCATTCACATTCCTTTTTACATGGAGAATATAGCATACACACTATCACATACATAAAAATGAAACTCAGAATTTTAGATCAAATCTAAAAAGTATCATCTACCTTCTGAAGACTACAACCTAAACTACAAAGCCCCCCTCCCCCCCATACTTACATTCCTCACCATCTTGGTCTGTTCATTAATAGCTTCAAGGGGAACATTAGTGGCCCCAATTTGCTGAGTAATACCACCTGCTTCACCATCTTGTACATGAGTATGACGAAGCTAGGAGAAAATGGTAAATACAAATAAGCATTCAAAAACTAATGAAAATAAGAAAAATAGTGGAGTATGAGGAACATTTTTTAAACAATTTAATTCTTAATCACTTCTAAGAATAATTCATTTACATTTTTAACAATGCAAACAATAGCAGCGTAGAAACGAAGTAGTAAAATTAACAGTGTCTCTAATTAAAAATTTAAAAGCACTGTTCACAAAATATTTTCTTACCTTATCTAAAATTTTAGTCTTTCCTGTATCTACGTGTCCTAGTACACAGATAACAGGGGCTCTTAGTTTTTCTGTATTTACATTTTTGCTATTTTCAAGTCTCCGTTTCTAAGACAGAAAGAAATAAAATTAAATATTTCAATTTAATTCAACAAAATATATTATGTATAAGACACCATGCTAGGTACTGGATCACAAAGACAGCTTTGAAATACAGTTTGCCCTCAAAGGCCTTATAATCTAAAAGAAGAGAAAAAAGATGTGCACAAAAAAAATGGAGAAAACATGAGTGCTCCAAAACCTAAGAGGGAAAGTGAGAAAGAGAAGTCCAGGAAAAATACCATGAATAATTTGAGAAAGAAGAGACCAATTTTACTCTGGGAGGTGGAGGGGCAGCAGGAAGTGGAGGAAAAGGTCAGTAAAAGTTGGATGAAGTACCAGCTAGGGCAGATTTGAAGGAAAGCAAAGACTTAAGGTTAAAACTTTCACCACTATCCAACTTTAGCCAGATAAGATCCTAGAGAACACCTAGCCAAAACCTTATTAAGGAAGGGAGGACAGTGTGGCCAAGAGAAATTAAGGGACTTTGCTAAGACCATGCAGTTTGTGACAGTGCTGGGACCAGAATCCAAATCTCCACCCAAATACTACAGATAAAAATTGGTATCACAGATTTCATTTCTCAGATTCTGAACATTACTGTGTCTCCTTGCACAAAGTCCCTCCACTGACTAGTGACTGAAAGTGTTACCTGTGTGTGTACATATCTTTTTATCACTGTGTATAGCAGTAAACCTTCAGTAATAAGATTCTGGAAAGGTCTGCTTGCGAGGTGGCCCAAAGGAAGAAGCTCAGAAACTCCAGGGCAGTCCTCCTCTCTGGTCTGACCACTCCTCAATATCCTTTCCTGGATCTTTATCTAGGTCACACCCACCAACCAGGGTTCTTTCTGGGGCCCTCTTCTCCCTCTACACAACTTCCTTTGGTGATCTCAGCACCATAAAAAGATTTATCATCTTTATGCTGACAATTCTCAAATCTATTTATTCAGCCCTAACCTCTCTGCTGTCCTTCAATCTTGCATCTTCAACTGTCCCGTGGACACCTCAAACTGGATGTCCTGTACACATATTCAATCTCAACATCTCCAAAACTAAGAATGTCTCGGGGCAGCTAGGTGGCACGGTGAGAAGAACACCGGCCCTGGAGTCAGGAGGACCTGCGTTCAAATCCAGCCTCAGACACCTGACACATTTACTAGCTGCACGATCTTGGACAAGTCACTTACCCGCAATTGCCTTGCCTTTCCCTCTCCAACAAAAAACCTAAGAATGTCTCCCTCCAAACTTCTCTATTGTGATTAAGGGCCGACATAACCCTCCCTGGCCCACAAACCTGAAACCTAGGTGTCATCCCCTACTTGTCACTCTCTCTCACCACCCACATCCAATCTGCTGCCGAGGGTGCTGATTTCACCTTCAGAATACCTCCCTGTCTCTTAATACTGCCCCCGTCCTGCAGCAAGTCCTCATCATCTCAAGCCTGGACTATTGCCAATAGGCTGCTAATATTAAAGTGGTCTGCCAGCCACAAATGTCTTCTTACTACAGTCTCTATTCCATTCAGCCGCTAAAAGGATCTTCCTGAAGTTCCAATCTGACCTTCCTGCCCCCATATTCAATAAACACCAGCAGAATGATATCACTTACAGGATAAAAAACAAAACAGTGTATTTAGCATTCAAAGCCCTTCATAACCTGGGCCCCCTACCTTTCCCGTTTTCTTACACCTTATCACTGCCCCCCCCCCCCCCCCCATACTTTTCAATCCACGAACAAGATATGCCCATCTCCCTACAGTGGCATTTTCTCAGGCTGTTCATACATGAACACTTTCCCTCACCTCTTACTGGCTTCTCCGGCTTCCTTCAGGTTTCAGCTAAAATTCCGTTGCCTAGAGAAAGCCTTTCCTAATTCCTATGAATTCTATTAATTATTTCCCATTTACCCTGTTCATAGTTTGATTATATTTGTTTGCATACTGACTCTCCCATTGGACTATGAGATCCCTGATATCAGGGACTGTCTTCTTTTGCCTTTCTTCAGCATTTACAACAGCAGGCAATTAAGAAATGCTTACTGAGTAACTGAAATAATTTGAAGTAATTTTTTAGAATGTTTGGACTAATTCACCAATTCCATTGATATATATATATAATTACAGTGTATTAAGTGTGGCTATCTTCAAGCAGTGCAACCAGCACTGCCTATTAATATCCTCTGTCATCTTTATCAAATTCCTAATTATAAAGTGAAACCTCGAACTGACTTTGATCTGCATTTCTGTCAAAAAATCCACAAATTGTTAGTAGCAATGAACAGCAATGTTCTTATGGTTAGCATTATTCAGTTCTTCTGATGGGAATTATCTGTTCTGATCTGAAGTCCACCCATTGGTAAATGGCTCTTTGTCTTACATATTAGTTCCCTCTACATATCCTGCATATCAAGCCTTTATTGAGAGCTGTATGATGCACAGATTGTTCCTCAAACTGGTATCTTCTCTTCTTATAAGAGCTGCAATAATTTTGATTTTGTTCGTGCAAAAGACTTTCAGTTTCATATAATAAAAAATATGGGGTTTTGGGGGGAATGCCTCCATCTCTTGTTTGATTATGAATTCTTTCCTTTACTCATAGCTGTAAAAGCTACTTCAGCTGATTCTTTCCCATTTTTTTTTTTACAACTTTCCATCTATAGGTTAAGTAAAGGTCAGCCTTTTGTCTCGATTTTACTTGAGACAAAATAATCTTATTATGTGCAGATCCTGTACAACCTACACATCTCTTCTTAACTCAAAATTTACCTTAGATCTAGCCCGTTGGTCCTGTTGGGTAGTTTAAGCCAAGATGCAAAACATGTAGCCTACACATTGCGGCCTGCAATACTTCTAAGTGTAGCCTAAACCAAATTGCCTCACTGCTGTGTAAAACTCATAAAGAGTTCTCAGTACCATTCCAGCTGCCTTTGGTCCCCTTTTCTTTTCCTGTGAGGTCAAGGCTTTGCCTCCCTTTTCTTCTAATAAATTCTTCTCTAATGAAATCCTCTTGCAGGAAGAAATTCAAAGTTCTTCTTTCATTCTTTCCTCCATTTTCTGAAATATCAAGCCTATAACCCTTCTTTAGGCTTTTTGTACAGCAAAACCTGAGAACATAAATTACTTGGGGAGAATGTGCCTAACAAGAACTGCAGGCAAAACCGGAAAGCTATTTGGCAGTAATTAACGTTAGACCAACGTCTTACTCCATATTCCATAATAACTTCAAAATAGATAGGTAACCAAATCCTAGGCCTTACACCATCAATGCAAAGATAGAGAAGTTACATAATTCTAAACGAATTTTTTTAAAAATGTAAGCATATTACTTTGAGACAAAGAAGCAGCAAAGCCATGACTTCTGGATGATTATTCTATGCAAAAACCCTCCCATGGCTTTCATTAGAGTTCCTCTTGTTTATAATAGATGCATTTTCCAACATGAGGATCCAGATGACAAACTGCTGTCAAGCATATGTCATATGGTGTATAAGCTCTATGTCTCCATAGACAGAAAGTATTATTAAGATAGGGAATATCTGAAAAATGCTGGTGGCTATTGAGGAGTCAGGGAAGATTAGTATGCTCATGCTTTCTGTCCATGTCTGTACAGTAACTTTGTAACAGGAACTTGACAAACAGGTAATTAAAGGGTCTGCTAAGTATTTATTATGTAGCACTACCTGAAAAGAGCTAGAGAAAATACGAAGACAGAAAGCAACAGGTGTTAGACAAGCCAAATCACAACTACTATATTAGCTACTATCTCCTCTCGAACATTGCTAGAAAGAGCTGGGAGAAAGGGAGAAATAGGGAGAGAGTAAGGAGAGAGAGGGAGGAAAAGCAAGGACAAAGAACAAGACAGAGAAAGAAAGAAACAGCAAGAGAGAAAGAGAGCAGAAGACAGAATGAGACAGATACTGGCTAAGCTGCAGAAATTATAAGACATATGGTCCCTTCTAAAGAGAATGATCTATTTACCCGGTTCTGGAGAAAAGTAAACTTTTATCTAAAGTCTAGAGACTTAGTTTAGAAAGATACCAAAATAAAGTAAAACAAAACAAAACCACTTCAATGTCCATGTACCAGTGCGGGTTAAGGAGAGAAATCAGATGACCATGATCATAACCAGACCATACAATGAGGATCGGCCTGGAGAAAAAGGGTGACACTGAAGCTTTATTCCCATAAATGAAGGGTGACCATGTGGAAAACAGACTACACTTATGTTGCTTGGTTCCAGATAGCTGAACACAAAGTAATGTGTTAGGTAAATCTGGGTACTTGCTATAATATCAAAGTGCTCTTAGTATCTTTGCTCATAGCTTTTTGCATGATATAAATGTATCAGAGAAAGGTGGTCCACAAATGCCCTTTTCTGAAACAGTATCGATCTCCCCTCCCAACCTTCCATTAAATTTTATACAGCAAATATAAATCCATAAACAATACTTACAGAACCAAACATTTTGGAGGCATGCTTTCAGAATGACTTTGGATTATCAATTAAAGTCAATGAGGAAATTTTTAAAAGAATTTTTAAAAAATCTTGCAACAGTATTACCAGATTATTGGGGAGCTGGGGGGTTGAGGGGGGAGGAGGGATAGAGTCCTGCTCCTCTAACAAAGTCAAAATGCTTAAGTTAAAGGAGGTTATCCAGCAGTAGTAACTGATCAGCCTCAAATATGGGATGATTTTTTTCAACATAGCTGGGAAGAAAGCAAAGTCCTGTAAAAAACAGTAATACCAAATATATAAAGTCACCTGGCCTTGAACAAGAACTCTAAGTAATGAAAGAAAAGTCATTCTCCTTTATCAAAAGAAGGAGTAGCATGCATGCCCTTCTGAGCAGAAAAGGGGACACAGACACTGAGGAGGGGTAAATAGGAAAGAGATATTATACCTCAATCCTCCTTTTTGCTTTATCATAGGCACGCTCTTCTTTAGTTCGATCATCATCTGAGTCATATTCAGATTCGGAGCTAAGTTCTTTACTTTGTTTTTTATCTATTGATGACTTCCCAGTATCTTTTTCATCTGAAACCTTATCTTCTTCATCATCACCATCACTTCCATCACTTTCTCCTTCATCTTCATCATCCTCACTCTCTTCCTCCTCCTCTTCCTCTTCTTCTTCCTCTTCTTCCTCTTCTTCTTCAGGGTTTTCTTTTACTTCAATGTGCACTGTGTTTCTTTCTGTCAAAAAATTATTTTGGTCATTAAAAAAATGATTTAGAAATACTTAGTTCCTAGTTAAAAGGTAATTTCATTATCCAAAAATAAAATAAAACATCCAGAACTAGTAAGCCGTATATATCGATTATTAAATGGTAGACGGTACAGAAAGAATAAAGTACCAAATTAAGAATTAGCAAACCTTAACTCCTTATCAATCTTAAAATGCGGGATCTAGAGTGATGGTATGAAATACAGTTAAGGCAAAGAGGCAACCCAAAAAGCTGGCATCTAACCACTCTTTTTCCTCCTGATCTCAGGGCAGCTTCAAGGAGGCATAGGAAAGAAAAGAGTATACTCTGAGCATAGATCTAAATGCCCAATTCTGTTTTCCTAATTTGCCCATTCTTTCACATATCTGATCTATTTTTCATCCTCAATTCACCCTTAAGATCTCCATCCAGTACCATACCACCTATAAAAACAACAACAACAATAAATCTGTTCCTTAATAGGTTTTCATGCGTTAAAAGGGATTAGCTGTGCTACGTTTAATTGCAGAGGGCAAAATTAGGATCAATAGGCAAAAGTTTTAAAGAGGAAAATTTAGGCTTTATTTAAGATAACTTCCCAATCATTAGAGCTAGCTTTGTAAACATAGACTGCCTTGGAAGGTAATGCATATATCCTCAGTGGAGGTGTTCAAGGAAAGGCCTGAAGAAGGAATTCTGTTCTGGTAGATTTCTGACGAGATGGCCAGAAAGTTTCCCTTTTTTATTCTGAAATTCTATGACACTATGAACCCCAGTCATAACTCATCAGGTTCCTTGCCCCAGGCCACCATCAGCGAAGCGACTTGGAGTTCTGATTGGCACTGGCAAGCTGGCAGGGGAAGCATTATATACTCTAAGTACAGGTAGATTTTAGACTTAATAGTCTTTCATGGACTGGGCTAAGAACTAGTGGTTACGCCCTTTACTACATGATTTCTACAGAAAAATGCAACCATCTTCAGAAGTTAGATGTTGCTAGCAAACAACAGTAACAGCTTCAATTTGCGCTCCCACATAAAGCAGAGCAGTAGCATTTTACTAGGGAAAATTGTGAATTGTATTTTCAGTAATGCCAATAAACAGAGAGATATAGATGGGCATACATATGTACACGTGCACACATACACACAAATAAAAAACTAATAAATTTATCTAAGCCTAGAAACATGCACTTTAAAAACCTACCTTTCTCTCTTTCCTCATCACTAGCCATTGCTTCCCAATCATCCAAGCCAGTATCTTCACTTTCTTCTTCCTCTTCTGTAAATTAAAAATTTAACCGAATATGCAGAAACTTAATCATATGGAGATTTTTTAACACAATTAAATTTTTGTTCTATATAAGACAAAAATAAAGCGAAACATATAAGCAACTTTGGAAAATACCTACAAAGCAAAACTGTTCACAATTTACATTTAATAAAAATTCCAAATTTTCTCCAATTAAGATATTCCATATTCTTGCACAGGCATGCTTATTCAAAGTGTAAGCAAAATAATTAAATCTCAACTGGACAGCTAGGTGGTATAGCAGATAAAGAGTCAGGAAGTAACATATTTCCTGAGTCAAATCTAGCCTGACTTATCAGCTGTGTGACCCTGGGCAAGTCATTTAACCCTCACTGCCTCAGTTTCCTCATCTGGAAAATGAGCTGGAGAAGGAAATGGCAACTCACTGTGGTATTTTTGCCAAGAAAACCCCAAACAAGATAACGGAGACTTGGACTTGCCTGAAAAACTGACTGAACAACAAAAAAAATCTCAACTATTAGAACTGTGAACTCTGTGCCATCAAATATCACACACAAATTCACTAAGTTTTACTTTGAAGGAATTGTAGAATTTAATATGGACTTTCTTTTCAATTCCTAAACTCATACAAAAAGATTTTATTATTAGGATTGCAAATTTAGAACCACAGGGTCTAAGCCCCCTCATTTTCCTGTTAAGGAAGCTAAAACTTAGAGAAGATGTTAATCACAGAAGTGACCAGGCCTATGATTTAAACCCAAGTCCTCACACCCCACATCCAGAGAACTTTCCCCAAGGATGCACTGCTAGGTCACTTAATGATACCCTACTCTAGTGAAGATAAGTAAGGTACTTTTCAGCTAAGATATGGAAATGGATATGGAAATAGATACAGATGTGGGATGTGGATAAGGATACAGATAAGATAGGGAACTGAGTGCTCTTCATTATGAATGTTATGAATTTGTACATCCCTTTTCCCTCTCTACTCGGATCAAAAGTACATCCTGGGCATATCCAAGTTTGCAACAAGGTAAAATATTTTTATCAGCAGCCTCTCAAAAATGGCTATATGTTAGGTTATACATTTCAAACATTTTTCCCATTTAGGGGACTGAATTCAAAATAGTAAGACTTGCAAATAAATTCTCTCCTGAAAAAGTTCAAAATTCCTTTTAAAAGCATTTAAAGGCTGCAATTAATTTGGTTTCAAAATTATTTCCATGGCTTTTCAAATTAGTTATCCCACCCCCCACCAAGATTTCAGGCATCCAAAAAGAATCAACAGATGAATGTTAATGCCTTGTGCAGTGAAACTGGAAGATAAAAGATACACAGAAAACCAGAAAAAACGAAGAAAAGCAAACAACTGGGACTTTTACCAAACATACAAAGTCTTTTTTTTTTTTTCTTTAAACAGGGATGAAACAAAGTGTTATGGAATGTCAGTCCTCATCATTCAATAAGTGAGATCCCTCCACTACTCACTCATGCTACTGACCTGGTTCTACAAGAGGCAGGGACTCTTCTTTTTCTGGAATAGCTTGTTCTGTAACTTCTACTGGAACACTCACTTCTATTGTTTCTAATGAAAATAGGAAATAAAATAAACAAATATTTACTTACTGAAAAAGCTAATAAGGTACAAGGCATTTCTATCAATTTCTCTTACAACTGGAAAAGTACTGCTAAATATGAGTCAAGTAAAAAGCACCAGAACTCTAATGACAAAACATATTCAATATATTCCTATTCAAACTTTTCCTTCTTGATATATAGTTGATGAAACTTGAGGTTAGAAAAGGGACAAAGGATGAGAATTTTACTTTTTGTACTTTCAGTCTCTAATGATACACTAGATGACTTATTTTGGAATACCACAGCTAACAAGACCATACTAAAAGGAAGATACAGGATCAAAAAAGATAAAAATGCCTTGGTTGGTGACAATGATGGAAAATTATCAAGAATTACAGAATCAAAGCATTACTTTTTATTTTTTAAAGGAGTAGCGGTTTCCTCTCTGAAAGTCACAATGGACCTGTTTATAACTTCAGATAAGGCCAAGAAATAGAAGGTGGACAAAGCTGTGAAGTCGAAATGCTAACCTTCTTTATTTTCTTGTTGTGGCTGTGGTTTTTTCCTCTTTTTATCTTCATATATTGGCCTCTTCTTTGGCAAAGAATCTTTAGATGGCACTTCAACACCTAAAAAGGTAAAAGACAAGATTAAATAGCAGCTTTTTGACAGATAAAATCTTTTTTCCCCCAGGATTTTCCATTTCTTTTCATTCTTTAGTATATAATTCTACATGTTAAAATTTCCTAATATATTGGGGGAGGGGAGAGATTATATCTTATGGCAACAATAAAAACACAAATGAGAGAAAGAGAAATGAGGAACAAAGAAAGGGAAAGGTGGGAGAAACAACAACAAAAAAAAGACATCAACTTATGACACAGAAGACCCACCAAAAACCCACTGACCCAGAATGGAAGTAGAGGTATTGCCTTCACTGTCACTATTAAAATCTATGAAAAACAACGGCACCCCCTTCCCCCCACGTTGGACAATCATCACCATAAGTAAACCCCAAATACTGGCAAACTAGAGAAACTAAACAAAGCTCAACTTAAAGAGTCCTGAGATATTTATGACCAAGCCCAGATCTCCTTAAAACAATGATGTCTCAAAGAAAATAAAAAGGAGAGGAAACATAAAAGAAAAAAGGAGAAAGAAACTTTTACAAAAAGGGAAAGAAAGCCAACAAGAAAACAAACAAAATAGGTAAAATCTCCACAACAAAAGGATTACACCAAGAACTATACATCTACAAGAACTTCCAAAGTAGTTTAGAATCAGAGTAAGAGATATGAAGGAAAAACTGGAAATAAGATGAATTCTAAAATTAGACAAGTATGAAAACAGAGTAGGTAACATAATGGAAAATCTTAATGAAACAGTAGACTCTCAGAAACAGAGCAAATAAAATACGCAGAGATGGAACAGAGTAAAAGTTAAAACTAATAAGACTGGAAGATCTCAGATCTCTTAAAAAAAAAAAAACCAAAACCCAAGATGTAGCATTTAAGAGCCCAGTGACCCAATGATTTGTGGCTCAGAAAAAAACAAAAACAAAAAACACTCAAGAAAATTGTCAAAAATTTTTAAATAGAGGGGGCAGAGTACAAATTAAGAGCCTTCAGGTTCAGATGAAGAAAGCCAATTTTATTTAAACTTTCCTCAAAAATGTATATATCAAGTGACCAGTGATAGTCCCTTGCTCTGGAGGATGCAATTTACACGTTTACAAGTACCAATTTAAATAACCTAAGACTATTTAATGAGGCTAGGAGAAAACAATTACATTTTTTGAAAAGCAAAGGAAAACAGCCCATACCCCATGACTGTCCTGCAAGTTTGGGAAAAGATGGTGAAGTAAGAAAAAACTAGGTGGAACCTCTGGCATACTAATTGATCAATCAGTTGAAATTCAAGCAAGGAAATACAGAATTGAATGTAACTAAAGGATAACTCAATATTAATATGATGCATCAACTTTACACAATCTAAGTAACTATTATTATTAAGTTATTAAAAGCAACAACCAAAGACTAGACATGAGGGTGAAAAATCCATTGAAAGGGATCAATAAAATCATCTGGAGCACTGAAAGTAATATTTCTTTTAAAACAGATACCACATCTGAGGAAGGAGGGTGGGAGTAATTTCTAAATCAGATTCTTATTTAAATAAGGAAAAAATAAATGCAAAAACTTAAAGGAAAAAACTAAACACATAAAGATAGAATCTTTGGATTTGTCTTTGGTATGAGCAGAGGTTGAATGGTTGCGATTGTTTTGTCACAAAATAATAAACATATAATAATAAAGATACTATTCATCAAGCTTATGGCGTGGGCAGGAATAAAATTGAGCTGTTTAATAGAATAAGCAGTATAGTAGCTTGCATGGATGAGAGAAGAATATAATAGGATCTAAGAGAGAAAAAATAAATATAAGAATTCTACAATAAATGTTAATGGGCCAGATTCACCAATAAAAAGAATTAACTCAAGGTATAAAAACCAAAACACCCACAATTTGTTAATTATAATTAACACATGTAAAGTACAGGTCAAAGCATATGAATTTAATTTTAAGTCTGGAATAAACCCTATTATACAACATAAATTTTGAAAAGCAAGAGTTGCAACGATGATTTATAAATCAATTAGCCACATATATAAAACACTAAGAGAGAACTGAGAAACTATGCGGTGATTAAAGGCACCAAAAATAATGTAAAGTCACTATTAAATATGTAAGCATCAAATGGCACAGCAATCAAGGTCTTAGCAGAAAAGCAAACTTCAGTAAAAAAGTCACAGGAAATTAAGATACTAAATTTAGACCACCTTAGCATTCCTATGCCAGACTCCACAAATCTAGACGAAGAAGCAACTTATAAACTTGACCAAATTTTAGAAAAACAGATTTCAGAGACACAAGGAGATTTGAATGGCAATCCTAGGGAAAATATTTTTGTATGTATGTATATTTGTCAGTCTCAAGAGACATCTCAAACAAATAAAAAAAAGCAGAAACCACAAATACTTTACAAACCATATCCTACTTAATTCATAATTTTAGTGATTTATACATTGCTTCCAATATTGCAGATTGTAATCATCCATGCCTGCTTAGCTTGTGTGACTGCTGTCTATCTGTGCTAAGTGTACCACACAGGGTCCATCCCCATACGCTAAATTACTTCCTCATGTGTTCAACTTCAGTCCTCTAAAGTCTGTAGCATTCTATAACTTACAGTTACATTGCACTACCAGAAGAATATTGGTGTTTAAAAGATGGGCCTCTGGTTCAAGTTTGGTATCATTAAAACAGCACTGCAATTTTTCAAAGGTGACTCACTCTTCTCCTTTTTCAATTCTGAGCTCAATCATTCACTGTCCATCTGGAGTGTTTCCCCAGGATTTTTATGTACACAAACTGAGACAAAGAATTTGTGGAAGATTTCATGTGGAAAGATAGTGAACAAAAGGTTGCTAAGCCCTTTTCAGGGGTGCTTATCCACCTTTGGTATCAATCTGATTCACTCTTACCTGTGTCTCTGAGAAGCTGTTGCAGGTACAGGGACTAATATCCTGGTAAATTGTCTTGGCAGATGGGCTAAACCATAAACCAGGTTGAGGGTAACCAAAGGGCCTCAAACCTGTCAGTGAGTCAGGAGGATGTCTACCCTAAACGTGTGAAGACTTCTCCAGGCACACTGGGTGTATGAAAACAATTTGTTCAAATGGCCAAGAAGCGGATGAAGTAGGTACCTTGAGCACAAGATGCAGCACAACTTTAGAAGTATCTTCTTTTTGCCTAGTATATTCTGCTTCCCCGTTCTATGCTGTTCCCATTATTGGAACCCAGTCCCTCAATGAACTACAAGGTTGTACATCCAATTACCTATCAGTTTGGATATTAATCTTTCTTCATCTACTGGGTTTCTCCAATGTAGACAATGACAGCAAACTTTTAAATGACTATGGATCTCACCTGGAAAGCTCTACAAAGTACTGAAGCTTGATGCAGTAAGAATAATGTCATATACAAACAGAAACATCTGGAGGACATAACTAGGGGGACCTTTTTTTGACTTATGTCTCTGTCATAGACTCCTGCATGACAGTGAGAAACACTTTTGGTGATTACATGTCTCTGTTTTGTGTACATCATCATAGGAATAATATATCTTTCAAGAAATCTTATGTTACTTTGACTCAGTCACGAAGAACACTGTTGTTAGAGAGTTCTGAAGTCACAGTTTTGCTCGGTTTTTTTTAAGAGTCAGGAAACAATAAGATGGTGGAATCTTACATCCTCTACAACTTTCATTCAATAGTGTAATGATCAAGACATGGTCTACCATGAAGTATCACTTGTGAAAGCTTGTCTGTTAACTCCCAATAGCCTCATCAAAGAAGCAATTAGTTAGTAAATTTCTCTGACACAACCAGGAATGAAGATGTGTATCAGTCAGTAGTTACCGATATTCATTTAGTCATCTTTTTTGGTAATAAGGTCTAAGATTTTTTTCCCCCATACTTGTGATACTTTCCCTTCCTTCAGACACCATGAGAATCAATCCCTCAAAATGGAGTCACCCTCAACACGGACTACATCTGTACAAATGTGACCTATTTCTGACTCAAGAGCCAATGCTTTTTCCCAAGGCATCAAACAGTATCCAGGATGGTTTCACTCAAAAGTCTCTTAAAATTTATATTTCCTTTGTACGACTCCTTGCTATTTTATGAAGTAATTCTGCTCCTAATCTTTTACCAGGCTCCATAAGATTTTATAAATGAGTTTACATTCTAATCATGCCCTTGGAGGTCATGTCTCCCACTGGCAAGCCTATCAAGTGTTTACTGGCCAATTTCTGAGGTTCTTTTTGGTCTTCATTCGATGGTAATTTGTCAATATTTAACAAACTTGTTCATGAAACTGTTATAATTGGCATCCATGTCCTTTCCTCCATTTCTCATTTTTTGGGACATCAAAAACTTGGCAATGAAGTGTTCATTGCATACTGTATTTTTCTTACAGGTTTTGTAATCTTAGTTCTAAAATAAATCAGAAGTATGAATATGAAGACAACTGATCCAGAAATGGCTTGCTTCTCAGTAATGAGGCATTTTTTATTAAAATATAATCAATTGGATTTCTTGTGTTATTGTTTGGCATTCATTATCTAGCATCCTCTCTATTTTTTTGAAGATAATATTCATTATGTCCAATTGTTGGGTTTCTATAGTCTCTGACTCTTTGGCCTCTCCCAATGCTTGTTCTCAAAACATATTCTCTAGTATTTTTTACTGTTCTGAGAATCAAAATTGACATCTATTTAATTTAGATTTTATTGAGTTCCTCAGTAAGTTCCTCTTCATCTTCTGCTACAAATGTTAATGCATAAGCTGCAATTATTTTGAAAATGGTACTTTTACAAATACCTGTCCATAAGCACTGGATAACTAAATGTCATGAAATGGTATTTCTTCTTGCCTTTGTATACACCAGGGCTGTCCAAAATGTAGCCCTGAGTGCGATTTATGCAGCCCTTCTACAAGCATAGAAATTTACACGAATGCTTTAAGTAAACAAAGCCAAACTATCGCAGAGCTTTCACTAAGATGGCAAGTCAAAATATATTGTCTATTGTTTCAATAATAACCCTAAGGTTGGACAGCCCTGGTATACATTATTGCTTTAAGGAAAACCGATGAGCCATCCTTCTAGTAATTATTTTTGTCTTCTTATTTTATTTGTAGGAAAAATGTCAAGATGGATATAATTCAAATACTTCACTATTATGAACATTCATGAGTTATTGGACAAAGATATCATATTCGGAGTATCAATCATTGAAGTAATGTTTATCAAACCTAAAAAGTATTATTCTTAGCAAGTAGCCCCTCTCCCTCACTATGCCAGTAGAAGTCAAAAAGGATTACATTTTAGAATGTTAATGGCCATAAAGAAATCTAACACAAAGCAACTTAAATTACAACCAATAAAGGAAATACAAACAAAAAATAAAAATAAAAAAAAATGCAGATCTAAATGGAGGATAAAAATGGTAACCTAAATAATGAGTCAGAACCCAAACCACACAAACAATTTAAAAAATTATATTAAAGGAGAATGAAGATGAGACAACAGACCAGGGATACAGCTAAATTGGCCTTAAATGAAAACCATACCCCTGACCACTTATATTAATAAGAAAGAGAATTACAAATTGAGCAAGCACTTAAAAAGAGAAAAACAAATTAACCCTAGAAGAAACATAACAAATCTTGATATTTATAGTCAAGATAAATAGAATCAAAAAATTTAAAACCAACGAAAAAAGTTGTTTTTTTTAAATCAATAAACCACTTAGTTAACTTGATAAAAATAAAAAGCTCAAAACCAAATTAACAAAAAAATGGGGGATGGGGGGGGCCGCTGTTTGTTGGTTCCAAAACAAATGGGGAAAAGGATAGAAGAGTTTATTAAATGTTGATAAATTACAATTGAACGAAGACCAAAACAGCCTCAAAAATTGACCTTAGTCAGGAAACACTTGATATACTTGCCAATGGGAGACATGACATCCAAGGACATGATCAGAATGTAAACCAATTTTTAAAATCCATAAGGAACCTGATAAAACATTAAGAGCAGTATCACTTCACAAAATACGAAGAAGTAGTGCAAAGGAAATACAAGGTTTAGGAAAGCTGTGAGTGAGAGAGGAGAAAGAGAGGGAAAGAGTGGGAAAGAGAGAGAAAGAACACAGAGAGCCTGGAGAGGCAGGCTGGAGAGAGCCAGGGACCACTGGGCCACAAATATTAAGTAAAATCCTGGCAAAAAGATTACAGCAATAGATACAAAGAGTAATTCACTAAAATGAAGTTGATTTTCTATAGGAATGCAAGGAATGGTTGAATATTAGGAAAATAATTAGTATAATATTAAGTTTATTCAACATCATCTTAAAAGGTTCAAAAAACTTAATTAGAAAAATGCAAATCAAAACTGATAAAAACGGTAAACGGTGGAAAAAAATTAAAAGTCCAAGGGGGCTTTGGGAGAAAAATGATTCACTGCTGGTCAGACTATAACTGATGAAGTCACTTTAGTCCAGCCAACACTTCTAAACAATCACTAATACTATCTGAATTAAGACAACTTTCAACCAAAACAAAGTTCAGATCAGATATGACATAATACTGGTGCTAACTTGAAGTATATACCCAACATTTCTTTTTAACAAAAAACAATTCCTAAAAGGTAAAGCTCCATGACCATCGCTTGTTATCACAACTTTACAATGCTTTATTTAACTACTTTCAGGAGTGATGCATTACTGGGGATGCATTTGAGAGGTCTGGATGCTGTACTGAAACATACCTTAGTTCAGAGTTCAAAGCTCATTATAAGAAACAGAAAGATCTTAAAATGGTGTGATGTGTTACCAAATGATTTCTATCTGGTGCATATACAACTTGACAGATCTACTGGCATTCACAGGGAGTAGAATAAATCTCAAAGATACAAGGTAAAATACTACCAATGATAAAGTCCATGTCAATGTCTAGATAGATTTTCTCTGATTCTATATCATCTATTTCATTATTTACTTAATATAATCACAAGCAAACATTAAAAATTATTAAAATTTTTAAAAATCCCTATAAACATGAAGGGCAGAAGCTACCTTGCTTATCAAAACAATTTTTAAAATTAATATTCTAAATGGAGTAGAAGGCTGGCCTTAGAGAAGGGGACACTTGTCCCCAATTATATCAAATTTATATTAGCTGTGTGACCTGGAGGAAATCACTTATCTTCTTGGGGCCTTAGAAAATTTTCTAAGATTATAGGTTCCCTATGTGGTCCATTTGTATCAAAGAAAGACGTTTTTCAGACTGGGAATTCTTTACACCAATGAAATAAAAGGTACATACTCCCCAACCGCAAATAAACCCAAATTAATCAAACTATCTTGCATACGAATCATAAAGATTTTTATATGACCATACTATAAAAGTAATTAAATTTCTATAAATTTTATAGTACAGAAGGGAAAGTAGAATATTGTATAATATAAACTGAAAATCAGATTACCACGGTTTATAAGGCTCATTGCTCTAAAGGCAGAAGTGATCTCTGATGCTACTACACCAAATGCTACATTTTATAATCAAAACCATGTTCTATTTATATAGTATATTTAAATGTACAGATTACTTTTAAATTTTATTTTTAAACTTTATTTAATTATTGTTGTTTGTCCTTCGTTCTTAAAGAGGATCATGACATCTGGGAAGTGATGCTATGACATGCAAGTGAACTGGATTTAAGTGAGGGAGGGCTGTGCAGAGTCACCAGCCTCACTTTCTCCTCAGGAGCCATCTGGGTCCAGTGGCCAGATAGAGATCAGGATGACTGGAGATGGCCCTGGATACAATGGCAGACCTTGGCTATTTTAAACTAAGGTCCTTAACAGGTCTCAGTTTGATTAAAGCAATGCCCATCCAGTGATCAAGGCTAGGTAAGAAATAAGGCAGAGAATGGCCTCTTTACTTAGTTTAAAAAAATCAATCTGGGAGGGAAAGAATCTCAAGATTTCTGACCAAAAAAGAAACAACTGCTATCTACGTTCATTCTGAGTCAATCAGATCAAGCAATGATCAAGTGGGACCTATTGTTGGCCAATCAATGAGAGCCAGAGTGATTTGGGTTTATGTTGGGTCCTTTAAGAAAAATATACATACAGTACAATTAGATGTATAGATTACTTTTAAATTCTATTTTTTAAACTTTAAGTACTGCTCAAGGAAAGGAGATTCAAAGAAGCTAAGAGACAGGCCCTTGGTCATCAAGCTAGTGTCAAACACGGAACTTGAACTCAAGACTTCCTGACTCAGGATGGGGAACCTGTGGCCTGGAGACCACATGTGGCCCTCAAGGTCCTCAAGCACAGCCCTCTTGACTGAATCCAAACTTCAAAGAACATGTTCTATGTCTAAACCATTTACTGCCTCTCCAATCCAGTAGGATTCACTCCTGGGCTACATTAAATAAAAATGGCAAGCCAACACCTTAACCTTTTCATTTTAATCCACTCAAAATGAGAAAGTTTATAATTCTTACTTGTAAGAAAATATAGTATGGTATCTGGCTTTGCTCCCACAGAAGCTATCCACATAGCTGAGTTAACACTTATTTGTCAAGTCAATGGCCATCCTGGTGTCAGGGAAACTAGAGAGGCCAAACCGGTTGAACCAGTTCAAGCTTATCATGTCAGTTCAAGGGTCTGGTCTTGGTCAAGGGTCCAGGCCTACTGATTTGTATAATATGCATTAAAGATGGAAGGTAGGGGAAATAAAGAATGTAGACTAATCCTAACTCAGACAAGGAAGATCTAATTAACTTCACTTCTGCTTCTGTATCCTTATTATCCTACCTATATAATCTGTATAACCTAGGAAAACTATGTAAAAAGTAAAGAACGTAAACTAACTCAAGCAGGAGTGGAGGTGATGGTTACCTCCACTCCTGCTTCGGTACTGGTGTGAGCATTCCCAGTGAGCACCACACCTGCTCTCTCGAGGAGTGTAACAAATGCCTTCCTCTGCCCACTCTGGTGCTGAGTTCTTGGGTAAGAATGGGCAAATCACATGGATCTTCCTAAGGTTATGCTACCAGGAAAGCAATGAGCTGTAGAAACGCATCTCAGGCTAACTTCCTGACCCTGCCTTGGGGAGTCCTGAGATTCCCAATGTGGTGTTAAGAGGGCTACCACTTGGGATTTCCCTGCGGAACCCTGTGACCTGCACAGCCTTCTTAAGGGGCCATCATTTGGGTCTTCCGGCCCTGTCTCGGGAGGCTTGTGATCTTACCACAGTTCTAAGGGCCAACACTTGGGTCCTCCTTAGGGTCTGACTCCTAGGAAGCCCTGTGATCCCCACAGATAAAGGGGGGGCTACCACTTGGTCTTCCTCTGGGAGTCCTGTAGTCTGCACAGCCTTACTTAGGGATTATCACGGGGTTCTTCATCAGGACTTTGGCCCTGCCTAGAAGTCCAGTGATCCCCAAAACCGCGTTTCTCACATTACTTGTATTTTCTGCAGAAGAAAATCTGTAGGAAAGAAATTACATATACTTCTCACTTTGGACTAAAATCAACTTCACAATTTTTCTTATCCTGAAGCATTTGCACCCAATAAAAGTGAAAAACAACACAGGAATTGTGACACAAAGGAAAACAGGCAGAGAAAATAAAGGGAAGTTGAGAAAGACTCAACTATGCAAGACACCAAATAGAAAAAAGGGCAGGCCCAGTAATGTCTACTAAAAAGAGTCATTTTTTTCATTTCTCTGCTTTGCAGGATGGCTCAATACACCCATTTTCCTTGAAGTCCGGAACAGCTGCTATGGTTCTGAAAGAAATACGGCTAACTAATCCTGTCCTGTAGCCCAAAGTCACCTAGGCTTCCAGCACATCTCTGCTTCCACGTTTACCATCTCATCCCAAGTGCCTTTCTAAGATCCACAACAGTCTTCTCAGCCCTGATATCAAACAAACCGCAACAAATTCCATAATTGCATTATTATGCTATCACACGAATACTCACAATTAAGAATTTCTGTAATTTTTAAAAGCACTTTCTTGCGATGAGTCTCTTCTGGAAGGAGAGACAGCAGGGCACAATCGAAATCAACACTGGATTTGGAGTCACTATGACCTGGGTTAGTAACTTAGACTCTCTGGGCCTTAGTTTCCTCATTTGTAAAAAGAAGAATTTGGGCCAAATGGACCTTGAAAGTCTCTTCCAGCTAGAGTCAATTTAAACAAGATCAAGTTGATAAACAGCAAAGGGAGAGTTTAGACATTGTCTAGTTTCTAAAATATAAAAATATCATAGTTTCAAATATAGAACTCTATGAACTTGGTCTAGCATCCTGTTTAGTTACACAGCACACTGGAAGATAAGGTGGGAATAAGAAGCCTTTGATTCTTCTTTGGTCAGCATGTAGCTGCGACAGGGACTCACGTCTTGACCAAGGTCACTGCAGCTGCAAGGCTCCTTGCCTGACTGCTGTCCAGCCCTTGCAGAGATGACTAACTTTCCCCACCTCTGTGTTTTCTGATACTGACATGGGTAAACAGTCACCACATGTCTGAAGGCAGGCTGAGGTCTGGACGCAAAATAAATTGTCTGTCATGTGCAGCTCTAGTATGGGCATGTCTAAGCTACAGAAATAAAGCAGATAAAAATGAGTACCTCAAGGCTTAAATGTCAAGTCACTGGCTTAACACAAATCTGAATCTACAGACTGAAATTTGTAATGATTCTGACAGGCTATCCTACAAAAAGGAACCCTGAATTACACATGGGACCTATAAATAAGCTCTACCATAATCTAGATAATTCATGTTTGTTAATTAATTTCTATTCGAGTTTTTGCCTTTGAGAGAAAAAGATATGGCATGACACATCAGTATATTTGAATGCAATGAAAGAAAAAAAAATTTTTTTTTTAAATCACAAAAACAAACTACCCTTATCCTCTTATACATTATCAACAGGCTTCTGGCCAGTGACTAGGAAGGCAACAGCAAAATAACATGATTATAATGAAAATTTTGAATGTTCATAGTTTTCGGTAACAAGGATTTTGTTCTCAAATTTTGAATACACTTTTCTAGCTAAAGAAAGCAAACTGATACGTCTAGTTAAATTACAGACAGTAAACACTGGTAGGGTCAAATCTGACCTATAAACAGCAAAGCATAGAAAAAAAGCTGTCAATTCAAAGGTTACCTTCTTTGTATATACTTAAGGTTAATAAGGAGTCAGAGCTTTACATATTTCTTTGAGATTGAGATGGAAACAAGTGTCAGTGACCACTATTTGGGGAAAGGCTGAACAAATGACATATTTAATGAACTATCATTTGCTCTACAGAAGCAAAAATGTGAGGAAATTGGAGAAACACTGAAGGACTTGATTGAACTGACACATAACACAGAAAATCAAGCCAATGTATACAGTAACATAAATGATAACGCTAAAAGGTTATCTTGGCTACTAAGGATAAAATATAAATCACATTCTGTCTGTAGAGAAGTGGAAGCCTAAAGGTGTAAATTGTTAGCTATAATGTCAGACTGACTATCAGGGCTGGAGGCTTTAATACTTTAAAAAAGGCAACAGTGGAAACAAATTTTGAAGCTTTCCCTGACCCCTCTTCTCTCTAATGATCCTTATTTAAATTCCCGATGTCCTTGCATATTAAGTATAAACCAAATAATCTTCTACTTACACACTGCACCAACTGCACAAAGACTCATGGTACAGCGGAAAGAGGCTGTTTTGAGCACAGGCTCGGTTACCTAGAATCTCTGGGACAGTAAGGAAACTACTTTCCCTCTCTAGGCTTCAGTTTCTTCATTTGCACTGAAATGCACATCAACCCATATTCTCACAAGCGTAAGCCATGCTCACTCTGTAAAACACAAGTAAAACAGACTCCTTCACTCCATTGTGAAACCGTGTCTGCTTTCTACACGTCTGGTAGAAGACCTTTCTCCTGCCTCGCACAACATACTATTTGGTAATTCTATAGTGCACCTATGTAGTTCCATACAGTACAGATTTCTACGTGTTGTACCCCTTACAAAAGGGTAAGCTCCATCTCAGATGAATCTGATATCACACCTGGATGGTCTGAACACTACAGGCACTTAATAAATGCTGAACTGAAAAATTTCTCTAGCTGTGCCATTTTAGCATATTTTACCTTCCAAAAGTAACCTTGTAAGCACCTTCAAGATAGCAACTGTATTCTGTTCCACTATATCCTCCATAGCACAGAACAGTACAGTACAAAAATATATCCTTAATGCAATACTTGGTAAACGAGGGGAATAGGAACCCAAGGAGAAATCCAATACTTTGTTTTGCTTTCAATCATCAATTTAGCTTCATAATATTTTCTTTTTTGACATCTAATAATTTTCTAGATTGTAGTCTGGAAAAGAAGTGTTAGACAAAGGAACAACATGACTACCATCACAATCACTTTTTTAGTGTTTGAAATTTTTCAAAATGCTTTCAGGAGCATTATCTTTTTCAAACCCCAAACCACACCTAAACACCTTCCCAGAATTCACCAGCTGAGCTGGGTGTATGTTACTACTTACCCTGAGCTTGGAGAAGTTTAAGAGTAGCCTCAGCTCGAGCTCTGGCTTCTCTCTGGGATTTTGTTAACAGCTTGCCTTCCTTTTTCAAGCGTTCTTTTCTTTCTTTTTCTTTTTGCTTCCTCCTTTCTCTCTTTTCTTGCTCTAATCGTTCCTATAACAAATGATGCAAGAGAAGTATTGATATAAAAAAAAAATAATAAAAGAATCCTGGTCTAAGATCCAAATACTGTGTGCTTCCAACCTGGCTAACACTGACTATAAGGGTTAAGTCAGGTCACTCAACAAGAGATCCTGTTTTCTCATTGGCACAATGTTGGGAGTTGGATTAGATTATCCCTAAGACCCTTCCCAGTTCTAAATGTCCTATCAAAGTAGAAATAAGAATCCGCCATTAAATCATATTGAAACATAACCAAAGCCAGAAAGAGTTTAAACTCAGCATGACAGAGCTAGCCCAACTCTCTCATTTTACAGATGAGGGGACTAAAGACCCAAGAGGCAAAGACACTACACAGCATCACCATCAGCACTAAACGACTTCTAGGACTAGAGTTTTACAGAGAGCTTTTAAAGTCTAAAAAAAGCTTTTCACACAACATCACATTTGAGTCTCACAACAAACATGCTAAGTCCTAAAGGCATCATTATGCCTATAAAATAGATGGCAAGAGAGACGCGAAGAGGTTATAGTGTGTGTGTGTGTGTGTGTGTGTGTGTGTGTGTGTGTGTGTGTGAGAGAGAGAGAGAGAGAGAGAGAGAGAGAGAGAGAGAGACAGAGAGAGACAGAGAGAGAGAGAGAGAGACAGAGATGATAAGAATGTGGAAAAGGTAGAATTACGTTTTCCTAAAGACAAGTCCTGCTTTCTATCCAGTGTACCAGATTACTACAGGTAGTAAAGAGTCACAGTTAAACCCATTTTCTAACTGCAAATCCAGTGTGCTCTTTCTTACAGGAATGATCTAGTAACATGTGAAAAGATTATGAACTAAACTATTTTAAATAGCATAAATATTCATAAGCAAAGATTTTAAAATGTGAGAAAACTATCAAATGGCAACCATTTGCTTTGATATAAACGATTTTTATGTTAACTTCCACAGAGGAGGGGAGACAGAACACATTTCTTGATTGTATCAGCCATGAAGTTTTTTAAAGTCATTAATTCAATTATCTATGCAAATTCAATTATGTCATAGAATTTTTACAGAGAGTATATAAATTTAAGAGATTTGAGTAAGAAAAATGGTTATTAAGAAATCACATAAAAATCCAAACTAATTACTTCACTAAAGAGCTAAAGAAACAAGATCTAACTGACTACATACCTCTTCCTTACGTTTGGCTTCTAACTCTTCAAGTCGCCGGATGCGTTCCTCCTCTTCTCTCTTCTGTCTTTCTTCTTCTTCTTTAAGCTTAGCAAGGGCTTCCTGCATAGCTTTAACAGTGGCTTTGCTAGGACCTTTTTTCTTTTCTTTCTCCTTTTCTTTCTCCTCCTTTTCTCCTTTCTTTTTTTTCTTTTCTTTCTTCTTTTTGTCACTTTCATTATCATCGGCTAAAAGAGAAAAAAAAAAACAGTTAATTCCAACAGAAACTCTAAACATAAATTCCAAAGGCCTTTCTTGTTTACTGGTGAAAATAAAATTAGTTGTCTTCAAATATGTAAATTTAAAGCACATGTTCATTGTTTTCCCTTCGACATTTAACATACTATCTGCTCAAAGTTACAAAAATAATCATATCTTTAAAGTTAACAACTCTAGTGTTGAAAATAAGCCCTGAATATTTTATTTTTAAAAAGCTATATTTTCAATATGTTTTCAAAGCAGCTTATTTTGTAAATGCCAAAAAAAAAAACCAAAAAAAAAAATAAAAAACAGAAAAAACTTCAATAGCCAAAAATAGAATGATTAAACTATGGTACATTAATATAATGATATGTAATCAAATTAAAACTGAGAAGCATATGGTATATATAGAAATCAGGAAAAAATCTTTGTGAAATAATGCAAAGTATAAGAGCAGAAATAAAAGAACAGAGTACACACCAACAATTATAAAATAGGAAAAGTTATTTAGAAAAAATCAATGTACAAAGAATCCTAATGGAGACTTAGAACAAGCAAATGAAAAGTTATGATATTTTGTGCACTGAAATTGGCTAAAATAAACTGTTACTAATTCAAATTTAGTTATGGCAGTACTCAAGGTTAAACTTTTAATGTCATTAACAGTGTAAAAACAACTTACACTTAATGGCCATAAATTTTTTTGGAGATCTTTAAAACTTAAAAACTGATTTCCAAGAATCATTATCATTAGATAGTATAAAGTATTATTGAGAGTGAGTGAGTGAAAGAGAGAGAGAGAGAGAGAGAGAGAGAGAGAGTGTGTGAGTGTGTGTGTGTGTGTGTGTGTGTGTGTGTGTGTGTGTGTGTTAGAGAGGCCCACACAAGGGAGGAAAGAACATGTACTTGTGAATTGGATCTCTAGAAAAAGAGGTAACACCCTGTAACTGAAAGAAAACCAGAAACCTATGTTCTCCTCTAGTTTCCAAGCTCAGGGGACTTTTCCAGCTGTGTAACTTTAGGGAAGTTACTTCTCCTCCATTCCTCATTTGTAAAATAGAAATGCTAATACTCACCATATCCAACTTACAGATTGTTGTGGGGAAAGTGTTTTGTAAATCACAAAGCATTTACCAAATAAAAGGTCAAAAGATATGAATAGAAAATTCTTAAAGAAAAAAAAAAAGATAAAAACCAGATTAAAAAATGGTCCACAAAAAAAAAAAATGGTCCACATCACTGATAATTAGAGGAATGCAAATTGAAACAATTCTAAAGTTCTCTCACCTGTAATATTAACAAATTCTGAAAAGAAGGAAAATGAAAAATGCTGAAGGGACTACAAGAAAACAAACCCCGTGAACTGGTGGTAGAGCTACGAATTGCTAAAGCAGTTATGTGAAGCAATAAGGAACGATGCCCAAAAAAAATTTTTCACCTGTGCATATCCTGTGACCTCCCAATGACAATACTAGCCTATACTACTCTCCAGCCTTAAAGAGATGGAAAAAAAAAAAAGATCCCAGAACATCAAAATTCAACAGCTCCCCTGTAGTGGCAAATAACTGGAAACTAAGGGTGAACAGCTTAACAAATTGTGGCATGTGGATATAATGGAACACAACTGGGCTGGAAGAAATAATGAAAGAGCTTCAGAGAAACTGAAGACCTGTATGAACTGATGCAGAGTGAAATGAACAAAACTATGAGAACAATTTATACTAAAATAACATTATTATAAAAACGAACAATTTTGAGGAACTTAAGGATTCTAATTAATTAAACAATCATCCATGCCCCCACAGGATCAACACTTAAGACTGCTAACCACCTCCTAACAGAGAGATGAATACATGTAAGCAGAAGGAGACTCACATTTATGGACATAGACAATAAGAGAATTGCTTACTATGAACATTTGTTACAAGGGTTTTCTATTTATTTTTCTTCTCCAGTGGGGGGATAAAAGGTGGGAAGGAAGAAAAAAAAAATCCTTGTTAGTGGAAAAAAATAAAATATAATTACCAAAAGAGGTAGCACAATTTTTAGCCTGTGCTCCCACCAATAAATTTCTAAGTGACCATTAGATAAGTCTGTAAACTCAAGATTAGACACTTAAAAAATCATCATTACATAACCAACTATTCAAAAGGAAAAACCAAGAATGAGGGTTTCCTGCTAAAAAAAATTTTTTAAGGCTATTTGCAAATAACTGGTCCAACCAGATAATTGTCTATGCAAATAAACTACCGGTAAGAGCAAAAAATTATACCAAGTACACGCAAAATACCAACTGTACTTTTTTTCCTTTCCTAAAATCACCAACCTTCTGCAGTTGTGAGAGTATCTCCCTTTTCTTCTAAGGCAGGGGCTGCTCCAGCATCAAGACCCACTCTGGATTTTAAAGAGTCTTCCTCCGGTTTCTTCTGGGTTTCTTTCTGCTTTGTTTGCTCCTTTTTACTACTTTCAGACTCTTCTTTTTCTTTCAATTTTCTCAATTTTGCCTTTTCTTCATCTCGTTTTTTTCGCTCTCGTTCTTTTTTTTCTGCCTTCTTTTGTGCCACTGTTTTTATTTTGAAAGAAGAATCGTCATCTTCATTCCCACTGTCAACATGAAGAGCTGGTTTGGTTTTCTGATTCTTTTTCTGTCCTTTTCTAGACTGAGAGAAGTCATCGGAGTCATCACCACTCCCACCTGATGAATCGGCTCTGCTCCGGGCTTTACCTTTTTTAATGCTCTCTTCATCCTCTTCTGAACCGTCTGCTTTTTTATTTGATTTCTGATTTTTCCCTTTACCCTTCTTAGAAAGTTTATCAAAATTATCATCTTCACTTCCAGAAAGGGGTTCTATTTTTGTTCTGGAGGTCTTCTTTGATTTTGACTCTTTCTCCTCTGCTTCTTCACTATCATCATCCAAACTTTGTTTTTTACCCTTCTGGCCTTTCTTTTTTCTGTCTTGCTTTGAAGCACTGAATTCTTCTTCATTGTTTTCTGCTGCCTGAAATTGTAAATGATTAGCACATTAGTGATTACCTTAAAACAATGACCTAAAATGCACACTACAAGGCAAGGCTGCTAGTAATATTTAAATCTTCCTGCCAAATTCCTTTTTGAATGGAAGTAAATGAAACACGGATCTGTGAAAAATGTCTTCAAATGAGTACCAAGGAGTCAGCCTCAACTCCAGGAACACACTCTCAAGAGCTGAATGAATGGTGGCTAGCACCATCAACAGACCAGGTTCTTCCACTTCCCCTAAGGGAATACAAAGGTCAACAAAACAAAATACAACAAGCAATAAAGATAAAACCATATATGCCCTGAAGGGGTTTCTCCCCAGATATGGAACACAGTACAAAAAAGGAAAAGCTCTACCTGAATTTTTCTGAATTTTCACATTTCTAAAACTAACAAGCATAGTAATTTTATAAGCAACAGCTTTTAAATAATAAATGTTTATGGTCTTCAACAAACCACATATCACTTTAGTTCTAAGGTAGGGGATCTTAACCTGGGGTCCATAAATTGGGTTTATAAAAATACTTTTTAAACGCATTTTAACATAATTTGTTTCCATTATAATCCTATATATTTTATGTATTTAAAAATATTATTTTCAAGATTCCATAGGTTTCATCAGATTGCCAAAGGAATACACAACACACAAAAAAGTAAAGATCCTTGTTTAAAGGTAGAAAACTTTTTTTTTAAAGAAATGTGCACATACACAAAGATCATTTTACTTCTGTGTTTTCTCTATCAAAGAGAATTACTGCCATGAGATTGAACAACAGGCGCAGTTTCAGAATGTGAGCTCTCTGACACTAGCACCTGTTTTTTCTTTGTGTCCTCAGTGATTAGCAGAAGAGTGCTTGGCACTTAACAAGTGTTTAAATGTTGACTAACTTGACTTGACCTGAGAAAACTTGTATGATCTGATGCAAAATGAAGGGAATAAAACCAGGAAAACAACTCAGAAAGTTATGATACCATAAAGAAAATAATTTTGGACTCAAGGTACAAGAATTAGACGTATTTTTGGACACGACAAACGTGTATATCTATTTCATGTAATTATGCTCATTTCTTACAAGGAATACGCTCCTACCTTTTTCATCGAGACTTGGAGACAGAAGTCAGCTATAATGTTACATAATGGCAATGCATTCCATTTCCTCCCCCCACCCCCCACCCCGAAAACTGGGTCACTGAAAGATTTGCTTAAATGCAAAAAGAACATAAGTAGAAAAAAATTAACAGACAAGCAGGACAACTCTGAAAGTTACATAATAAATGTAATTTACTTCTTTTTAAAAAGCAAGCTGAATATAATAAACTCATAGTTTTATATAATTCTCTGTTCTATTCTACCTTTCATATCTTTTTTTTGTTTGAAAATTTCAGAAAAAAATTTTTCTTTTCTTTCTTTCTTTTTGACAAAACTACTACAGAGCTAAAATGCACTAACAGTGCTCTTTGGAAAATCTTGTAGAGTGTGAATGGCACATCAAGACCAGAGAATTTCAGGGTCAAGAACATCAAGCGAATGAATGAAAACAAAGCCATACCAGATCTCAAACTGTATTATTAAACAGTAATCATCAAGACAATCTGGTACTGGCTTAGAAATAGAGTGGTGGATCAGTGGAAGAGGTTAGGTACGCA
Organism: Trichosurus vulpecula; assembly: GCF_011100635.1. NCBI lineage: Eukaryota > Metazoa > Chordata > Mammalia > Diprotodontia > Phalangeridae > Trichosurus > Trichosurus vulpecula. The sequence goes on from NC_050574.1 coordinate 387,447,671, forward strand.
AGACGAAGTAGGCAATGATTATAGCCATCTACTGTTTGATAAACCCAAAGGCTCAAGCTTCTAGGATAAGAACTCACTATTTGACAAAACTTCTGGGAAGACTGGAAAATAGTATGGCAGAAACTAGACCAAGACCAAGATCTTACACGATACACCAAAATAAAGTCAAAATGGGCACATGATTTAGATATAAAGGCTGATACCATAAGCAAACTGGGAGAGCAAGGAATAGTTTACCTGTCAGATTTATGGAGAACAGAAGACTATATGACCAAACAAGAGAAAGAGAACATTATGAAATACAAAATGGATAATTTTGATTGTATTAAATTGAAAAGTTTTTGCACAAACAAAGCCAATGTGACCAAGCTTAAGAGGGAAGTAGAAAAATGGGGAAAAATTTTTTGTACCACCAGTGTCTCTGATAAAGGCCTCATTTCTAAAATATATAAATCTGAGTCAAATTTATAAGTATACAAGTCATTCCCCAATTAATAAATGGTCAAAGGATATGAACAGGCAACTTTCAGATGAAGAAATTAAAGTTATCTTTAGTCGTAAGAAAAAATGCTCTAAATCACTATGGGTTAGAGAAATGCAAATCAAAACAACTCTGAGGTAACACATCACACCTATCAGATTAGCTAACGTGATAAAACAAGAAAATGATAAATGCTAGAGAAAATGTGGGAAAATTAGAACACATGCATTTGTTGGTGAACTGATCCAACTATCCTGGAGAGCAATCTGGAATTATGCCCCAAAAGGCTATAAAAATGCAATAACACCTCTACGTCTATAACGCAAAGAAACCATACAAATGGGAAAAGGACACACATGTACAAAAATATTTATAGGAGCTCTTTTTGTAGTAGCAAAGAATTGGAAATTGAGGGGTAGCCCATCATTTGGGCTGACTTCAGAAAAACCTAGAAAGACTTATATGAACTGATGCTGAATGAAATGAGCAGAAACAGGAGAGCACTATACACAGTAATAGCCATACTGCTCGATGACTAACTTTGCTAGACTTATCTCTCCTTAGCAATGCATGGATCTAAGACAATTCCAAAAGACTCGTGATGGAAAATGCTATCCACATCCAGGGTAACAGCTATGGAATCTGAATGCAGATGGAAGCAAATAATTTGCTCTTTTTGTTTGTTTCTTCTTTCTTGTGGTTTCTTCCATTGATTCTAATTCTTCTTCACAACATGACTAGTGTGAAAATAGGCTTAATATGAATGTATATGTAGAGCCTTTATCAAATTAAACACCATCTTGGGATGGGGGAGGGGGACAATGGTGAGAAAATTTGGAACTCAAAATGTTATGGAAGTGAATGCCAAAAACTAAAAATAAATAATTTTTTTTTAAAATCTGGTACTAAGAAACAGAGTGGTAAATCAGTGGAATAGAATAGGTAGGTACACAATGGCCAGTAGTAAACCATCATAGTAATCTAATGTTTGATAAACCCAAAGACCCAAGCTTTTGGGACAAGAATTCACTATTTGGCAAAAGCTGCTAGGAAAACTAGAAAACAATTTGGCAGAAACTAGGTACGGATCAGCATCTTACACTGTATAACAAGATAAGGTACATAACTTGGACATAAAGGGTGACAACCATAAAAAAATTAGGGTAAAGAATAGTTTACCTGTCAGATCTATGGATAAAGGAAAAATGTATGACCAAACAAGAGATAGAGAGCATTCATGAGATGTAAAATGGATGATTCTGATTATATTAAAAAGATTTTGCACAAACCAATGTAATAAATGCAACCAAGATTAGAAAGAAAGCAGAGGGCTGAGAAAATTTTTACAGCAAGTTTCTCTGATAAAGTCCTCCCTCACTTCTCATGTATGGAGAACTAAGCCAGATTTATGCGAATACAAATCATTCCCCAAATGATAAGTGGTCAAAGGATATAAACAGGCAGTTGTCAGATGAAGAAATCAAAGCTCTCCATAGTCGAATGAAAAAATGTTCTAAGTCATTATTGATTACAGAAATGCAAATTAAAACTCTTGAGGTATCACCTCACATAGTGGCTAATATGAGAGAAAAGGAAAATGATAAATGTTGGAGGGGATGTGGGAAAATTGGAGCAACAATGCATAGTTGTTGGAGTTATGAATTGATCCAATCATTCTGGGGAGTAATTTGGAACTATGCCCCCAAAAAGCTATAAAACTACGTACACTCAGCAATACCACTACCAGGTCTGTATCCCAAAGAGATAAAATGAAAGAATGAATGAATGAACTAATGGAAAAGAAACTACAGATATCCCTTCCACATTGCAGCTTTGATATATTCTCAATCAAGACGAAAAATCAAATGGGAATTTTGGGGAAAGTTTTGTGGAAGCCATACACTACACATAAAGGCTCGCAGATGACACAGAAAAAGTTTAAAAACTCAGAAATGCACAAAATATATGGATGGCATTGTATAATATCAATGCAAACTTTACAATAAGGTAAACACCCTATAAATGAAAAAATTCAGACTTCTCTGGTTATGAAAGGAAGGCCAAAATATTTTACATGGGTTTTCCAGATCCCTGGAGCTAACTCCCATGATGTGGAAGGGATAACTATATTTGTGCAAAAATATTTATAGCAGCTTTTTTTGTGGTGGCAAAGAATTAGAAATTAAAGGGATGCTTATCAGTTGGGGAATGACTGAAGAACAAGTTGCGGTATATGATTTTTCCCCCAGGTACATGTGAAAACAAATTTTAATATTAATTTTTAAAGCTTTGCTTTTCAAATTCTCTCCCTCCCCTCTCTACTCCACCCTTACAGAGAAGGCAAGTTGATGTAGGTCATACATGTATAGTCATGCAAAAGACATCCGTAATTAGTCACGCTGTAAAAGAAAACATAGGCAAAAAAAAAAAAAAGAAGAAGAAGAAAAAAAAAAACTCTCAAGAAAAATAAAGAAAACAAAAAAAGTATGCTTCAATCTGTATTCAAATGCCCTCAGTTCTTTCTCCAGGAATGGATAGCATTTTTCATCATAAGTCTTTCAGAGTTGTCTTGGATCAATTTATTGCTGAGATGAGCTAAGCCGTTCACAGTTGATCATGTGGTATATGACTGCAATGCAATACTATTGTGCTATAAGAAATGACAAGCAGGATGATTTCAGAAAAACCTGGACTGGCACGATCTGATGAGAAGTGAAGTGAACAGAACCAGGAAGAACACTGTACACAGAAAAAGCAATATTGTATGATGATCAACTATGAATGACCAAGCTCTTCTCAGCAACACAACAATCTAAGACAATTTCAAAGGACTTGGGATAAAAAATGCTATCTAAATCCAGAGAAAGAACTGACGAAGTCTGAATACAAATCGAAGTATACTATTTTTCACTTTCTTTTCTGGTCTTTGTCTTCTTTTACAACATGACTAACATGGAAATGTTTTGCATAACTGCACATGTAAAAACTGTTTATCATATCGGGGGGTTGAGGGGGGGAGGAAGGGAGAGAATTTTGGAACTCAATTTTTTTTAAATCAATATTAAAAATTGTCTTTACATATAACTGGAGGAAAAGGTATTATAAAAAAAAGGCTGATGGGCAAACAGTCCAAGTTTCCAAAAAAAAAAAAAAAAAGAAGTCTATGAATTCTACAAAATATATGCCAATGGAATGACTTTGAATAGTTCTAGAATATATTATTAAAGGAATGGTGTCATCACGAAGATCCAGAACGGCTTCATTAAAACCAAGTCATGCAAAACTCAAACCAATTGTATTTCCTTTTTTGACAAGAATTTACTTGATTGGTAGAAGGGAGGAATTTTACATACATACATACATAGGATTTCAGTAAAACGCTTAAAAGTTTCTCAAGTCATAGTTCTGGACAAGATGAAAATAAGAGGTGGAACATAGCAGAGTTAGTAGGATTTGGAAACTGAGAGACTGAGCCAAAACACTATTAATAGATCAGAGTGAAAGGAAGCAAGAGTTTTAGATTTTAGTGCTATTCAACATTTTAATCAGTAATTCAGACAAAAGCAGACTTGGAAAACATCAATTTACAGATGACTCAAATCTGACAAGAGCTAACATGTTAGATGACAATCACATAATCCAACCCATAATTGAACAGGAATCCCCTCTACAATATCACCAGAAAACAGATAACTAGCCTCTGCACTGAGACCACCATTACTGGAAAATTTGTGCATTCACAAGACAGTCAATTCTAACTACAGAAAGTTGGCTTGGGAAGCTTTTCTTCACACCAAGCCAAAATCAGTTTCTAAACAATGTCTCTACAATCCTAATTCTATTCTTTTATGGGAAGCAGAACAAATCTATTCCCTCCCTATTCCCATATATCAGTGCAAAAATGGCCATATATCTTTTATCTTTGATTAATTATTAGTGAAGCTCTAAATATTTTTAGCGTCGACTTACTATTTTCATCCTCTCATGAATTGTCCGGACATGTATTTTAACCATGTTTCTCCTGGGAACTTCCCCAACTGGTTGCCTTTTTAAAATCATGGTTTATGTTCAAGAAAAATGTCTTCTTTATATTTGGGATAACAAAGTTCTACCTCACAAATTTTTTTTCTTAAAAATTTAATACATAGGACTGGCTGGAATTAGGATCTCAAAATGCAAGAATGGACTTTAAATCCTAATTTAAGAAGAAATCAATTTACAACAAGTAGATTTTGGGGGAGTTTTGGCTAGTTCGTGTGAAAAAGATCTGGGGATCATGACTAACACGGAGATATGTTTAACATGATTGTACATGCATAACGTGTATCAGACTGGTTGCTCCTATGGGGAAGGGGGAGAGAAGGGAGAAAAATTTCAAAATCAAAATCTTACAAAACTGAAAGCTGAAAAAAAAAACAACCCAGGGATTTTAGTGGAGTGCAAACTAATTATGAGATAAAAATCTAACCGGAAAAAATGTTAATGAGATCTTAGTAAGGAATTCGCCTCACTCCATTAATAAAATGCAGAATGTGCTTGCCAAATATATCTAGATCAGGCATTCTTAACTTATAGTCTGTGAACTTGCTTTTTTAAAAAAATTTTGATAACTATGTCAACGTAATTGATTTCCTTGGTAATCCAATTTTTAATACAATTATTTAATGTTTCACATTATTAAATTGTCGGGTTTTTTTTTCAAAATGCTTATAAACGAACAAAAAAAAAAACCCAACACAATTAATAAGTGGTCCAAATGGGGAGAAACCAAGTGAGGCCAACTCTGAAAATTTATTTAATGCATCTAAAATGAAAGCACTAAGAAAGAGTCCAAAGATTTCACCAGACTTCCAAAAAGGTACATAACATCAAAAAGGTTAAAAACTCCTGCCTAATTTAGACAGCATATCATGTTCATTTCTGAGGACATTTTTGGAAGGTTCTTTCATGAACCAAAGCCCAACCAAGTGTATACCTAGGAAGGGGAGGCCACTGCAAAATATGCCATAAAAGATCAGTAGAAGGTACTGGTGATATTTGGGGACATTATGACTGTCATCAAATGTTCAAAGGGCTGTACTATAGGAGGATGATTAAACTGATCATCCCTAGACAAAAGAACTGGTGAACATTAGGAATAAATTGCAAAGAGGTATATTAAGTCAGATTTGCCCCAAAGTAAAATGGACTGATTTAGAAAGTTGTGTATTCTTCATTAAAGTCTTCCAAAGACTTCTGGAGTATCCATTTCAACCCTGATATTGTGAAATAGACAGATGAATAGATACGTAATAAAATTTGTCCCATATGAAAAGTTACACGAAAGTTTCTTCAAAATATGTAAAAAGCATGGCCTGAAATGAAAGGTCTATACACCAAGAAACATGCTGAATGAATGAATGATTAAATAAATAGCTGATCAGAAAGTATGCCTTATTTCAAGAACCTGGAGGGAAACATGTAACTTAAGACAAAAACTCAGTGAGTTTAATTACTGAATTTGAGACCACTGAACTAAAGTAAAGGAATCTTCATTAATTTTAATAATTATATGAAATTTAAGCAAATTAGCTTAAAGCAACTGTCTCCCAGTAAAAATACACACAAGTTAGTAAAATTTATATTAAAATAATTATTCTAAATTTCATTTAGTGGCTTGTAGCTACTTAAAAACATGAAGTAATCACTTGCCAACTAGAAGAATTAACAGTCTTTCACCTTTACTGCAGTAGTTTCTCGGTCAATTTTGACCCCCTGTGCTTCTAAAGACAACTCTTCAAGCTCTTTCAGGATATCATCCTCACTAGAAAAGAAAACAAATTTTTAAAAGATAGATTAATAAATGAATCAAATATAAATATACCAGAGATTACATTAAAAAAAAATAACATGCTTACTCAAAGTCTTGTTTCTTCTTATCCTTTTTCTTCTTCCCCTTTGACTTCGGAGGTTCTTGTTCCTTGGCAGCGCCGGCTCCCTCTATTTCTGCAGCCAAAGCTTCAAGATCAATATCATCCTTGGCGCTTTAACAGAAACAAAGAACATCTAAATGTTAATAAAGCATGAACTAATTCAGTACCTCCTTACATCTGATGAATTTCTAATTGAATAAAAAGTACTCAAAACAGTCAAGGGAAAATGCCAAAATAAAATAATTTGAAACAAATCTACACCAACTAGCACAGTTCCAAGAACACAGTAAAGCTAAACAATCATTGGGGAGAAAATGAACTTGACAATGAAGATAGCAACTTTAGAACTACTTATTCCCCTTTCAGAAAAATTAGCATGGCCTATTTCCTCACAGTAGTTAAGTTCTGTTCTGATGCTTCAAGTACAAAGAATCCTAGGTTCTCAAAAGCCAGGCCTGCAAAATAGAATCTCTGACACGTGCTACAATGTTACAAAGGCTGCAGGTGTATTCAGAGACATTCCACAGAACTAGAAAAGAAAGTGGGGAGGGCCATAGTCCTTGATAGAGAAAGAAGAGGTCTACCTCCCCAATGGCTATAGAAATAAAGGTTCTTCAGAAATACAGGACCGTAGAAATAAATACATGATGTGACTAACAGTGTTGAAGCGTATGTTGTTGGGCTTTTTAAAACCTCCTTTTTCAGCAGGAGTCAAGATGGGGGGGGGGGGGGGGGACGACATTTTTGCCTAACTCTCCCAGCACACATCTACAACAACCTAGAACCAAACTCCACTCAGTAAAGCTAAGAAAAAGTCAGTCCTTTTTCCCCCGCCCAATGCAGCTTTGGAAGACACAGAAGTCTGTGGACACTGACTGGCCAAGAACTTAACACAGTAGTGGTAGCAACAGAGAGACTGGAAACATTCCAGAACCCAGGGAAGAAAAGAGCCAAGACAGAACATCTGAAGATGATCATATGAGACCCTTAAACTAGATAGAGCTGAGTGCAAGAACAGGTGCTATCTGCTAGGTCTATCACACATTATCTAGATCCAGGATAGAGAAAAGTTGTCTCCTCTGTGCATGGAGGAACCTTAAACTGAGCACTGAGTACAAAACAAATTCCAGAAAATTAGCACTGCGGCTCTGAGAACAGGAGAAGAGCGGCAACTCAGTTCTAACCTTTAACTCAGAACATAAACCTGCAGTAGATAGGGGGCCTTCCAGTGCCTAGACAGAGAGCCAGAGCAGTGAGTAACGAGGCAGAAAAAGATCCCAGGGGACATCTGAACAAGTACTAGAAACAAGAATGGATGCCTACTAGCAGCTCTGTCACTCATTACCCAGTTCGGGGTCATGGACATGCATTACCACCATTACTGTCTATATTGTGCTGGAGGAATGAGTATAGGCAGTAAGGAAACAAAACTATCACTGTCTACAGGTATGTTTTAAAGAATCATGGGGAGTCAACTAAAAAATTAATGAAGACAACTTCAGCGAAGTTACAGGACATAAAATAAAACCACAGAGATCATCAGCATTTCTGAATATTCCAACAAAACCAGAAGGAAGAGATTGAAAAAGAAATTCCATTTAAAATAATTAAAGGCCGTATAAAACACTTGAGAGTCTACTTGTCAAGACATTCAGAGAGCTTTATCAACACAATTACAAAAAAAATTACAAAAATTTACTTTGCAAAAAGAAAAAGAGATAAATAAGTGGAGATAAAGTAATTGTTTAAGAGTAGGCCAAGCTAATAAAATGAAAATATTACTACCTAAATTAATGTATTCAGTGCCATAAAGAGCTAGAAATCATTACAAGATTTATATGGAGGAACAAAACTTCAAAAATATCAAACGAATCAATTAAAAAAAAAACACAGAGAAGGAAAGGGGATGAGTAGTACCAGATTTCAAATTATGCTACAAAACTGTAATCTTCAAAACAATTTGGTACAGTGTAAGAAAGAGTGGTTAAATGGTGGGAAAGTTTAGGTACACAATATATACAAGCAAATGAGCTCAGTAACCTAGTATTTGACAAACTCTGGGACAAGAACTATGTGGCAAAAACTGCTGGGAAAACTGGAAAGTAGTCTGGCAGAAACTGGGCATAGACCAACAGCTCAAACTGTTGGGCAAGGTAAGCTCAAAATGGGTACATTTAGACATAAAGGTTGATATCATAAGAAGATTAGTGGATCATGGAAGAAATTATCTCAGACCTTGGCTAGGAGAATTCATGATCAAGACCAAAGACAGAGAGGTTCACAGGAGATGAAATGGCTAACTTTGATTACATAAAATTTAAAAGGTTTTATACAAAAATCAAAACAAAACAGTGCAGCAAAAATGTGAAACAGGAAACTGGGGGGAAAATCTTTGCAGCAGGTTTCTCAGATAAAGGTCTTGTTTCTAAGACACACAGGGACAAATTTATCTGAGTACAATTCATAACAATAAAAGCCATTTCCCAATTGATAAACGGTCAAATTAAATGAACAGGCAATTTTCAGAGAAAGAAATCTATGTATCAACAGCCATATGAAAAATGCTCTAAATCACTAATAAGTAGAGAAATATAAATTTAAAAAACTATGAGCCCAAAAACTATAGGCCCTAGGAACCACACCTGCAATTCAAAGTTGTTTTGATATTAGCCTATACACACTAAGTCATTTTTTTCTAATTGCTTGAACCTTTGTTATTTTAAGAGTATTATGGGACCACCTCACACCCATCAGACTGGCTAAGATGACTGAAAAAGAAAAATGACAAGTGCCGGAGAGGATGCGGGAAAATAATGCAATGTTGGTGAAGCAGGGAACTAGTCTAACTATTCTGGGAAACAATTTGTAAAAATGGCCCAAAAGCTATTAAATCATATATCTTTTGAGCCAGAGACACTGCTATTAAGTCTATACCCTGAAGAGAGCAAAAGGGCCCTTTATAGCATCTTTTTTTTTTGAGTAGCAGCAAAGAATTAGAAACCAAGGGGACACATAAACTGGGAAGTGTCTGGACAAGTTATGGTATGGGAATGTGATGGAATACTATTAGGCTGTAAGAAATGATGATAGGGACGGTTTCAGAAAAACCTAGAAAGATATCTGTATGCACTGATGTAAAGTAAAGTGAGCAGAACCAGATCAACTTATACTGTAACAGCAATACTGTAAAGATTTTTCAACTCTGAAAGACTTAGTAACTGATAAACACAATGACCAACCACAATTCCAAAAGATTCATGATGAAATACGTTTTCTACCTCCAGATAGAGAATCGACAGACTCAAGTGCGGACTGAAGCATATTCTACTTCTTTCTCCTGCCACCCACCTTTTCTTTGGGGGGGGGGGGGGGGGGGGGGGAGGAAGAATTCCTAATGCAGAAATTTGTTTTACACATCTCTCTCTCCTTATAGACACACACACACACACACACACACACAATGAGTTTTCTTTCCTTCTTAATGTATGCCCCGCCCCTTCCGGGAGAAAATTTGGAACAGAAAACAAAAGTGAATTTTAAAAAATTAAACCTTTTTAGTTTCTTTAAAAATGAGCAGACGTAAAGTCTTCATTGCCTTTCACTCCACAAGGAGGGTGGTAGCTTGACATGCAGCAATGGATTCTATCTAAGGTCTCTAAGCTTCTTGAAAGCTCAAACTTAAATACGATTTTAGACCAAGAGCTGATGTGGCACTAACAAGGAACTGCCCCATCATCTGTGAAGGCAATGAAGTAGTTTATGACACTGAAAGCAGGGTATTCTCTGAATTACCTAAGAAGAGGAGGGGCAAGGACCCAGGAAACTTAACTCTAATTGCACCACAACAATTGAGTGGCTGGGGAGTGGGAAACACCCGATTCCTCAGGGTCAGTTAAGTCTTACTATGTACACAACCTGGGTGCTGAGGCTATCTATACAAGTCTTTGTTTGACATTGACCAGCTCACATTAAGAAACTATTTCAGAAGCAGAGCCAAGATGGTAGAAGTACATCCTAGCTCCCCAACAAAACTTCTTCCACAAAGAACTAGAAATCACCAGATCAAATTCTAATTGGGAAACCCAACAAAAATTCAGTCATTCTTTGACCCAAGGGTGATTTGGAGACAGAAGTCTGTGGAAAATGAGGTTGGGGTCTGAGTAGAAGCCTGCTGCATATGTATTTCAGTACCTAGAGAGTGAAGGAGAGCTGAGGACGGGCACTTGGGCAGGAAGGTTCTAGGGGACCCTTCCTTCAACTAAAAGGGGATGCAGAAAACGTCCCATCTGGCAGCTCTATGTAACTGAAGGAATGATAAGCACTTCGGGTGGCAGAGAGGAACTGTCACTAGTAAGCCCTAAGCTATGTAATAAGCAAGAACCAAATTCAGAAACAAACAGTAGTGATATGGCTCTGATCCTGAGATTATACCAGGAACTTGTTTCTAGTCTCTACTAGACAAAAGCCTGCAGGGAAACAAGCAAAGGAGTCAGTTCCAGACCAAAGGAGAACCTGCATAGTCAAAGTCATCCTAACCCTGCAAAGCCTCCCAGTGGACTACTAGTGACTGAGCTCAACAGCAGGCTATGGAACCAACCAAAAACAAACCAAAAGATGGAAAGCTGGGTCAGATACTTAAAAGAGCTCAGACCAGTAGGGCAGTAAGCCGACTCTGCCCTGAATCACTTCATTTTGGGAGCTCTAAAAATTTGTAGGTGCCCAGACTAATCTGTGAAAGCATCAGGACAAAAGCATAAGGTTTGGCTCAGGCCAGACATTCCCTCCAAAAATGAACACAGCCCAGCACTAACCATGAAGTCCAAAGTCAAGAAGCTGGCTAGCAGAATGAGCAAACAGAAAATGAAACCCACCATAAAGAGCTATATGGTGACAGGGAAGCTCAAGGAACAATTTCATAAGAAGAAAATGATTGCAAAATATTTGCAAGTGCCACTCAAAGAAAAATACTGCTTTGGACAAAAATCTAATCAGAATTTCTGGAACTAAAAAATTATTTTAAAAGCCAAATGAAAGTGGTAGAGAAAGCAAGGAAAAAAGAAATGAGAGCTAAGGAAGAAGAAAATGAAAAAATAATACCTTGGAAATAGTACAAAACTTTACTCAAGAAAATAACTCTAAGAAAATTAGAATTGACCAACTAGAAGTTAATGATAAAGTCTAAAAAATTTTTAAGAAAATGTAAGCTATCTCTAAGTAAAAATTGACCTAAAAAACATATCAAGGAGAAGTAATTAAAGAATCACTTAAAGCTACAGCCAAAAAGAGCCTAGACATATTTCAAGAAATAAAAGAAAAATGGAAAGATCTCTTAGAACCAGTGGACAAAACAGAAATTGAAGAAATCTACTGGTTATATCCTGAAAGAAATCCCCAAATTAAAACTCCTTGAAATATAATGACCTGGAATTTCTAAATCAAAGAAATAATACTATAAGCAGCCAGAAAAAGGAAAAAAAAATACTGAGGAGCCAGTTAGAATTACAAAAAAGTAGAAGCCACTACTATAAAGAGTGGAGAGCCTTTTGACTTGAGGAGAGAATAACATCCACACTCAATTGGGTATCTCACCCCACAGGAAAGAAGAGGGAAGGAGATAAAAAAGGGGGGATGATAGAAGGGAGGGGAGATAGAGGGAGGAAGTAATCAAAAGCAAACACTTTCGAAAAGGTCAAGGGAGAAAATTGAATAAAGGTGGACAGGATAGGAGGGAGCAAAATATAGTTAGTATTTCACAACATGAATATTGTGGAAGGGTTTTGCATATTGATACATGTGTGGCTTATGTTGAATTGCTTGCCTTCTTAGGGAGGGTAGGTGGGGAGGGAAGAGGGGAGAGAACTCAAAGTTTTAAAAGCAGATGCTCAAAAACACAAAAGTTGTTTTCCCATGCAACTGGGAAATAAGATATACGAGCAATGGGGCATAGAAATCTATCTTGCCCTACAAGAAAGTAAGGGGAAAGGGGATGGGAGAGGAGTGGGGGGACAGAAGGGAGGGCTGACTAAGGAACAGGGCAATCACAATATATGCCATCTTGGAGTGGGGGGGAGGGTAGAAATGGGGAGAAAATTTATAAGTCAAAATCTTGTGGAAATCAATGCTGAAAACTAAAAAATATTAAATAATAAAATATGGAATTAAAGAAAAAAAGAAAAAAAAATTTTTAAATGTAAAGGAAAAAAAAAGAGTGGAGAGCTTGAAATGATAATCCAGAAGGCAAGAACTCTAAGCTTTCAACCCAGAATAACTTATCCAACAAAACTGAGCATAAGCTACAAAGGAAAAAAAATGACCATTAAGTAGACGACTTTCAAGCAATCTTGACAAAAAGACCAGACCTAAGTAGAAAACTTGACAAAAATTTGAAACACAGGAGTCAAAGCATATAAAGATAAACAAGAATGTGAAATCATAAGGTCAAATTACTTACATTTAACTATGGGAAGATGATACATATACCTTTATAACTATCATCATCAGGAGTCAGAAAGGGGTCTAATTACAAAAAACACAGGAGTGATTCTATCATGTTGTGATGACCTTAGAAGAACAGAAAAGTTGGGGAAGAGGAATATACTAGGATAACAGGAAACAAAAAGGGGAAAATTATCTCACATAAATAAACGAAGTATGAAAGTCGAAGTCCTAATGAGGAAGAGAGAATGGGAGAAGCAGTTAAGACCAGAACCTCACTTTCATATGAATTAATTAAAAGAGGGAAGACTACATACACAGCTAAGTAAAGAAATACATTCACCTGACAAGGAAACTGGATGGACAAGTAATGATTAAGGAGAAAGTTGGGAAGACGGAAAGCAGATTGAGAGACTACTTAGAATCAAAACAAAACGAATACTGTGGAAGATGGCGGCTGAAAAGCAGGGACTTGCCTGGGGCTCCCCCACCCCCACCCCGACCCTCCAAACACCTATAAAAAATGGCTCTGAACAAATTCCAGAACTGCAGAACCCACAAAATAACAGAGGGAAATAGGGCTCCAGGCCAGGAAAGCCTGGATGGTGGTTGGGTAAGGTCTACTGCATGGAGCTGGGAGCGGAACTGAGTTCAGCGTGGGCCATGCCAGGAGCAACGAGGAACAGGCCCTAGGGCCCTGAATCAGTGAGCTGTGGCAGATACCAGAATTCTCAACCCATAAACACCAAAGACAACAGAAAAGGTTAGTGGGAAAAACTGTGCGGATAGAGTGAAAGGAGTTCAAGGTTCCAGGGACGGTGGAGGTGGTGCAGCTCTGCTGCAGTTGCCCCCAGCCCCAGGCCCACCTGGTGGGAGGAATTAAGTGACGGCTCAGAGCAAGAGTGCAGAGCCTGCTTAGATGTGAGTCAAGGTTCAGGTTGGCAATTCATGGGGTAGAAGGAATGCTGGTGTGGCAGAGCTTGCTGTATAGAAATAGCTCTGAAAACAACAGCACCTCCCCTCAAGCTTGGGACAAAGTACTCTCTACAAGCAGTCACACCCCCACGAAAAACTCAAGGATCAAGTAGTTGGCTGGGAACATGGCCAGGCAGTGAAAACCCACTCAGATTCAGTCTCAGACTTTGGAATCTTTCTTTGGTGACAACGAAGACCAAAACATACAGCCTAAAGAAGTCAACAAAGTCAAAGAGCCTACAACAAAAGCCTCCAAGAAAAAACATGAACTGGGCTCAGGCCATGGAAGAGCTCAAAAAGGATTTGGAAAAGCAAGTTAGAGGAGTAGAGGAAAAATTGGGAAGAGAAATGAGAGTGACACAAGAAAACCATGAAAAACAAGTCAACGACTTGCTAAAGCAGAACCCCCAAAAAACTGAAGAAAACAACACCTTAAAAAAATAGACTAACTCAAATGGCAAAAGAGCTCCAAAAAGCCAATGAGGAGAAGAATGCCTTGAAAGGCAGAATTAGCCAAATGGAAAAGGAGGTCCAAAAGACCACTGAAGAAAATACTACCTTAAAAATTAGATTGGAGCAAGTGGAAGCTAGTGACTTTATGAGAAATCAAGATATTATAAAACAGAACCAAAGGAATGAAAAAATGGAAGACAATGTGAAATATCTCATTGGAAAAACCACTGACCTGGAAAACAGATCTAGGAGAGATCATTTAAAAATTATTGGACTACCTGAAAGCCATGATCAAAAAAAGAACCTAGATACCATCTTTCAAGAAACTATCAAGGACAACTGCCCCGATATTCTAGAACCAGAGGGTAAAATAGAAATTGAAAGAATCCACAGATCACCTCCTCAAAACGATCCCAAAAAGAAAACTCCTAGGAATATTGTAGCCAAATTCCAGAGCTCCCAGGTCAAGGAGAAAATACTGCAAGCAGCCAGAAAGAAGCCATTAGAATATTGTGGAAACACAATCAGGATAACATAAGATCTAGCAACTTCTACATTAAGCGATCGAAGGGCTTGCAATATGATATTCCGGAGGTCAAGGGAGCTAGGATTAAAACCAAGAATCACCTACCCAGCAAAACTGAGTATCATGCTCCAGGGCAAAATATGGACTTTCAAGCTTTCTCTTTTTCATTAAGACCAGAACTGAATAGAAAACTTGACTTTTAAACACAAGAATCAAGAGAAGCATGAAAAGGTAAACATGAAAGAGAAATCATAAGGGATTTACTAAAGTTGAACTGTTTTGTTTACATTCCTACACGGAAAAATGTGTATAATTCATGAGACCTCAATATTAGGGTAGCTGAAAGGAATACATACACACACACACACACACACACACACACACACACACACACACAGGACACAGGGTGAGTTGAATATGAAGGGACGATATCTAAAAAAAAAGCTAAATTAAGGGATGAGAGAGGAATATATTGAGAGAGGGAGAAAGGTAGAGATAGAATGGGGTAAATTATCTCGCATAAAAGTGGCAAGAAAAAGCAGTTCTATAGGAAGGGAAGAGGGGACAGATGAGGGGGAATAAGTTAATCTTGCTCTCATCTGAACTGACCTAAAGAGGGAATAACATACACACTCAATTGGCTATCTTACCCCACAGGAAAGGAGGAAGAAGATAAAAAAGGGGGGATGATAGAAGGAAGGGCAGATGGGGGAGGAGGTAATCAAAAGCAAACACAAGGGACAGGATCAAGGGAGAAAACTGAATAAAGGACAATAGGATAGGAAGGAGCAAAATGTAGTTAATCTTTCACAACATGAATACTGTGGAAGGGTCTTGCATAATGATACACATGTAGCCTATGTTGAATTGTTTGCCTTCTTAGAGAGGGTGGGTGGGGAGGGAAGAGGGGAGGGAGTTTGGAACTCAAAGTTTTAAAAGCAGATGTTCAAAAAAAAAGTTTTTGCATGCAACTAGGAAATGGGTAGTACAGGCAATGAAGCACAGAAATCTATCTTGCTCTACAAGAAAGTAAGGGAAAGGAGGGGTGGGGTGACAGAAGGGAGGGCTGACTGGGGAACAGGGCAATCAGAATATATGCCATCTTGGAGTGGGGGGGAGGGTAGAAATGAGAAAATTTGTAATTCAAACTCTTGTGAAAATCAGTGCTGAAAACTAAAAATATTAAATAATTTTTTTAAAAAAAGAGATAATACTGTCTTTGATAAAGGAGAAGGGCAAGTTAAAGAATCCTACATTGTTATTAATGGAAGACAAAAATATCATTTAGTGTAGTTTGGCTAAGATTGGACCAAAAAATGTAATTACAATAATGTAGAATGTATTTTTTATTTATATTAACTGTATATTATTTAACATATTAACATTATTATGTTATATGTTTTATGTTATGTAATCATTAAGCATGTATTTATATGTTAAAGCATGTATGAATAAATGGGAAAAATTATGCATGTTAAAAAAAAGAAGCAAAACAAAACAAAAATCCACCCAAATTCAAAGTTTTGCTGGGAACCAAAGAAAAGGAAAAGTATAAACAAATAGGACAGAGGGAAATATACAATTAGCAATCCTAACTGTGAACACGAGGGGATGAACTCACTCATAAAACAGAAGTGAAGGGGCAGGTAGGTGTGAAATAAAATAGCAAAATATTCTGAAAAAATTAAATGTGCAAATAATTTAAGTTTAAGGATGTCTTTTTAGACTTTGACAGTTTTACTGATTAAAGAGGGCAAAGAGAAACATAAGATGTGTTTATGAAATACACTAAGAAAGTAGTCCATAGAGATAATACACTTATCAAGAGCAGACTGACTTCAGTGTTTTGTTTTGCATTCAAACTCTAGCAATTCTGCAGGGCCAGCCACATTGTTCAAATGCCTTGCCTAAAAGACTATTTTATGTCTTGTCACACAAGACAAGCACTCACAGGGAGGTCAGAAGAGGCAATACAAGAACACTCTCATGGTCTCTCTCAACAACTCTGGAATCGATTGTGAGACATGGGAGACCCTGGCACAGGACAGCCCAGCACAGCAGGCTGCATCAAAGAAGGAGCTGTGCTCTATGAGCAAAGCAGAATGGTAGTGCTCAAAAGAAACATGAGATGCACAAATTTAGAGACATCTCCATTCCAAATGTTCATATGGACTAGTTGTGCCCAAACTGTGGTAGTCTTCCAAGCTCATATAGGTCTGATTAGCCACAGTAAGATACTGTACACTGACTCCAACATAGGGATGTTATTTTGGTCCTTTTCAAAAATAAAAGACAACAACCAACTGCAGCTGCTCCTCTGCATATAACCAACAACTCTAGAGTAACTAGGGAACCCTAGATCCCAGAACTGTTTTGTGATTAGTAATCAGTGGACAAACGTATATGGCTTAGCTGACAGAGATGAAGATTTGCTAATAAACTAATTAATCATTATAAACTAGAGTGAGGTTTCTGCCTAAGAAGCCTCAGCCCTGAAACTGGAAGCCCTCAGAACAGGGTGGAAGAAGAAATACTTCTCAGCACTGCCACCTGTTGCCTGGGAGGTATAAGCTCCAAAACCCAAACAAGGGATCAGAATTGTAGAAGTTCCTGCTAATCCCAGGCTAAGGCCCTGCATTACCTCATTACTTCCTACCTTTTCAGTCTTCTTACACCCTACTCCACCCTCCACATACCTTTAGATCTATTAATAGTACCTACTTTCCCTGCTGTTAAATATACATGACACTCCATATCCTGACTCTTCCCCCAGGTCTAGAATTCTCTTCCTCCTCATTTTTTGCCTCTTGGCTTCCTTTAGAAGCCAGCTAAAACCCCACATTCTTTGAGAAGCTCTTTTGTTAGTGCTGTCTTTCTAAATTAAGTTCTGTGTGCGTGCATAAATGTGTGTGTGTGTGTGTGTCTATGTCTGTGTACATGTTGTTTACCTACAATAAAATGGAAGCTTCCTGAAGACAGGGACCGGTTTTGACTTGGTATTCTCTATACCCAGTAGAGTATCTGGGCCATAGAAGGCACTCAGCAATATCTCAGTATCTAGTCTCCCTCAGACTGAGTTTCTACGAGAACAGGGACTAGATTTTTGGACTTTAGGCACATTGTAGGCACTTAAATGGTTGACTTGACTAAGGTTCTCTGTTCCTTCTGAAATGGTATGGCACCAACCTAACTATAAAGAGGCCTGGCTAAGCCAGGTGGTCCAGCCCTGCAGTGGCAGAGTAGCTTGATTCTACAGAGGGGCAGCACAGTTTATCCACTGTGCCACCCGTCCAACAGAAAAGCCACATCTACCATTAAAAATTATAAGGATGGTTCCCAAGAAATAAGTCATTGAGGCCCAACAATTCCAGAGTAGGGCACAAACTTGGGAAGTGAAGGGACTTGCACTATTAACACAACATAAAAACCAAATAGTAATTGATATTATATACATATACGTGTGTTTATGATTCACAAGGCACATCATCTCATCTGATCCTCCCAGTAACTCAGAGAAGTAAGCAATATAGGTATTATCATTTAACAGAAGAAGAGACTTAAGTTTATGGCAATTAAGTGACGTGCATATGATCATATGGTTACTAAGTACAAAGGTAGGACTGAACCTGTCTCCTTTGACTTCATATTCACCATCTTCACCACTAGTCTGACTGACATTTAGTGAGCCACAACTACATACCAACACCATGCCAGGGATTGTATTTGCCAGATAGTATCCTTTTTCAGATATGGTCAACCTTTCTATATATTCATCCATACCACCAATAGACAAGTTTCGTTCATTCCACCTCTGCAAAGCTTTCGATCATTCCACTCATCTCTCACATTTAAATTCAGGTCCTAATTACCTCTCACTAAAACTATAACAATAGCTTTCTGCTGGGTCTTATCCTGCCTCTGGGATCTCCTTTACAAATCTATCATCCACACAGTGGTCAAAGAGATATTCCTAAAACCAGAGGTCCCACAAGGTCATTCTCCAGCTAGACAGGTTTGCCTGCAGCATAAAACACAAATTCCTAAATGCTTCACAATCACTTCTTTCTGAATGGCTTTCATACTGCTCCCAGTCATGCATTCTATGTTCAAGCTAAACTGTTTCCCATACACAATATTTCATCTCTTGCCTCCTGGCCTGTCCCTGGAATTCACTCTCCTCTTACCTCCACCTATAGGAATGTCCTGTTCAGCTCCTACAAGACGTTTTCCCCCAATTACCACAGTGTTTAAGGCTTCCTCCCCTGGCACCAAGAAAAAAAACTTTGCATTTTATAAACATTTTGTTTATTTAACTGTGTACATGTTGTTTACCTACAATAAAATGGAAGCTTCCTGAAGACAGAGACTGGTTTTGACTTGGTATTCTCTATACCCAGTAGAGTGTCTGGGCCATAGAAGGCACTCAGTAAATGCTTGTTGAAGTGAACCTAAGATATGTAAAAAAGCATACACACATACACACACACACACACACACACACACACACACACAGGCATATGTGAGTGATTATGATAGAATGAACTTAGAACATAACGTCACTTTTGTTGAAGCAAATCAAACCAAATCCTTAAGTACTATTTTTATTAGACCTTCCAACTATATATACACTTTAAAAATACTGTAACTTTCATTTCAACTTAATATAGAATTTTCAAAATAGAAATGTCTTTAGTTCAGTTTTCAATTTTTTCTTTCAGCATGCAGACTGTTGACACAATTATGAACTAAAAATAAGTGAATATGCTAATTGTGTATTTACATTTTCCAAACCATAGCAAGCTAGGAAATGCTAAAAATTAATGTTCTTACCCTAAAAATATCCTGTGTAGTTACTCTACATGTCTCAGAAATACAACAAATAAGACAGTTCCCAATTATCCATGCTTATGGAGAATAGTTCTACAAATTCAAAATCAATTAAACAGCATAAACTCTTGAATGTGTTGCTTTTTTTTTGGCTTGTCTTAGGGTTTTCAACAAAGCTAACTCCTACCACTTGTGTTCCACATCTCATCTCTTGTATCTCTGACCTTTCTCTATTAATTATTTGGCATCTCTAATTAATCCTCAAACTCTTATTGATTCCCCACACAACTCCTTAGCCCACAAATGTTCTCAGGTCTCCTTTGTCCTAAAAATTGCTTTCAGCTGGCTCTCTCCTCTGGTTTACCTTTAAACCTCCAGAAAAAGTTATCTTTCACTATATTATACAACCCATTCACACACAGTCCTGTGCAATCTCAATTCCAAAACTACCAATTAAGTGTAAAAGGAAAACTCACTTATTTTTACTCATTTGACACAAATCTGCCAAGGACAAGTTTATTATCTGTACAAAGCAGGTTGCTTTAGAGGGAGACAACTCTGAAGGGTAGTGTTTTCCTTGCAAATTGAAAATATCTCTGATTGATATAAGGTATTTCTATTTCTGATTTATAATGGTAAAGGCAAATTCCAAAGAAAGATTAAAACAAAAGTACAAATTTCAACTTTAAGGCCTGAGTTATCCAACACAACAATAGAAACGCTAATGTTAGAGAGCAAGGGGGAACAATTTTAATACCCTCTGAAATGTCTTACTGAAAAAAAAAAAAGCTCAGGGTCAAATCCCTCAGTTTAGCTCAGGACACAACAAAGGAACCCCTCTCCTCTGTAGATAAAAAGACAATTCCATTTTTAGCCCTCTCCCTTTAAGGCAGAGAGGTTTTTAACCTGTGCTCCAAAGAACTCTCTCCCCTACCCCCATTCCAAGGTCCACGAACTTGGATGGGGGGAAAAAATCTTTTTCTTCCAATATAATTGGCTTCCTTTGTAATCTTATGTATTTACAAACATTATTCTGAGAAGGGGTCCTTATCTGTCACCAGACTGCCAAAGATGTGCATGATACAAAAAAAGGTTAAGAATTGTCTTAGAGAGTTGCCTAGAACAGAGTCAAATAGATACAGATATGTGCTGGCCACATTTTGACTTAGAAAACCACAAATAAAAATAATCTAGGCTGTATTTTATTTACTTTGTTAAATATTTCCAAATTACATTTTAATCTGGTTCCCACACTTGGGGATTTTTGAGTTTGACACCTCTGGCCTAGAACACTGAGAATTTAAGTGACCTGCCCAGAGTCACACAACCAGGATTTATTAGAGGCTAGTAACTTTGAACGAAAGTTTTTCTTTACTATATACTGTTCTTGGTCTCCATAAATAATTCAAAAGTTTCTTGGTTTTCAGGGACATCTCTCCCAGAACTTGATTTCTCTTCTATTACAAGAAATTGATCAGTTTTTTGATGAGGAAAAAAAAAATCAGATTATGACAGTTTCCTTGGAATTTTGATCAAATACACAAAGGTTTGGGTTTTTTTTAAGTTTAGATCAGACCAAGAACTTTTAGAAGAGGCCACTATCTTAATATTATATATTAATATTTCAGAAAACAAAGAGGGCTCAGGGCTTTATGTTCCACCCTACTAACACTGCTTTCTCCCAACTTCTTGACAAATTCAAAATGAATGGCCTCCCCAACTTTTCTGCAACACCTGACAGTAACAACCCAATCCTTCTAGACACTCTCCCTCCTCTCTGCCTTTTTGTTCTCTCCTTGTTTACTCTGCTAGTTCCCACTAGTTTTCACCTAAATAAAGATATCTCCTACAGCCGTCCTCAGCCCTCTTCCCTTCTTTCCCTACACTGTCTCCCTCAGCAACTCATGGCCTCCATTATCACCACTACACAGTTGTCTCCAAAATTCACACATCATATCCCACAACCTTAGTTCCCCTGAAATCTAGTGCTCTCTATCGCCAATGGCCTGTCGGACATCTCCAACTGTATGTTCCAGTGGCACCTCAGGCTCCTTCCAAGCAAAACTTAATTCATTTTCTCAAAACTCTTACCGTTTTCATCACTTGCCTATTTCTGCTAATGACATTCTCCTACTCAAGAAGCTCCAGTGGCTCCCTCTAGCCTCTAAAATATAAAAAATAAACTCTTC
The DNA here is from genome assembly GCF_011100635.1 of Trichosurus vulpecula. Classification (NCBI taxonomy): domain Eukaryota; kingdom Metazoa; phylum Chordata; class Mammalia; order Diprotodontia; family Phalangeridae; genus Trichosurus; species Trichosurus vulpecula. The sequence continues at coordinate 387,469,469 of NC_050574.1, forward strand.
TTTTGGTATTTAAAACCTTCCACTATTTGACTCCTGCCTAACTTACCAGGATTCCTCCATATTACTCTTCATTATTTTCTAGCTAAAACTGGCCTGCTTGTTATTTCCCAGCAGACTATATCCGCCTCCTATTTTCATTGCTTTTGCCAATAAGTCTTCCTCTCTCCCCATAACCTCACTCTACAATTCACTCCTCAACTTTTATTATAAAAGCTAGCATTTATAAGGCATCCATTATATGTAAGGCACTGTGCTAAGTGCTTCACAAATATTATCATCTTGATTTTCATAACAACCCTGGGAGGTATCATTACTATCCCCATTTTACAGTGGAAGAAACTGAAGCAAACAGAGGTTAAGCGATGCCCAGGGTCACACATCTACTAAGTGTCTGAGGCCACATTTGAACTCAGATCTTCCTAACGACAGGCCCAGTACTCGATTCACTGCGCCACCTAGCTACCTTGTTTATGGAATCCCTTTTTGTTGTTGAGTCATTTTTCAGTCCTCTTTGTGACCCCATTTGGGGTTTTCTTGGCAAAAATACTGAAGTGGTTTGCCCTTTCCTTCTCCAGCTCACTTTACAGATGAGGATACTGAGGCAAACAGGACTAAGTGATTTGCGCAGGGTCACATGGCTACTAAGTGTCTGAGAAATGGATTTGGATTCACAAAGATGAGTCCTCCTGATTCCAGGGCTGGTACCAGCTGCCCTGGCTTCCTCCAAATTGTAATTGAAGTCTCACCTCCTACAGGAAGATTTCCCTGATTCCCCACTCCTCAGCAGCCAAAACCCTAACAAAATTAGTTGACAAAGAGCTGGTCCTACAGTCAGGAAATCTTGAGTTCAAACCCAATTCTCAGACATGTACTAGCTGTGTGACCCTGGGCAAGTCACTTAAGCTGTCTGCCTCAGTTTCCTCATCTGTTTTGGGGGTTTTGCCAGAATGAGATAATATTTATAAAATGCTTTACAAAGCATTTTATAACACTATACAAATACTATCTATTATTTTGCAATCGATTTTCTGGGTACATGTTGTTTTCCCCCAAACAGAATGTAAAAGCTCCTTGAAGATTAGCCTGTTCTGGCTTTTTATCTTTATATTCTTACTGCCTCACTCGCAAAAGATGAGCTTACTGAATGAATGGCAACTCAGTCACTAAGGCTTAAAACTTTGGAGTCAGTTTTTGTCTCTTTCCTCTTCAAACACTTATCACAAACCCAGTGAGTGTTTTAGTACAGATACAACCTGTTACAAGTACAAGTTTCTCCAGTTTTCTCCTAAGTGTCCTTGGTTCTATCATCTTCCACATCCTATCTCCTAACCCAGGCCCTTTCTCTCTCCTTGTCAGCCACAATCTTGTGACATTTAGTTCTAAACTTGAAACAATTATGCTATCATCCATCTGGATAAGAAACAGTAAAAGACCTATGTCTTGCCACTGGACCCAGATGAGTCTAAAAAAGAGAGTGAGGCTGATGACTGCACAGCTCTGCCTCCCTTAAATCCAATTCACTTGCAAGTCAAGACATCACCCTCCTGATGTCCATTGGTTGTCTTTAAGAATGAAAGACTAACAACAACAAAACAACCACAAACAAGACCCAGGGACCTGGAAAAACCAATGCCAAAGCCATTTCACAGAGAAATTACCATGGCACTCCTGTATCTTGTACTAGTTGTACTTGTGAAATTGATTTATAACTTGTAAAACTTTACAATGAACCTTAATATCAATTTATTAGATTCAGCCCAACATTCTAACTTCTTGAGATCTTTTTCTATCATAGTATCTACCTTGTTAATTTCCAAGCTTTGGGTCATTTGTAAATTTAATAAATATCCCAACTGTGCCATTAGCCAAGTCATTGACAAGTTAGAGATCAGAGCTGAGATGCCTGCAGCACTAAAGACCATCCAAATGACACCAACCTATTAATGGCTATTATCCGACTCAGACTACTCAATCAGTTCCAAAACCATTTAAACTGTATTATTACTTAGCCCACCTCTCTCTACCTCATCTATAGGGTTATTAACATGATCCACTTTGTCAAATGCTATATAGAAATCTAGACTACATCTATAGCTTTCCCCTGATCTACCTACCAGTTTAATAATTTTCAAAAAAGGAAATGAGGTTCTTCTGGAAGGACCAGTTCTGGATAAAGCCATTCCATCTTTATCATCACCACACTTCCTTTTGTAGATGTTTACTAATCATGCCCTTAACAATATTTTCCAGAATTTTACTAGCAATCAAAGTCAAGTTCACTTTCCTATCGCCTGCATACTCCACCCCTACCTTTTTTGAAATTTACAATATTTGCCCTTCTCCAATCCTGGATAAACATTCCCATTCTTCATCAGCTTTCAAAGATGACTAACTGGCTCAACCACCATTCTTTTTTCAAGTCGGCCATTAACTTACATGCTTCCTAGACTCTATTATCTCGAGTTTCAACTCCTTAATAGTCAATTTTTGGTGTCCTTTCCACTCCAAAGAGTATCATTCCTGGCAGAGAAAACTGAAAGAAAACAAGAGTTAAATAGTTCCGCTTTCTCTCTATCATCTACAATAAATGTACCATCTGTCAGCAGAAATCCCAAACCTATCCTGTTTTTCTCCCAACAGGTTAAAAAAAACAACTAACCCTTTCTGCTGTTTTAGCATTCAACAGACTCAGTTCATTCTGGGCTCTTCCTGCCTTACCACAATGCTTAGAAGGCAGTACCATGTTTTACTATTCACCCTGTTACCTGCCCTTACTGCCAACCTCTGTACATCTTTTTGGAATCTAAGTTGGTTGAGAAATGGGCAATAATTTTGTTCCCTCTTCATTTTCAGATTAATTGGATTAGATTTGTAAGATGTCAAACAAATAAATATTTACTAGGCATTGTTAGGCACATTTCATCTCTGGCTAAGAGCCCAGCTTTCCTACACTTAAAGCCACAATCTAGAAAACCAAATCCCATTCTCAGACACCATCTTCTTAAACATCTGCTCACTTCTCACATCTGACTCTCTTTTGAAGACCTTGATTTCAATTGAGAGCAGTAATGAAAATGCCACCTGTGTCCCTAAAGTCTTCAGTTTCTTGTCAAGGATTTCAAAATCCTATGCAGTGCTGGACTGCTTATATAACAGCCAGAATTCAATTCTGGATTCCTCTGTGCCCACCTGAATCATCAGAAGTGGACAGTATTCATTAAGTTTAATACGTCACAGAACTTCTCTGTCATGTCCTGGATATATGAACCAGGAAAAAAGTAAACCTCCCTATTGCTGTCAACAATTAGATGCATTAGTACCACTAAGTATGAAGTCATCAACCATTATCAAATGTATCTCTTCTTCCTGATTCTTACTAGATGGCTTTTCCCCCAACAGCAAACAGTTTGCTGTCCTTCTCAGAGGATCTGGATACCTAATTTTTAAAAGAAGAGCCTTGATATCTCTTACTTGGTTTAGGGCTGAGAATCTGTTTTCTTCCATTCCTCTTCTGTGTCCATTCATCCATGATCCTCCAACTGCTGAAAAAAGTCAGGATTTCCCTTCTGCCTAATCAGATCCCTCTTTCTTTTTTTTTACACTGAAGCTCTTCTTTCATTTTTTGAAAAGGAACATACCATTTGCAGGGACAACCTGTCTTCTTCAGGCTCTTTTACGTTCTTCTCTAAGAGCAAATCAAACTTGTACTATGAGTGTGTGTGTGTATATATGTGTATATACACACACACACACACACACACACACACATATATGTGTATATATATATGTAGTGAGTTACTTGGCCATATATATATATGTAGTAAGTTACGTGGCCATGACAGAAATATTCCATATTCTATGTAAGTCAATCCAAAATTCACCTTCCTACCATACTTGTTGAAAATTATATCTTCAGTCCTATTCTTGCCAGTAGCTCTTTTAAAAAGAAAGACTTGGCCACTTCCCCAAGGCAACTTTCTCCTACTTCCTATAAACGATCTTATTGAAGCAGGTGACACTGAAAACTGGACCGGAATCAAAAACTGCCCTTAACTATCCAAAATGCTTAGGCCTATTAATTGGATCAATATGTTTTCCAAAGTGTGGGTTTTACTTCTCCAAATTTTAAAAGCTGAGAAGAACTGCATCAGGACAATCATTAAGATATAATGTACATGAGGTTGGGCTAGTCAGGTGCGCCATAAAAATAGCCAAAGCAAACAATGGACTCAGCATAGCAAAAACGAGGATGGTGATGTGAATGAAAAGAGTAGGGGAAAATGGAAGGGGAACTGAAAAAGGATGAAAAAGATATTATTCCCACAGGTAGATAATCTACTCTTCAGTGAGTCAAACGCACCTTGAGAAGCAAATAAAGGTACTGTTTGCAGAATTTAGTATATGCCACTGAAACAGATCCAAGTCCCACAAATGTCTCCTCAAATTTCCTCACACCCTTATTCTAGAGTCAATTTTCTATGTCAAACCTTTTATCAGTTTCTCAACCTTCTTGACCTATTTCTGTTAAGTGCACCACCATCCTTCCAATAACTCAGGTTTACAACTTCAGAGTCATCCTCAACTTTTCACTCTCCCTCACTCTCCCATATCCCACAAGTTGTCAAGTCCTGTCTTCTACTGCAACAACATTTGCTCATCTGACCAATCAGTCTGCCGCTCTAATTTAGGCCCTCAATAATTTTCATCTGGCCTACTCAATAGCCTCCTAATTGTTGCTCCTCAAGGTTCTCTCCTCTCCAAGTCATTATACAGTCACTAATGTCATATTCTTAAAGGACCAACAGATCTGCTCAAAAAGCTTCAGCAACTACATATTCCTGGGGGATAAAATACATATTACTTTTTTGGTATTTAAATCTCTGAAGAATCTGACACTTGCTTACCTTTTCAGGCTTATTACACATTACTCCCCTTCAAAAAACCTTAAGTTCCAGCCAAACTGGCCTTTAAGCTGGTTCTTCACACATTCCCATTTTTTACAGAGGCTATCCTCTATTCCAAGAATGCATTCCTCCTTCCCTCAGTCTCTTAAGAGTCCCCACCTCATAAGCTAAGCTCAACTGATACCTCCAATGAGGTCCTTTCTAATCCTCCCAGTTGTAAGCACCCCTTAATAAAATTACTTTGCCTTTTTATTTACTTTGTATTTGGTTATATGTATACATATTGTTTCCCATAAATATTATTAAGTTCTTTTAAAATAGAGTTTTTTTGGTCTTTGTAACCCTAGTGCACAGTGCTTGGCACTGGGTATTTAATACTTATTGGGAGATTTTCCTTTTTTATTCACAAGGGTAAAGTAGCTTAGAATGGCAGAGAGCACATTACTAGAGCACCTATAAGAGTCAAACCACCTACACAGATAAAAGATTAAATGAATGATGACTGACCACACATAAACTGGAGCTTTCTACATTCTTCCTACTTAACCACCACCTAAGTTGTCAATAGACAGGCCAAACCAGCTAGGAAGCATTCAGGGCCAAGCAGAAAGGATAAAGTAGCAAACTCTATCTTACCACCCTTCAAAGTAAAGCAACTTCTAGATGAGACATCTGTGCATAAACTAAATTATTTCTATGCGTTAAGTAACTGCCATACTCATTTTTATATCACTTTTGATGGACAATTTTAAAATGATACCCTAAGGCAAAATAAATTACTGAACCTTAAGAAAATCAACTACTAATAATTAACTAAGCAATGAATATTTACTTTCCTTTGTTATTACAATAAAATCAAATTTAGAGTGGGAGAAGGCACAGCTGGAATATGAAAATTGAGATAAGCCAGTTTTCCTCTGTGAATGACTGCAGAATGTAAAAAGTACAACAAAATAAGAAGGCATGTGTAAGGTAAAAATAACAGAAATCACTCTTTAACATGTAACAATTCCGAAAAGATAAGTTTGATTTGTTTTTTTGTATGATCTATTCAGACACGACTTAGCTAAGCAATGAGGCACACTGAACTTCGATCTGTAAGGCTCATTTAGAAAATAGAATCCTACACTTAATTAGGATCAACATCAAAGGGTCCTTGATTAACTAAAAAGATATTTGTGGCACTGCCAAAATATGAATAAGTAAAATATGATATTCTTTCTAGGGGCTTAAGAAAGTTGATTACTTATTGCCTGTGTGGTAATGGTGAGCAAGTCATTTAACCTTTCTGGGAGTGGATTCTGAGTAAATCTGAATAACAGAGGAGGGAATCAAGATGGGATAGCTTCAGTTTCTTCATCTATGACCTGAGGGTCCTGTCCCTTCTAAATCTATGATCCTACTAAGCCTAAGATTCCATGTGATAACTAGTAACTAATCAAATACAGTACAATTCTCTCCTGCCAGAAATTTGGTCTCATAAGATTTAAATGTTTTAAAAGAAATTATTAAAGCGGGAATCTGCACTGTGGATCACAAAATTAAAGGGAAAAAATAGCATGCTCTCAGGCAGAGAAGTGAACTCATTCTGAGACAGGCTTGGGCCTTCCAAATGCTCTCTCCAAAAGTCTGAGTTCCATTCATATGTGAAGCACTTAAATATCCTAGCACTGAGCTGTATATAAACACAAAGAGCTATGGGAATACTCATTGGTGGCTAATGTTTGCAATATCTTTCAATCATATCACCACCTGTTATTTCTTTTCACAGGAATTAAAAGATAAACACAATACTAAAGTTTAACAGATTGAGAATCAAAAGGAAAAAAACACCACAGCATTTCTTCTGTCCTAGTGTTATAACAGGACATCTCTCTTTACCATTAATGCTTCCTTTACTATTCCCATTATTGAAATTATGTTCTAATCCCTGTGTAAATGATATTTCCAACTGGTAAGGAAGGAAAACTTCTACAGAACATGTCAGAGACCCAGACCTCTGTATTTTAAACTAACCTATCACATGGAAGGAATTATTAGACATAGGTAAATACAGCCTATCCCTCGTTGTAGAGCTAGTTGCACACATCCCAAACCTGGCCAGTGTTATTAGAAAAAGTTCTCTTGCTAATCCTTCAAACTGGTAGAGTTCTGCATATTGTTTTTTGCATTTCATGACTTGAGAATGGAATCTATTCTCTAAACTAAATACCCTCTTATAGTTCATAGCTGGAAACTAGAAGGCAGGATTCTCATAACTTTGATATCACTACACAAGGTCTTCCCAGTCTAATTTTTTTTAATATAGGCCAGGATCTCTAGACCCTAAATTCAAAACCCTAAGGGAGAAAGGCCCAAATTTCATATAGCTTTCTGATAATTAACGTTCATGGTTACTTGATTATTTACATATACCATTTCAATACCATGTATCTGATTTCGGGTCATAAAACTTTTCTAAAAACATCAAAGCTTATATCTTGAACAAAGCAATATGTGAAAGTCAGTAGCCTCATTAATTAACCTGTTTTCCATATGCTGCCTCAGGTTCATGAGGAATTTCATGACAAAAAAAAGATTTTTCCATAAAACTAACATCTGAAAAAAGAAAACTAAGACCTAGCTTTCCTTTCCAACGCCTGGAATGGTTGGTTGCTGCATTAGTGTAAGACACCCTAAAGTTACTTACAAGAAACAATAGTCCCCAGTGACCTCTCAAGGTGGCACCACGTATGGTACAAACATTACCAAAACTTCATACTAACTACAGAACCTTTCTCCATTAAAAATCAAACTCTTAAAAGAGTTTTTATCAAGGAACAACTTCTTAACTTCGCCCTTCTCTTAACTCCTTTCTGAAGGGGCATTTAATAAGCAACGAAACCAAGAAAAAGGCTGGTCCCAGAAGGAAAATTTAAAACTGTGACAAGCTGGGTAACAAGTGGGATCTGTGTGCGCCTAAAGCGGATGATAGAACATGTGTGTGATCAGCTCTCAACAGGCGTGCGGGACCTACGGGCTGGAGAAACCCTAGGAAACTTGACTGCACGATGCAAATTGAGGAAGGCAGCGGGGTGGGAGAAGAGGATCAAATTTCTCTTTCTTACAAGCATGGAGAGATTCGGTAGAGAACTACAGGTACAACGGAGAAAGAAAGGAAAGGTCTCATCCAGGAGCTGGCACACTTCTGCCCTGGCGCTTATGGCCACTCGGCCGGACCAGGCTTCCGTGACCTTCCTCACCCCAGGCCAGCCCACCCCCGCAGCGGGCCCCAGACTCTCTTCCCCACCCCCACCCTCACGGAATCGCCTCGAGCCCTACCCCACTTCCTCACACCCCCCCCTCAATGACAGGGACTCAATCCCCCAGACTCCTCGCGCTGGGTCGGGCCCCCTCCACCCTCCCCACTTCCCTCCATCCCCACCCCCACCCCTAGTCCGGGACCGTAGAAAATGGGGTTTAGTGGAAGGGCTGGGGGGTGGAGACAGACCCCGGGGCGGGAAAGGGGAAGATCCGGCCCTCCCCTCGGGGCCCAAGCCAGCCGGTCCACCCCAGCACATGGTGGCTTAACTTTGGTGTCCCCCTGCCTCCTACCCCGGCTGACCCCGGGGGGACACTTTGCTCTCCCCCGGCCGTCCTCCCACTCTCGCGAGCCGGCGGGTGGACAGGGGCTCGTGACCTCCTCCCCCTCCCCAAAGCGAGACTCGTCCGCCCAGACCCCGCGCGCCCCCACCGAGCCGCCGCCGCCGCCGCCGCTACCTGTCCTCATTCTTGTTCTTCTGCTTCTTCCCCATCGCGTGACAATGGCTTTCGCGACTCCAGTACCTTCGTTCGGCCCTTTACTGACCCGCAGTCCCCTAGCTGGCCCAGCTCTCTGTCCTTCCTCCTCCGCCGCCGCTTCTCGGACCCGGCTCACCACAGACCCGAACACGGGGACAGGGCACATATGGTATGAACTCACACAGCGCAGGCGCATCGCCCCCGCCACCCTGGCGTGGGGACGCAAGGCGTCTCATAGAGTTCTACGTTTAAGGTAGAGCGTCCCCAGACTCCGGCGAGTGACGCTGGGTGAAGAGAGCGCTCCCTATCTTTAGTAGTCAAAAGTGCAGGGTCCCGAATACCTGGTTGAGCACCTTCTACTACAGAAGCCCCTAAGAAGCTGTTAATCTTTTGTGTTACTGTTCTGTGATAAAATTCACGTAATCCTCCCAAGTCAGTGCAGCCAGTGCTGGAAAGCAAACTTCTGGACGGTTGTTACATCATTTGGAACAGGAGAACTTCTGTGATCCATTAGGTCATCATTCTACTGTTTAACGTCTATAATTCTGTAGTTCTGGTCAGCACCAAGTTCGACATATCAATGGGGGCCCTGTAAGTTGGATACTCTGCACAAGGGTACATGGTTTATGGAGGTACTCAATAAATAAAATAAGGGCATACTGTGATTGTCCCCCGCTTCGTAAATGTTCAATCCTCTCATTAAAAAATATTGGATTTTTTTTAATCCTGTGACTCTTATGTGCTGTCTCAATTCTCATCTGGAAAAATAAAACCAGAAAATATGTTCAAGGAGATACATTTCATCTTTGTTACATAGTTTACTATAGAAAATTCATCGAGGGACTATAGGGAAAAGATTCAATCAAGCAAATGGACTACAACACCATCCCCAAAAGACTGCAATTCCCAAGATGTCTTGCTCCTCTCGCCTCACCTCATACACTAAGGTGCAGTATTGGTATTCTTCGGCCCGGAAGAGAGTCAACAACCTTGGGCATTTGCACTTGCCGTAGAAAAACCCACCCGAGGCAGTTCCGCCTATCTTCTGAGAAACCCAGAAACCAAAGGGAGACGAGGGGACGCAGACGAGAGGGAGGGCGCATGCGCTCACTTTCTCTTCTCTTTGGTGGCTGTAGGTTGGCGTCGAACGTGGAAAACAGCCAATGAGGGCTTAGTGTTTGCAACTGGCTGGTGCCCACCCCCGCCGCTGCCGCTGCCACGGTAGAACCAGAAGTAGCAGGGACCTTCCGCTAAGTGTCCGCCACTTCTTGGGGGAGGGGGAGGGAACCGCAGCAATCGCCGCGATTTCAGGTGAGGTGGGCCCTGAGGCGAGAAAGCTAAATTGGCGATGCCAGTAGGGCCGCCGTAGCACGCTGTGGGGAACGAACAGCAAGGCAGGGAGCGGAGTGGGGGGGGGGGGGGGGCTGGGGAGAGGAAAAACGAGTGGGGTAGGCCTGTTGGGGGAGGGGCCGACATCTTTAGTGCGCAGGTGTGGACTGAGCTACGCATGCGTCTTTAATGGCTTTGAAGCCGGAGGCTGGGGGAGGGGAGGGGTCGCTTGCCCTCACTTCAGCGATCCTTTTCTCATGGGGGGGCGGTGCCGGGGAGAGTTGGGAACGGAGGAGATGGAAGCGAGATCTCGAACAGGAACCCTAGGCTTTGTGGCTGTTTCTGAAAAACTCAGGCCTGCCCGCTCCCACAAAACATAGCCGCCACAGATGGGAAGTAAAGAAGCCCCCAGCTTATTTGAGGACACGCTAGTCGTGCCCCCCGCCAAAGAAAAACCAAATGGGCTATAGGGATTAGTGATTAAAGCTGGAAGGAAAGCAGAATTGGAGATGATGGAGGAACTAACGGGACTGTACACTTTTACCTTTATTGGACAGAAAATGAGTTAACAGAACCCGCCTCAAAGCTGTTGTTACTAGGTTTTAATCTGGCCCACCGGGGCTTGCGTTACAGCCTAGTGACCGAACGAGAACAGATTCTAACATGCGAATCACTAAACTAGGCAAAGCTGAAAGATGATTAAAAGGCTGCGTTTCTCCATAAATGTTTTGTATTGTAGACAGCTGTTCCTCACCACTTTGTCTGAATCGGGGAAATTTTGTTTAATTCGAACATTATTAAGCACTTCCTATGTGCCTGGCCCTGAGGATACATAGACTAAGACTTCGGGGAGGAGTGGGTTTGGGGGAGGAGTGGGTTTGGGGGAGGGGCCTTATAGAGGAGATAGGCACCTGATCTGGCCTTAAAGAGAAGTATTTCCAACAGAGTTAATGAAAGTAGGTGCTTAACGGCATGAGGGGTGTAAGATGAAAGAAATAGTAACTGGCCAGAACATAGATTGCATTAAGGTAAATAGTGTGAAAGGGATGCTAATCAGGGCTCCTTATTTTAACCTTAGCAATGAGGACAACATTGTGTAAGGAACACTGGACTGGGATTCAGAAAAGCCGAATTTGAATCCTGGCTCTGCCACTAACTCCCTCTGTGCTTATTCAGCCTTCATAGTTTTCAGTTTTCTCATCTACAAAATGAGAATGTTGGACTAGATCACTAAATCATCCCTAAGTTTCTTTCTCTTTCCAAGTATGAAGACCTTATGCTGCGATCCTGAGGTTTTGGAGCAGGGAATGACATGGGCAGACCTGTGCATTAGGAAGATTACTTTGCAGCAGTTTGCAGGATCACTCAAAGGGAACAAATAGACTAAAGTCAAGGAGAAACAAAGTAGGAGGATGTTACAATAATCCAAGCCAGAAATAATGAGGACCTGTGGTGGCAATGGGAGTAGAAAGAAAGGAATAGGTGAGAGATTAGAAAGGTGAAACTTTAGCAACTGATTGGAGGTGATGGATGAAGGAGAGGGAAGAATCAGAGATAATACCAAAAATGTGAACCTGGGTGACTTGGCTGTAAGATTGCATTATAAAGACATCTTTTTTGTCTTTCAGCAAATGGTCCCCTTTTACATAGAGCCTAAAGTGAATCTCACACTGAATTCTGCCATGTAATGAATTCTATTGTAAAATATACAGCAGCAATAATGCAGATTATTGTCATAGGGAATGTTTATTCAACTGACTGTACTATAGCCCTTTTTCTTTCACATCTATTAGCCAATAGAATGTAAGCTTCATGAAGAGAAGTTTTCCCTTATAAAAAGTATTGAGTTTTAGTGAATTACAGAAATGTAAGCTGCCACTTTAACTGAAGTTCTCCTCAGGCTCTGGAAGGCCCTAGCAAGCTGGAAAGCTTTCATGTATCAACAACAGACTATATGTCTATCATCCTTGAACTAACCTAATTTCAGAAATTTACACCAGATTGGCAGAAGGGTGATGAATTTTTCAGCCAGGGCAATTTTTAAGTTGTAGGGGGTTGGGATGTGTTGTGGTGGCAGTTGTACTCATGTTAATGAAATTATGCATCCTTGGATTGTTATTATATCTTAGACAATTCATTTTTTAGAACTTTAAAATACGGGCCTCAGTTATTTCAGTATTTTATAACTTTGCTCCCCCAACCCCTAGATGGTGAGCCACATAAGAAGAAAGACCATGTCTTATCTAACATTTCCCCAGTATTTCCTCCAGGGCCTATAATACAGTGGTCTGTATTTAGAGTAGGTACTTAATAAATGTGTCTTAGTTTTATTATGGGAAAAGAATCTGAATCAAAAACAACTCTTCTTTTTCCTAATCATCTTACTTTCCATGAGTTCATACTTATGGCCTAGGAAAGGAAATAAGTAGTTGAAATCACTATGCCAGTTGGCTATATGCTGTTCAAATAATGTTACTTGCTGACATTATAGAGAAACTAAGAGAACATGGTTTCTTGTTAGCAACATTTTAATTTGTGTATTTTTATTTTCCTAGCTGTAAGGAGTGAACAATACAGTCAAAAAAATGGAGGCTCATACATCTGTTGACATGTTTGCAAAAGTCCTGGAGAATCAGTTGCTTCAGACAGCCAATGTTGTGGAACAGCAGCTGGACTCTGAGATTGAAAAACTGGATCAGATGGATGAGGATGATCTGGAGCGCCTCAAAGAGAAGAGACTTGAAGCGCTAAAGAAAGCACAACAGCAGAAACAAGTAACCTAGCTGCCCTGCTTTCTGAAATTACTAAACAGTATGGGCTGAGTGCCTGGTACTACTGCAGTAGTTGCTGTCAGCCCTCGCTTTTTGGGGTTGATAATGTATTCTTGCCATTGTTTAAAATTTGTAAAACGCCAGTATTTTTCGTTTAATCAGTGTAATAATCTGAAAACAGTTGTTTCATTTTAAAGAGGTCTCCAGATTAACACCTTGTGTTCTTATTTGGCTAAAAAAGGCAGTGAAATCTAGGCAGAATAATGAACTAGGAGTCAAAAGACCTAAATTCCATGCATGCTTGCATTAATCCTGTTGTAATTTAGCCTGCCAGACTATAAAATTGGGGGTATTAATTACTGAAACCTTATTAGCCAGGATGTTTTTAAATGAAAAGTAGTTTGAGAGCTGTAGAGGAAAGATTTTCAATTATTCTCAGTATAGAGTTCGTCTAAAGGAAAAATTGCCTCATATATACCCTAAGGGAAGTGTGTGCTCTTTATGTAAAAACAAACTAGGTCCCCAAGAAGAGGTTGAGAGGTAAAAAGCATGATGGATAGCTGGCAGCATCTCTGTCCTCTTTCTCCCTGGGAGGTGGGAAGAAGGAAAATCTAATAGGTAGGTGTGAGTGTGGGTAAATTCATGTTGGGAAGTGAAAGAGCTGTATTCAAATGTACTTTAAGCAATTGAATCAATGTTGTGAAGCTAAGAGACCAGTTGAGTGTTCCTTAAAATTCTGTAAGTTGATTTTTTAGTTAGAAAAAAAAATTTTTTTCCATTAAAACACATCAGAGCTGCTTTACAAATTCTGATTGGTTTTTAGTTTATTGATACTCCCAACACTTATTTTTCTGCACAAACACAGCAAGGGAGATCACTACCTAAAGAATACTTTTGTAAAGGGAAAATTCTTCATAATAAGAAAACTATGCCCTAATTTATCTAAGTTCACATTTTTTTAAATGGATTTTTTTTTGTTGTTGTTGTTGTTTGTTTTTTTTTGTTTTGTTTTGGAGAGGGGAGGGCAGGGCAGTTGGGGTTAAGTTGACTTGCCCAAGGTCACACAGCTAGTGTGTCGAGTGTCTGAGGCTGGATTTGAACTCAGGTCCTCCTGACTCCAGGGCCTCTGCTCTACTCACTGCACCACCTAGCTGCCCCCCCCCCCCATTTGTTTTTTTACAGCAGAGTATACATGTACAGTATTTTGTAGCCTTGGTTGCTTTTCTCTTTAAAGAATAGTCGGGCAGTGGTTTAGTGATCTGAGGGTTAAAGAAGCACAATATTGGGATTTATTAAAGTGTTTGTTCGGTTGGAATGTCACACACATAAACTATTTTGAAGAACATAGAATTAAACAGGAAGTTTTGCTGATGGAATGAAAGAAGAAAATACTTAAGAGATATGATATATGAGTTGATACAGAGACTTTGAATGCCCTCATAATGTTCAAGATAAGATAGCTCAGGTTGGTGTTTTCCATTTTTTTTTTAATAACTGCTCGAATAATTTTTGTTCAAAAGCCAATTAGGATAGATAGTGTGCTCATTCTGTTGTTAGGACAAAAGGCTGTTGGCACAAATATCTAAATTTATTTCATAGAGCAACTGAATCTTAACTTTTGAAAGCTTTATTGCAGGTTAATGAAAGTAAAATTAAAGTGTATCTTATAAGGAAATAGGGAAGAAGAGTAGCAGTAATTTTACAAGGATAAAGACTATTTGAGGAGAGCTATGCAGACAGTATCATTCTGCAGCCTCTTTTGGGTAGGAGCTGGGAGAAAAATCAAGATGTTTTAAGGGAAAGAAGTAATAATACATGCAAGTCAAGACTTACTGCTTAACCAACCGAGTGATTAGCAGTGATGCCAACTAAACTTTAGGAGCAAATGCAAATAGTTAAAAGGAAAGGAGTTTGAAGGGAAGGTAGTTAGAATAGGTGGTAACTGATAATTGGAGGGAATATTCCATAGAGTAGTGATGTCAAACTCAAAGACAAATGTATTCCTACTGCTACATATTGACTTGGAAAACCACAAATTAACATTATCGATAGTGTATCATATTTTCATTTATTTTGTTAACCTTTCCCAATTCATTTTTATCTAGTTCTAGTGGCAGTGGGGATTGCTGTACTGTAGAGTGAAGGAAGAAGATAGTGTATAATGCTGTTGAAAGATAAGCTTAGGACCAGGTTATGAAGGATTTTAAAAGCCTCCGTGGCACCCACTGAAAGATCTCTTCTTTTTTCACAGTCCTTCTTTGGACATACAAGACTTCACACTTGTTCCTATCTTTTAGTCCCCTCATGGTTTGCCGTCTGATTCTTGGAAGTAGCAAGTTTTTACCGTCAATAGTTTTCCCTTTTCAGCCTTTTAAAAAAATATATCATGGTCTTAAACAGAAAATAGAATAATAATTAAAGGAAACCAACTTTTAACAAATTATAAATCACTAGATTACTATTAAGCTCCATTTGTCCAACACAGTATAATATTTTACAATATTTTACAAAGAGATGATAATTAAACTCATGCTTACCAACTCAATTTTTATTAAGATAGTGGTTTTTAGACTTCTGTTTTGTAACTACTCTCCAGAAAAATCAAATAGTATTTTAGCCTCATTACTGTTTCTAGCAAATAAGAACTATGCAAATAAAACTTTCTCTCTCCCACTATCTCTCATGCTCTTTCTCTTTCTCTCTCTCTCCCTCCTCCCCACCAAAAAACTAGCAGAAGAGTTTATATTTATTGGATCCTAGAAGCAGTAGGGAGCCACTGTAGTTTATTGAGTGACATTGTCAGACATGTACTTAAGGAAAAGAATTAACTGGAGTGGGGAGAGACTTGAGGCAGGGAGACTAATTAGGAGGCTATTAAAATAATCTAGGCAAGAGGTGATGAAAGACTAAACTAAAGTGGTGACTGTGAATGGAGAGAAGCATTTGGATGTGAGAGAGGTTGTAAAAGTAGAAACATCAAGATTGGGCAACTTACTGGTTACATAGGGTGAGAGAAAGTAAAGCAAAAGAAAGCCTTGATGATAATGTCAAGATTATGAACCCAGGATACTGAAAGAATGTGATTCCTTCACCAGAAATAAGGACGTTAGAAAGAGGTGGCTTTTGGTGACAAGATCAGTTCTGTCTTGGACATGTTGAATTGGAGGTTTCTTAGGGACATTGCATTTGAAAGGCCTAACAGGGCAATTGGTAATGTGGAACTGAAACTCCGGAGAGAAACAGGGGCTAATGATAGAAATTTGTCAGTCTTTTACATAGAGATGATAATTAAACCCATAAGCATCCAGGACAGAGCCTTAGAGAACACCTGTATTTGGGGAGTATATGAGCTAGCAAAGAAGTTGAGGAAGGAATAGTTGGACGGGGAAAAGACAACACCTTGTAAAAAGCAAAGAGGAGAGGGTAGTTGGCAGTGTCAAATGCAGCACGAGAGTTCCAGAAGGTTGAAAGCTGATAAGGGATCATCATGTTTGGCATTTAGAGCTCCTTGGTAACTTTAAAGAAAGCCCTTTCAGTAAAACAGTGAGGTCAAGATAGATTGCAAAGGGTTGAGAACTCAGTAACAGAAGAGTAAGGTGGGGGCAATGTTTGTAGACAGCTTTTTCTATGCTAGTTTGGCTGAGAAAGGAAGGAGAGAGATATAGGACAATTGTTTGAGGGTATCTAGTGAAGGTTTTTTAAGGGTGGGTGGAAACTTGGGCATGTTTGAAGGGAGTAGTAAAAAAACAATTGATGAGAAGAAAAGGTGAAAATTAGGGTGAGGGGACGACGGAGGGTTCAGTCTGCTGGAGAAGGAGTTCAGGAACATGTGTAAAAGCATTTAAGAAGGGCCACCTCATTGTTAAAAACTGGAGGATGATGTCAAGGGATTTTTAGATGAATAGAAAGGGAGGTAAAGGCACTTAATATTGAATAGCCTCTATTTTCTTAGCAGAGAAGCAATTTGAGTATTTAAAAGTAAGGGCAGCAGTTGGATTTTAATTACCAAGGATAAAAATTTAAAAGAACTTAGTGTTTCTTAAATTAGTTCACAGATTCTCATCTTTCAATTGATAAGAAATACAGTGCTCATATCTGTCAGTTTACTTATTTTCTCAGGGAAAAAAATGTTCCTAAGTACTACTTGCTGTTCAGTGAGGCTAGAAGAAAGAACTGCATGGTTCTGTTCATCATTTTTTTTCAGCAACTTGGGTAATATGGAAGTCTATTATAACTAATATGGATGCTTATGCAAATGAGACAACTGAAGAGTAGCACATATACTGGATAATAATTAGGAGTCAAAAAGATCTTAATAGACTCTAACCGTGGGACAAAACTAACAAAATGAAATTAATAGAGATAAATGTAAAGGTCAGCATGCCAGTCATACAAATATAGAATGAACAATACCTAGCCAATAAGCAGTCCGTGTGGAAAAGCCACCTACATATGTTAGTTGATTTAGTAAGAGGCAGCAGTATGATGGGCTTGCCAAGGAAAAGAAATGCAATCTAAGGCTGAACTAATAGAGGTATAGTGTCTAGACTAAGGAGAGTAATAGTTGTGCTCCACTCTGTAATGGTTCAGACCACATCTGTAACAGTGTAGTCAGTTTTAGATGCCACATTTTGGTAAAAAAAAAAAAATTGATAAACTGGAGTGTACTCTTAAGGAGGACAGCCATATTTGTGAATCGTCTATGAAAAACGAGCCAAGGAACCAGGGACATTAGCCTGCTAAAGAACAGACTTGAGGGGCAGAGAATATAATAATTGTATCTAGATATTTGAAAAGTCTGTCATATGGAAGAGATGGTTGACTTGTTATGTCTAGATCCAAACGGCAGACCTCATCTATAGATGAAAATTAGGGGCAGATTTCAGCTAAGGATACGGAAGAATTTTTGCCTAACAGAACTGTTCAGTTCAGAGATGGTGTGGGATGCCTTCAGTACTGGAGGCCTAGTCCCCGGAAATCACAGAGATCATAACTACAGCTGGAATCTATAGCTGGAATCTAGAGCAACCCTCTCATCTTGCAGAGGAGGAAACTGAGGCCAAAGGAGATTAATTAACTTGCCAAGGATCACATAATAAGCTTTAGAAACGAGTTTTGAACCCGCGTCGTCTGACTCCAGAGTCACCATTCTTTCCCTTGTACTAGTAACATTTGATTACAAACTAAAATACATCAGGAATGATGCAGAGGGAAGCCCTTTGGGTAGATAGTTTAGATTATTCAGCCTCTAAGATTCCTTCCAACTCTGATTTGTGTAGCTGGGCCACTCCCCTTCCTAGAAACTTGTACAAGTAGCATGATACCTGATTCCCTGGCACTCATCAAAGACAGATAGAAATTCCCCTCTTCCCCACACACTTCTTTTCAGAAATGTAATTAAACAAAAATTTTAAAATTAATTTTTGTTTATAGAATTTTAGGGGAGCAATGGATGACATTCGTCTGAGTTCAAGAATATAACAGAGTAGAGGTATTAGTGGTTGTTGTCTAGCTCAGACACAGTCAATAATATTGAAAATTTTCAGAAACCTTATTTTAAAACCTTATATTAAGTACACCATGTAATTTTCAGAGCATTATTAAATCAAAATGAATACCTTAGACATGTTATAGCTAATTAGTATCTTTAAGGATGAACTGTACCAAATAGCAAAAGATAGAGAAAATACAAATTATTTTGTCAAAATAAAAAGCAAAAAAGTCATAGTCATATAATTTGATTTTTAATGTAGTTCTACAAATATCTTCCAAGTGCCTGCTAGGCATGGTAAAACATAAAGATAAAATGACACACAGACCCTGATCCCATTTTACATTTTATTGAAGCGTCCTTGGAAGAGAGAGTGGTGAACTCAGGATACTTGTAAAAAGATACAATATAGAGTGAAGATCTAGACAAGTTGTTTTGTGAGGATTTGAGAAGGGAGAAAAATTTTAGCTGCAGTATAGCGCGGATAGGTAAGAATATACAGAGGAGGTAGTACCTGAGCTACCCTGGAAGAAGAATGAATTCTGAAAGAACTATGTTCCAGGCACTGTGTTAAGCACTTTTTACAGATATTTCATGTTATCTTCACGTCAACCCTATGCTGGTATTTTCTCCATTTTACAGTTGAGGAAACTGAGGCAAAAGTTAAATGAGCTGCCTAGTTCACACAAGCTAGATTTGAACTCTCAAGAAATAGCCAGGGCCAATCACATGGGCAGGCAGTGGCATTCTGAGTTAAGGGAATGAGCTAGTGGTCCAGCTTAGCTAGAACATAGAGGTTGTGAAGAGGAATAATATGAAATGAAGCTGGAAAGGTAAGTTGGAAAGACTTTTAAATACCATATTGAGACAATTAGATTTTATGATCCAGATAGGTAGCCACTGAAGGTCATTGAGCAGGGGAGAAACATGACTAGACCTCTGCCTTATGAAGACATAGTTTGGAGAAAGGAAAATTGAGTAAGGTGATTGTAACAGTATTTTAAGGAAGAGATGTGAACCAAATCGAGGTGGTAACATAAGTAGAATGAAGGGGACAAATATGAGAGTTCTTGTAAGAACAGGATTTAGCAAATGATTAGATAATAATAACTGACATTCATATCATGTTTTAAAAGTTACAAAGTAAATTTATATGTGTTGACTGAATTGATATTCACAAAAAAAAAAACATAAGTTAGATACTACAGGTATTCCCGTTTTACAGATAAAGAAATTGAGACTAAGAGAAGTTTGTGACTTGACTATAGTCATATAGCCAGTAAGTATCAAAAGTACTTGATACTCTCAAGTCTATCACTTTTCCACTGTAATATGCTTACGCATGGATACGCTGATGAGAAGAATGAAAGATCTCTCCAAAATTTCAAATTTGGGTGACTTGGGAAGATGGTGATGTAGACAACAAAAAAGAGTTTGGGAGGGGAAGGTGAGGATTCCGTTTTGGTCATGTTGAGTGTGAGATGTGAACAGGATCATGTGGAGATTTGTTAGAGACAGAGGGCCAGGGGAGAGGTTGGGGAGGGCAGCTGAGATTTTGGAGTCATGTGGATGAAAGTGACCATTGAAAACATGAGGATTTGCCACAGGAATCATCAAGGGGTGAGAAGAGGAAAGGGCTGAGGACAGTGCTTTGGGGCTCAGCCACATATAGAGGATAAGAGATAGATGTTGAACATTAAAAAGCACTCAGGGTAACTGATGGGGGAGAAAACCGGGAGGATAAGGACTGAGTCAGGAAAAATCTCTCTGATGGAGTAGTTTAGAAATCATTAACGGCTCTTGAGAGAACAGTTTCAGTAGGGAGATTGGGTTGAAAACTAAATAGCAAGGAATTGAGGTGGATGAGGCACTGCAATCAGTGAATATAGGTTACTCTTTCTAGGAGGTTTTGATTATTTTCAAGTTAATTACCCTAAAATAAACCTCATTTGCTGCTAATTATTTTAGTGACTAAAATAAAAATTATTTTCCGTGCTTACCTAGATACTTGATTAACATCCCTATCTACTAAAAAATAAATTTCAAATATTGTTTCCTCTCTTCCAATTAGGAATGGCTTTCAAAAGGACACGGTGAATACCGAGAAATTCCTAGTGAGAGAGAGTTTTTTCAGGAAGTGAAGGAAAGTAAAAAAGTGGTTTGCCACTTCTACAGAGATTCCACATTCAGGTAACTGCACTGTTTTCTGGTGAAGGGATTTTATAATGTTAGAAAAATATAATAAGTAGAATGTTTAAAGGAACTTAGGAAAGTTGGACAGCCTTCCTCATTGTATATATCGACATCAGATAGTACTTTTAAAAGGTTAATTTTAGAACTTATATTCAAAGTTGTAATAATATACATTACTGAAAAAAAAATTAGCCTTCCTGTATAAATTATCTAAATTTCTTGAATTGTTTTGGTCACTTCTAACAGTAACTCTTAAAGATGTACTGTACAGTTTACAACTTTTGTCAAAGAAAAAAATTGCCTTCTTGCCTAAAGTCTTTAGAGTAGTTATGTTTCACTAGCCTGTTCTTTAGTGAAATTGTGTTCTTAATGATTTTCCTGTGTGACCTCTGTAAGTCAGGGACCTATCTAGAAGGCAGGGATAGGACAGCTTTTTAGAAGGGTTTGTCAGGTGGTCATGTATTTACTTTCTCATAAAGATGGGGGGAAAAGAGTTACTTGTATTTGAGGGGAAAGATGTTGGCTACCTGCATGTCACTGAGAAGTGAACCTCCAAGCTAAGTCAAGACACATAGCTGAAGATATGACAGGGGTTCCAAAGTTATTATAGCTGGACCCCTGGAGCCATTTGTCTGTGAAGTCCATTTTTGATTTACAAATACTTTCTGAGAAAGATATATAAACTTAAGCTTTACTGACTAACACCTTAATTATCAGTTGATACTTTAGCAGGATTGAGAGATGAATGAATAAATAAATAAATGAAAAAATATGTGGTTACTATATACCAGTCATTGCAACAAATAGAGAGGGGCATCCAGGATCAGGAGGGGACTTGGGAAGAGAGAAAGGGTAAGATGATCCAGGAAGTGGGAAGACATCCAAGACAAAATTTCAAATTTGCCTCACCCTAGTTGTCTACTTAAAATCATTTCTCATTTGGCATTCATACAATAGATAGCTGACTCCAGTCTGTACCTTATAACTTTCCTTAGTAAACCTAAAAATTAATATCTAAATGTATGAAGCAAATGCTAGAAGATATTTTCCAAAGGAAATCATTCTTTTAAAGAGCTTCTTCCCCCCCAACCCCCCTCCCCGCTACATTTTAAATAACTGCGTAGATGCTTTCTTGCAGGACACTGTTTCTTCATTTAAGAGATATTTATTTTTGTGTGCACACACACACACACACATCCTCCATCTGTATTGAAGTTAAAATAGTATCCTTAAGGTTAACACTTATTCATGTTTTCATCTCATTATTTGTCATTCACCAAGATTCTTACACCTAAGTGCTTGATACCTATGTGAAGACACAAAAGTGAGGTGGTGAAAATAACCAAAGACTTTTTGTGAATCACAGTTGACCTCCATGCCACTGACTAAGCCTCAAGAACATTGGGACTTAAATGATTCGCAGAGTACTTACCTGGGTACAAAAACTAGCAAGTAGGCATTTGGTCTCATTCCAAGGGGTTACAAGTGTTTACCTCAGGAAGAGTAATGTGTTGACCATCTTAAAACAGTTATGCCAGTCATGCCAGTTAAAATAGTCGGATTCTTTGTAAAGAACATGTTTCTTGACAGCCACCTGTATTTCCAATTACTTCCTAAATTGAGAATAATACTTTGGCATGACAAGGTCACCTAACCTAGTGCTTCCTTTTCTCTTGGTATACAGTCAAATCGCATGAGATAGCAGTTGTAAAGCCCTTAGGACAGTGTCTGGAACGTAGTCATCATTATATACATGTCATCTGCTATTATTGTTGTTAGCGTCATCATTATCATTTCAATTAGCAATCTAGGGCCTGCTGTGGAGAAACACCATCAGATCCACTTGACAGTGGATGGAGCTAAAATGGTCTTGCTTATTTAGAGATATTGATTACCTTTGACTCTAATGATGTCACACAGATTTTTTTTTTAAGTTTCCTTACATTGGCACCATTTTTTCCTTTGGGATTTCTCAAATGGGCTGTTAAATGTTCACGACTCTCTCTTCCATAGACTCAAGTATTAGCGTCTAAGTATTACTGTCCATTGAGTTCCTCCCCACCCCTTTCAAATTCAAGGCTTAGGAAAGTCTATTTAGAAAAAATGTTAATGGGATACAATCTGGTTTTTGTTTGTCCCTGTTAAGGTGCTAAAGTAGGATGTTGATAATTGAAAAAATATCATAAAGTCTGATTTTCTAGAAGGCCAATTTTGGATTTTCTACCTCAAAGACAACTTATGAGATAGAAATAAAACAAGCTTCAGTGAAGTTTCTACATTCTCCAACCACTATTGCTAAATCTCCTTTATACCAAAAGTATCTGATCTGTTTGATTTTTTTTTTTTAATTTTCTTTTGTGTTTTGTGTTTGGCTTTACAGATGTAAAATACTAGATAAACATTTGGCAATATTGTCCAAGAAACATTTGGAGACCAAATTCCTGAAGCTAAATGTGGAAAAGGCACCTTTCCTGTGTGAAAGACTGAGTATCAGAGTTATTCCCACTCTAGCTCTGGTGAAAGATGGAAAAACACAAGATTATATAATAGGTTTTACTGATCTAGGAAATACAGATGACTTCACTACAGAAACTTTAGAATGGAGACTCGGTTGTTCTGATATTCTTAATTACAGGTAACTTTTTTAAATGGCACATATTTGCTTTTATTTATGTTTTTGATTGCTGTTTTTAGATTGCATTTTGTAATTTAGGATTATTTGGCCACAGCAAGAATAGGGTTTCAGTCAAGTTTGTAAGGATACAAACCTTCCTAAAAGAAAAGTATATTTTGTAAAACTACACTTACGAAAATAAGTGGGCAGAAGACTGCCTAAACATTCATGCAGATAGATTAATTAAGCCAAAGTATTACTTATGGATAAAGTTAAATTTTGGAACACTCTCAATTTTGAAACTTGGATTTAAACCATTTCTGAATCAATCTTTGTTCCCCAAAGTATCATTCCCTGCCATGGTATATTCTCTGAATGAAGATAAACATATTTGTGTGATCCAGAATTAACTTTAATAATTATATTATCATCAGTGAAAAATAGAAAATCTACTTTTTTGAGAAAAATATTTTATTACAAAGCATCAGTTGTATAACCTTACCTGTTGAACCCAAAATTTATTCAGTCATCTTCTTCTATAATACACAGTCCAAGAAAGTACAATGAACTTTTTAATTCCTAGCTTATTTCTAAACTGACTTCAAAAACAGCTCTGAGACACCCCTCCTCCAAACAGAAACAGCTTATCTCTTTTTATAAGCCATAACATGTCATATGATCCTTTGAGTCCCTTGCCTGGTCTATAACAACAGCAACGGATAAAATGATCAGGATTGTTATGGCACTGCT
This sequence comes from Trichosurus vulpecula, assembly GCF_011100635.1. Taxonomy (NCBI): domain Eukaryota; kingdom Metazoa; phylum Chordata; class Mammalia; order Diprotodontia; family Phalangeridae; genus Trichosurus; species Trichosurus vulpecula. The sequence goes on from NC_050574.1 coordinate 387,493,301, forward strand.
TCTTTTCCTTGCCCCTCCTTGAGGAGCTAAGTTCCTGATGAATACCTGCTACATAAGTTAGAAAACTATATCATTTCTTCTTATTCATCACATGAGATAGTTTGGGTTCTTTTTTTTTTTTCTGGATTTTTTTCCCCCATATTTCTTCTAGACATTCCCAAGGCTATTTCTACAATGAAGATGGATTGGGAAAACCTGGTTAAATGTGCCTGTTTTGTGGAGTTAAAACCAGAAGAATACATTTAAAAAAAAAAAGATAAAAATAGTCTTGCTTTTTATTTTTTCCCTGGATATCTTACTGGACTGTTGCCTATTTCAGGTTAAAGAAACTGAGGTACCGTAGTGGTTTGTGGATCCTCCGTACAGTTTGAGGCGAGGGTAGGGAAGCGTTTTATTAAGGGAAATTATGTAAAGAGTAGCGTATTGTACCGGGTTAGCTTCCAGGGCAAAAAAAGAAGATCAAGTTATGTCTAATACTGACAGCCATCGCACAGTCTTATTTTTGTCTTAGATTGTCTAATTTACACATGACGACCAATAGCAGTTTTACGGATGGTTATTAATGAGAACACAAAAAGGAGACAAGATTATTTTCTTTAAAAAAAAAAGATAATTTCAATTTACCACATGCCAGGATTCAATCAACTTCAGTGTTCTTAAGAAAGCTGCCAGTACTAGAGTTCTTTAAGTTCTCGGAAAAGTTTTGTTCGCTTTTCAATAATTTTGGATAGTTCAGTAATACATGGTAAATAAATAGAGCAATATTGAAGTTAAGGAAGGAAAATACTGACATAACGGTCCAAGACATATTAAGTAAGTGCGTCCTCAGTACTTCGGTTAGTACTCCCTAAAAGATAGTAAGATAACTACTTAGAGAAGATATGAATTCTTTCTTGCCACTATGAGATCATTTGGTACAATAATGCAGAAAGGATATCATTTTACCTACTCATTTTGTATAAAATTAAAAATTATTATGCATTCAGTGTCCTAATGGGATAAAGGAAAAAATTAATATTTTCTTTGTTACAGTTTTAAACTCATATTTACTCTACACCTATGCTTAATTGCATAGCTTCATAGATATATATTTACCAAGACAGTGACATCTGCTGTAAAAAGTACAAAACACAGTGGCTTTTTAAATATCGTTGCATGAAAGACTTAAAAGAGACTATATACTGTTCTCTTAAAAAAACCTCATTTATAGAACATCTTACTATAGAAAATCTCATTCCCCAAAACACAGTATAAGACCATAAACTTTAAAACCATTAAATTAAGAGTCTGTAACAAAGATGTTAGTCCGTCCCCTGGTCTCCGTGTTGTTGAAGGAAGTCCACTGTACTTTGTGAATTTTACTAAAGATGGAATTGTTCCAATTTTTTGAACAACTCATATCTTAAAATAAAAGTTCCTTTTCATATTTCTTTGATTTTTAGTGGAAATTTGAAGGAGCCACCATTTCAAAACCAAAGGAAATTTGGAACCAACTTCACAAAACTGGAAAAGAAAACCATCCGAGGAAAAATATATGATTCTGACTCTGATGATGACTAGAGCACTGCTATAAATCTTTGTAAATCATCTTTTGTTTCCGCATTCTTCAATTCCAGGAATGTTTTCTAAAGCCTATTATTTTCATTACATTTGAACATGATGCTCATTTTCTATACAGTTTTATACAACTGAATCATAGAAGACATCTTAAATATTTTCTGTTTGGAGGTCATTTTTAGGTTGAAGAGATTAAGCTCTTCTGAATTAATAGTAGAAAGTGACTGAATTCTTTCTATTTCTAGGATTAAGATTTATTTCCAGATGAGTTTTATGTAATCTCCATCTAAATGTGTTTATACCATTCACTTACTGGTTTTAAAATAGCATCCCAGGGAACTATTCCAGGAATAGCTTTTCAACAGCATTCTTTACTTTGTAGAGCCATATTCTGTGGCATTGACTAGTCACCACTTTTCACTCTTCGTTTATAAAGGGTCTTTCACTTCTGGGATGTTCCAAATCAGCCATCTAAAAACTGCCTGTTTACCAACCCTTAACACTATGTGGTAAAGTTGAATGTGACTGATGACAAGTCAGCCATTCTAGACTCTGAAAATATTGCCTTATTCAAAAGATTCGATTTTACAATTCCAGCTTCCTTTTGTATTTTTTGAGACAAATAAAAAGTGATAAGGTTATTTGGTAATCAGCAAATTAGGAAAAAAAAAAAACTTGACAGGAGCATGCTACCGTAGAGGAACAACAAATGGGATTCCCCTCAAGAAATGAAATCCTTGAACAGCCTCCTTCACACCTTTGATCCTTTTCCCCAGAGCTCTAGTACAACTACATCTGGACTGAATTCAGGGAGACACAGGTGGCAGTGAAGGGCTGGCTGTACCTGGGGCAGCCCTGCAGTACAGGCTAGACTCATAAATTTTAAAGGCCACTTGGTCATCCAGCCCTAACCGCCCCCGTTTGATAGACGAAAAAACAGAAGTACAAGTGACTTGCTCCAGGTCTCATAGTATGTGAAAGAGGTGAGATTTGAAACCAGATCCTCTGATTCAAATCCAATGTCCTGTCTGCTGCCTCTCAAAAAATACCTTAGATCAGTTCTTTGACATCTCTTAGCATCATTAGTTGGGACTTTTATTTGGCCTCAGCAAGAAAAATAAAATAATCTGAATGCTAGTGTTCAGTGTCCTGGTTTTTAACATCTTTTTAGAGCAATATGTTGCCTTTCTTGAAGGAGCTTTTAGGAACCAGGCACTGACTTTTCCTGGAGTTCAGACGCTCAGTCATCCCGTATGATTGTAGGTTGAGTAGGTTGTTGACAGGTTTTCAAGAAGCAGCTCTAAACAAGTCCAGATCTGCCCCTGGAACTCAGCCTGATGCTTTTAATGAACACCTGAGATTACCCCATCATACCACAGATCCCTGCCCTGTCCTGAGAGACAGGTTCTCATTTAAGCCCACTGATGCTGTAGCCACACGTTTTTTCTCTACGAATTAATGGGAAATAAATTGAGCTTTAAAAAGGCAAAGTACTTGAAGAGTATTGTTATTTGTACGTGATAAAAGGCTTTTGGTGATTTCCTTAGAGCCAGCTTATTTACATGAAGTATAGGAAAAAATTATACAGAAATGTGTGGGGCAGTGAATATAGGCTTTGACATTAAACACATCAGCAATGCTTCAAGTTTCCCTTACAACCAAACTACTCTTGCCTTAATTCAATCTATTTTAAACTACATGGTTTTCCGTTGTAAACATGCTTAGTTGCTTTTTAACTTCTTAGAATGATGCAGCTTTTCTGTCATTGGGCTATAGCTATATTTTCTGCCAATCCTGTTTTCCAGTAATTCAAAGAACATTCTATCCTTTAGTTTTATTTCAAACAAAACCCATTTAGGAATGCCCTACTCTACATTTTATTAGTTCTGGTGTTATAATGTGATTTGTACCATTATGTTGGGGTTAACTGTTTTTTTTGGCCAGAAAAGTATTTGGATGTCTAGGGAGGAAATGAATACTCCAAAATCCCCCCAAAAAGCCATGATTACAAATGGAGCCTTATGATTTTAAAGCTTCTAAAACCACTCAGTCCCACCCAGACTAGCTGCCAAAATCCTGCCTTTTCTTTTATAAGCTCCAGAGCTCCTTTTTTATCATGGTCACCACTCATTTTTCCACCTAAGTTCTTGTCCACCAAAAACATTCCAGCAGAAGGGGATGCAGATCTCTTAATTTCTCCCCTACTTTGCTATCTGAAATAAGCACATGGCCCTCGTCAGACTTTCTGAAATTTTTTACTGCTGATAAATCATTTTTTATCAGAACCTCAGATTTCTTCCTACTAGAAACTCAGTGGGTAAAATCCCTCAACTAATGAAGTGAGGTATTTGTAAAGCACTTAGCACAGAGCCTGGCACATAATAGGCGCTTAATAAATGCTTTTTCCTTTCCCCCACTCCTTTCCTGTGATGCATAGGAGCAATCAGTCTATAGTTTATAGTCTTCATCAGAACAGACTGTGACTATAACTAGTATGTGTTAACATTATGATTAAGGCTGACCCCTAGCCTTTATGTCATGCTGCCTCCCATGAGGTTTTATTATGTTCCCAGTAGTTTTTGGAATGCTGTATGTCCAGATTCCTTTAGTATGCTCATAGTTGAGTCTTCAGAAACGAATTTCCTGTAGCTTGAGCCACACTTGTACTTGCCAGTATTTGGTGGGGACTAGAGAGGTGTGGATAACTTCAATTACAGTGGAGATTTTAGATAGTGAGGAAGGATTAGTTAAAGATCAGATGTTGTCATCTTACTGAGTTAGAAGTGATCATAACAATACAGGCATTCTCGAGAGAAAGAGGATAGAGTAAGGTGGGTAGACATCTGTTCGAGATCTTAAAGTACATAAAGAGTGACTTTCTATTATGTTCACAAGTTTAGAGCTAGGATAGATCTTGGACGTCAGTGAGTAAGACAACCTCTTTTCTCAGTCCTCAGCCTTCTCAGCAGTATTTAACATTCGCACTGCACACACTCTTCTCTTTGTTTCTGCTATCTCTTGGTTCTCCTGCCTGACTGCTTCTCAGTCTCTGTGGCTACCTTATCTTCTGCATCATGCCCTTATCTGTGCATGTACCCCATGACCCTATCTTGGACTCCCTTCTTAGAAAGTGACCTCATCAGCTCCCATGGGTTGAACTATATCTGTATGAATGACATTCATATCTATATATCTAGCCATGGTCTCTGCTAGGTTGGAAGCACACATCTCCAAATACATGTTGGACATTTCAAACAGCTTATATGCTATGTCCCACAGGCATCTCACATTCACTGTGTCTGAGACCAAACTTGTTCTTTTTCCCACTCAAACCATCTTTCTCTAAAGTCTTTTCTGTCCAGGGCACCACCATGCTCCCAGTCACTGAGGATTACAACTTCCGTGTCATCCTTGACCTCTCTCCCTCACCCTGTATTCTCCAGTCACTTGCCACATCTTAGCAGTTTAATCTTGACGTTTCTTGTTTTCCTCATTTCTACTCTAATGGCCACCACGTTTGTCTAGGCCTCCTTCACCTCTTGCCTAGACTACTGCCTCTTCATTGCCTTTGCTTAAATTTCTTCACCTTTCTAATCTACTTTCTACCAAAAGCCACCAAAGTGATTTTCCTCTAGTTCTATTCTGAGTCACTTCCCTACTGGATAAAAGGAATGGCACCATATTACCTTTAGATATCTTCCTTTGGTATCTCAGTATCTTCAGAACCTACCTTCCCAGGGCCTTATAGCTATTATACTTGCCTTTTGGGGCTGTTGTTTAGGACCAAATGAAATCCTACGCTCTACAGTTCAGCCAGACTCCCCCTCTTGCTGTATCCCATACATGCTCTCCATCTGCTAACTCCATCCACACCTTTGTGCTGGCTGGCTATCTTCTTCAAATGCACTTCCAAACTGATCAAGCACCACCCTCAACATAAAGTGTTTCCTAAACTCCCCACCCCCTCACCTGCTAGTGGTCTCCCTCCAAAAACGTTTACTTCTTTATTTATTTTATATGTGTTATGTATACACTTAGTTATGTATACATTGTCTCCTCTGATGGATTGTAAACTCCTTGAGGACAGGGACTTTTACTTTTGACTTTGTATACCCAGCACCTAGAATAGTGTCTTAACGAGGTAGGAGGTGTTTAATAAATGCTTATTGTTTGATAAGGCCTCAGTTTCCTAAATTAACCAATTAAATGGGGATGGGAGGGAGATTAGATCTGTAGATATATATAACTCTGGAAATCCTATGATACTCCCTTGAGCTTCAGGCTATTCTGGCCTTGGTATCACCTCCTTTGTCCTTCCTACAGTTCTTAGGATTCCTGCCCTCTGACTGACTTACTTGTCCTAAAGCGCATCCGCATTTGTTAAGGTTAATTCCACTTTTTTGGTACAGCCTATCTTCCCCTATTTCATAGGGTTGTGGTGAGATTCAAATGAGATGATGTAGTATATAAAACTTTGCAAACTTTACAGCTGTATGTAAACATCAGTTACTGATACCCACTGTTCTGTGCTAGCATCTGGTCCTAGTTCTAGAAAACTTGGGGTTTCAATGACAAGTATCCTGGATCTTATTTGCTTTGTATCAGCTTCCTCCAAAACTTAACATTTAAAAACTTTAGCCCTATTGAATAAGTAGTATTTCCACTCTGCAGGTGGCCTTCAGTTCTTAGTTCATTTGCAGAGGAGATGATTCACTATCTTGAGGCCTACGAGTGATGTTCTTTTTCTTGGTCCAGGTAACCACTTTCTTAGGTTGTCTTTAAAGACTCACAGTCCTTCTGCCTTCTACCTCTACTCCTATGTGAGTTTTTAGAATCTGATGAGATTTTTCAAAAGACAATGAACAGTTTCCACCAGAATTCTTTATAAGTCTCATAAAATTGCATCTATCTGTGTTCAAAATATCACACGTCTGTTACTCTGGGGGCATTTTTAAAGGTAAGAACAGTGGACTAGGGGTCAGGAGAGATGGAAGAAATGATCTCTGCTCTTTTCCAGCTTTAAATCTATGACTACCTTGTCCTGGTCTGAATTCTAGTTCCAACTTTCACACTAACAAGATTGTAACCTTGGACAAGTTGCTTAAATCTCTTATGCTCCAGTCTCCTCCTTTGTAAAAACAAACAAAACAAAACAAGGGATTGAGCTAGGTGACTGCCAAAAAGTGTCCGTTTCTACAATTCTGTAATTTTATATCTATACAACAAAATGGTTTTTTTTAAATGCCTATATTAAAGGACTTCATTGTTCTACATCAGAGGGGCTATTTCTGAATGTATCTTCTACCACTTTTAGAATAGTTTTTCACTTAAGAATTTAAAAAGTAATAACACAGTAGTAAGATATCATTGGATTGAGTCTAAGAAGGGGGAAGATAGTAATAGAGAATGGGTCTGTGATTTTGTTGGTATCAGGAACTCAGATAAGCAGGTCAGCACTTTACTACAATTTATAGTTTTGGAGGGCTGCCTTAGGGCACTGAAAAGTTGTCTCAACTAATGAGAACTTACTGTTAAAGATGTACAAGATTTAGTGGTTGGGTAGAATTCAGTTACTGATGTCAAAGATGAGAACAGAAAAAAAAAAATCTCAGCCATTTCTACATCTTTTTTTCTGTCTTTCACTCATACCTAAACCTAGGAATTCATGTTTGGATACTCGCAAGGATCAGTGATCCCATTAATTTGGGAGGGGAGTTCCCTCCGTCAATGCAGCTTGCAACCTTTTCATGACTACCCATTGTGTGAGATTTTTGTTAATATCCTGGGGGTAGGGGGCCTATCCAACATGCAGAAGAAGGTTTTCCTCAATTTCTCCCAACATATCCAAAGTAACACCCTTCCAGTCCCTCCATCTTGTCACATGGTCAGCTCATCATCTCTTCCAGGGCTCAGGACACATGACCTGAATACGGGAGCTTTTGTTTCATTATATCAAAATAGCTGGATAGCAAAGCTCTGCACTGGCATATCCCACTTGATCTTAACCACAGCCCCACCCCCCAGGCTGTACAATAGCTGTTATCACCCCCATCTTATGCATTTAATTGACCCAGTAAGCTAAGGCTTAAAAATGTGAGTTAAGTGACTCAAGGTCACCCAGTGTATCTGTGGTGGGATTCAAACTCCACTGCTTGAGTCCCATGGCTGAGGGAGGGTGACTTTCCACTATACTGTTCTGCCCTTTATCAGCAAAATGCCCTCATTTTTGTCTTGTTGCTTACAAGATGAATAAAGGAAACTTTCTTTTATTTGAACTCTCAGAAACATGAGAACAGAAATGTATTTCTGCTTAAGTCTTTGGTAAAGATGGGGTTTAAGTTCCAGCCATGGTCTCTGCTAAGCTGGAAGCACACATCTCCAAATACCTGTTGGACATTTCAAACAGTGTATATACTATGTCCCATGAGCATCTCAAATTCACTGGGTCTGAGACCAAACTTGTTCTTTCCCCACCCAAACCATCTTTCTCTAAAGTCCTTTCTGTCCAAGGCACCACCATGCTCCCAGTCACTGAGGATTACAACCTCCGTGTCATCCTTGACCTCTCTCCCTCACCCTGTATTCTCCAGTCACTTGCCACATCTTAGCAGTTTAATTTTGACATTTCTTGTTTTCCTCATTTGTGGTACCTTCAAAGAAAAAACTTACAGCCAGTATATTATGAGTCAGTGTGCCTATTTGAGAGATGCTGTACTGATCTCTGTGTGACATTGTTCTTTATGAGTGTTTCTAATAATCATCAAGGAAGTGGTGGTGGTGGTGGGGACTTATTTCTTATAATAATTCAGATGGTTTTATGGTTTATAAAGTACTTTTATCCCAGTAACAAAGTACCTTAACTAATTTCACCTGACTTACAAAAACAAAAGGAGTTGCATTCAGGTTCCTGAGAAACTGAAGGCCTTTTTTCTTGTTGTTTAAGTCGTTTTTTCAGTCATGTCCAGCTTTGTGACCCCATTTGGAGTTTTTCTTGGCAAAGGTACTAGAAGTGTTTTGCTGTTTTCTTCTCTAGCTCATTTTACAGATGAGGAAACTGAGGCAAACAGGATTAAGTGATTTGCTCAGGGTCACATAGCTAGTAAGTGTCTGAGGCTAGATATGAAATCAGGAAGAGGAGTATTCCTGACTCCAAGCCTGGCGTATACTGTAAATGCTACCTCACTGCCTTTAACCCGTCTGCCCTGAAATAACTTCTCCTAGGTAAACACACCCTCACCTCCTCAAATTGAAGAAGGAATCCTCTGAGTCTTTTATTTTTCAGTGGGTTTAACACTTTTAGGCTGCAAAATGGTTATATTCATAGAAGCAGTCAGATATCTAAGAAATCATAGGATCATCTAGACTGCCAATCACCACCACCACCCTGCCCTGTGCCATAATAAATATGAGGCCCAGAGAAGTTGTGGCTTGTTCAAGGTGCTTCTTAAACAGGTTGTAAGCAGCAGGTGGTGTTTTATGGTTCAGTGACTAGGAACCTAATTAAGCATTATCCATGAGGCAGCCAGTCGCTCACTCCTCCCAGAGTTGAGTTGGGAAATAATTTCTGGTAAATGTACCCTATGTGACTCAAGGCCCCACCCCGCTGTGAAGCTTGGTCTCTCTGAAGTACATGCAGCCTTACATACTCCGGTCATTACTCTGATAACAGCAGCTTGAGCAGACAACTGCATAGAATCAGCAAGGACGTTTAATTGGAATAGAAAAGGAAACAGAAACCTTAAATGCATTGTCAGCGTAAAAATGACGCCAAATGAGAGCCGGCACATTGTTTAGATGAGAAAACCGAGATTGAGAGAATTCAAGTGATGTGCCCAGGGTCGCACAGCTAGAAAATATCTGAGGGATTCCAACTATCTTTCTACCTTCAAACCTCACAAGGGAGGGGCAGCTGGGTGGCACAGTGAGTAGAGCACCAGCCCTGGAGTCAGGAGGACCTGAGTTCAAATTCGGCTTCAGACACTTGACATGGTATACTAGCTGTGTGACCTTGGGCAAGTCACTTAACCCCAATTGCCCTGCCCACCCCCCTCAAAAAAAAAAAAAAACCTCCTGAGGGGAAGGGAAATGATATATAAAGATGCTGGAAAGGGAATTTAAGGCCAGGTTGTGAAGGGCTTTAGCAGCCAAACAGATGAGTTTGTATTGGATCCTAGAAGCAACAGAATGACTGGAGTTTATTGAACAGAGATTGTAATAGTGAGATCTGCACTTTCGGAAAATCACTTTGGCACAGGTGTGGAATGTAGATTAGAGGCGGAGAGAGTTGAGTCTTTGTATCTTTGGTGTCTAACATGAAGCCTTGTACAAAGGAGGTGTGGAAGAGAATGAGCATATGTATACATATACACACATACATATATACACATTATATATATACATGTGCGTGTGTTTATGTGTGTGTGTGTGTGTGTGTATATCACCTACTATGTGCCCAGTACTGTGCTAAGTGGTTTTTAAAAATCATCTCATTGATCCCCACAACAACCCTTCGACATAGGTGCTATTTTAGACTTGAGGAAACTAGGGCAGACAGAAGTTAAATGACATAGTCACACAGCTAGTAAATGTTTGAGGTCAAATTTGAACTCAGGTCTTCCTCATTCCAGGCCCAGCTGCTATATTCATTGTACCACCAGCTGCCTCAGGAACTTCATAAATGTGTGTTAGATTGAATTGAATACGTTTTATAAACATCCATCTTGGTAAACCATTTGTGTTTCATCAAAAATCCTGGAATTCAGTAGCACTAAATAGAGTAAAATCCTCTTCCTTGTCTAGTTTTTTGGTCAGTTCTAATAACAAGCTACTGTATGAATTTCACCCATCCTTGTTTATGAACTCCTACCTCTCCATTTGTGCCCAGAAGGAGCACCTCTATTCTCATCCAGGAATATACCCTTTCCTGATGCCCCAGAGAGATGCCTCAGTTCTACCAGAACCCAGGAACATTGTAGACACTGACATAGGCAGCCAGGCTTTTAGGATCTGTGATCTGTGTTCAAAAGTCTGCACCATTTCATCCCAGCCCGGAGGAGAAACTTTGAGGAAGCAATGACTGACGAGACCTTCGGCAGTCAAAACCAATTTTGATCTTTGTTTTTGCCTCATCTCTTGAATTCCTTTCCTGGAATTCTCATGCCTCATTTTCCCCCCTTGCCATTGGGCCTCATTTTTACCCCTTCTCTACTCTGAATGTCTCCCCTATACTCTTCAGTATTTTAATAAATATGTGTTCTGGGTTTGTTTGTTTTTTCTTAATGTAACAGAATGTAACCAAAACCAACCAAATCACAAATGACCAATTAGGTACTTTTTAGTCTCTTAAAGGACAGTTTGTATTATAGCACAATCTTGTGTAATGGTGAAATAGAGCTCTACAAATATAATTTTAAAAATGGTTTAATGCATGTTGGTGAAGCTGTGACTTGCTGCAAGCATTCTGGAAAGCAATTTGGAATTATGCAAATAAAGTGGTTAAAATGTTAATACCCTTTGACCCAGAGATTCCATAGCTAGGCATATACCAATGAAGTCATTGACAAAAAATATTGTCCCTATATAGGCCAAAATATTTATAGCAACACTATTTATGGTAGCAAAGAACTGGAAAGGAAGTAGATGCTCATCAGTTGGAAAATGGGTAAAAAATTTATGATACCTTAATACAATGGAATATTACTGTATATAAGAAGCAACAAATATGACTGAGTACAGAGAAGCATCAAAAGACTTACATGAACTGATGAAAAGGGGAGTAAACAGGGCCAGTGACTATAACAATATAAACAGGAAGAACAAAAGTGATCAAAACCTCCATTTGAGAAAGCTCCTGTGCCAACCACACTTACCTCTAACCTGGCTCAACAGCTGACTCTCTTCAGAATATAGTTTTCCATATTGCCCATGGAGGGTACTTTCACCCCTCTCCTTTTAGCATCCTTTTTTTATGTTCTCATTGGAATTTAAGTTACTTGAGGGCACGGACTGTCTTTTTGCTTGTATTAATATTACCAGGCATTTAGAACAATGCCTTGCACATAAGTGTTTAATTTCTAATCTAATCAAAACCAAATATTAAATCATAAAGAACAAACTTTGTCCCAAAGAACAGATCTGGGAAGACCTATTCCTTTGCAGAGATGGAAGTTCAATTCCACAGGTGTGGAACATTGAATATAATGTCACACTTTTTCAATATTTTGACCAGCTTTACTGACTTTTGTCTCTTTAAAAAAAAATGTTATAAGGAATGATTCTGCAAGAGGGAGTAGGAGTGCATATAGGAGGAAATCTAGGCAATGGAAAAACAAAATACCAATTAAAATCTATTTTTACAATTGGCCTGAAAAAAGAGATTTGAGTAGATACCTCCGCCCACTCCTTTTCAATATATTAATGGGTTTTCCTGAATTTCTCTCTTTTTAAAAAGTTCTTTGTTATGATATAAAAATAGGTATTCCTTGACAGGTACTACTACAAATCATACCAACATGCTGAGATCTTTTGACACCCAGTTAGTTATATGCTCTGAGCATGGACCCACAAAACCAACAGGCCCCAAGTAACATTTCGAAAAATCCTTCATTACATCCGCAAGAAGGACAAAATTGGAATTTTACAGAGGAGAAAGGGATTAAGATTTACACATCAAAAACTAATAGTAGAAGAAGATTTAAATAAATATCAATATCAGGTAAAATACCAACTGGATCAGCAAATCCTATTTGAACTAGATTTTAACTGGAATTTGTAAATAGACAGCTCAGAAACTAACCAGATGACACCAGGTCTAAAGTTAGATGTCTCAGCTAAAATAAATTGGGATAATAAAGTTGAGCCAGAAATTCTTCTGTCATCAACCAGGGCTGAATTTTTGATATCTCAGCTAATTTCTAAAAGGCTTCAGCTAGTTACATGATTTGCTATCTCAGGCAAAATGGCGGCAATACTAAAATTCTCCATGACAGAAGCGATGAATCCCTGAGAGGTATTAAAGGAAGGAATACAGGAGAAAATCTAAACATCGTAAAAACATGAATTTTGGGTTTTTTACAATATCTGAAGTTTGTGTCCTTGTGAAAATTGCACAGAGATAGGAACTTCAGAGCACGGATGTCTCAACCCTGCAACTATAACAATTGACTGCTTTTCTAGGAAGGGTGTCATCAGGCCTTTCCCTCTAGAGGCCCAAGCCTAGGGTGTGTCTGAGCTCAACCTCTTGATAATAGCAGAGAAAAGAAAAAGGTTTCCTTTTAGTGAACCTCTTTCACACAAGATAAGGAAGTTTCCTACTGTTCCATGACCCCCCCACACCACACACTAGTCAGTTTAAAGGGAATATTTCTTAGCCGTGTTACGCTGATTATAATTGCACTCAAGAGCTCATAAATAGGCATACTGTTGGGGCTCACAGGCACCCCAAAATGTTGGGGTGTACCAGAATGATGAGGAATAGACACATAGGTTGCACTGTCTTAAATGAATTCGCTCCAACTATCTCCAAGTTAATATAGGCATTTATTGGGGTGACGCACCCAGCAGGCACTGCTCCCCGTGGGAGACAGAGCACTTAGCCAGGTTAGGTGTCTGGTCTGTATACAGTTTGATAGGATGGGGGAGGGGTGGGCTACCACAGTTTAAGAAAATAGAAAATGGGAGGGGGAACAGGAGAAGAGGAGGGGGAGTGCTGCTCGGAATGTCATATAGTCCACATAGATAAGCAAGGGGAACAGGAAAGGGGGAAGGGGAGTGCCGCTCTGGAATGTCAGGTAGTCAGGTGTCTTTGTGAATGCATACAGATAAGCCCACTGTGGGGGGCTTCAATGCATAGTCTTCCAGATCACTTTTCTGGCTGGTCTCATCCTGCATTTCCTCTCATATCTCACATCCTGCATCCTGCTTGCTCCATCTGCCTCGAACACTCCTGTCTGCCTCATTCATATTTGATGGTAAGTACCACCTCCATGAAGCAACAAACACAGTATACCGTCCCCCTCCCCCTGAAAATACTTAATCACATGAACACATTTCTGAAGACTTAACAGATGTGTTGAATGTCGATGGAAAACAATAGTCACTGCCTTCCTGGAGCTTTCAATCTTATAGGATTGTTATTAAAACACTCAAAGAACATATAATGATGGTCTCATAAAGGCCAGTCCTAGTAAAGGCCCTGCCCCACCTGGCTTCATAACAACATCTGAGATGAAAGAATGCAAGAATCATAGATTTGCCTCTGGGTCGTTCATTGAGGCCAAGCTGATGCGGTTTTCCATACCTAATCCCAATGAAAGCCGATTGCTCACATCCTTGACTGCCCACACACATCCATACCAATTCTGACAATTAGCTGACCCTTCGGTGTCTAAGACAATTGAGATTAGTAACCTGAAATTTCTGGGCTTGACCCAATACGTCAGGGTTTCAAGCCCATTCTGGTTTTTCAATGTTAAGCACTTTGGGGGTGTGGGGGTGTGTGGGGGTACACCTGGGATGTGGCTTTTGGGTTGTTTGTTTGTTTTTCCAATAATATTGTGTAATTTCTAAATGGGAAGGACACTTTCCCCCTGAATTCCCGGAAGTGACAACTATGGTTTCATGACAAAATTTTTCAAGATAAGAAATAGGCAGTTTAGCATGTTTCTTCAAGATTAGTAAACAAAATGATAGGTGTGTATATAAGTGTGTTGCCCTTTGTCACTGAGGGAGATGCCAGGGATGATAATAACTAGCATTTATATTAAGTTTTGCTAAAGTGTAGTGACTTGCCCAGAGTCACACAGCAACTAAGTATCTGAGGGAAGATCGAAACTGAAGCCTCTCATTCCAAATCCCTTGCTCTGTACCTTTGAGATGAACACATTCTGCCCAGCAAGAATGAATGATGCTCTTTGCTCTGACTTGTACCACACTGCTCTTGCTTTCCCAGTCCACAGTTTAGTAGATGCTTAGTGAGAAAGTATGATTAAGGATTGCAGGGGTACATGTGGCCCCCCGGGGTCCTCAAGTGCTTCCCAGGGATTCATTCAAAGGGCTGCCCTTGAGGACCTAGAGGGCCACATGTGGCCTTGAGGTCACAGGTTCCCCGCCCCTGGATTAGGGTGTAGTAGTAGGATAGGAAAGAGTTAAATAAGATGGTTTAGAAGGAGAAAAATCAGAGAGAAAGTTAATGAAAGGAAGGTCAAGTAGAGTACTAAAGATCTGGAAAAGAAAGCTTTTACCATCAAAGTTCAACATCCGAAATGGATATGGTTTTTATCAATGGGAGTATGTTAAAGAAGACACATCACCATCTTGTTTGTGTGTTTGTATCCCAGCATTTGACAGAGTGTTCTGGACATAAACGCTTTTTCATTCATTCATTCACTCACATAAAGAGACTCATGTCCCTGCCTTCCTAGGATCAGAGCTGAGTTTAGGATGAGCTGTATGGTACTACGGAGGAGTTCCTTTACATCCTACTACGTATATAAAGCAGCGTAGGAGAATGGTTTGTCTACAGAAATAGACCCTCCTGCATCTAGTCCCGTTTCTGCATCTGGCCCCAATCTCTTATGTCCTGGTGACTGAAGATGATGGCGTAACTTTTCTCTCATTCATCCGTACTTCAGCATTTCCCAGACACGGATAAAGAAAATTATAGGCATTTAATGGGAGTAGGAGGTAGGGCAGAGAATATTTGATTAGTTGGGTAATCATTTCTGGCTTTCATAGTGCATTCTTTTTTTTTGGCGGGGGGGGGGCGGGGAAGATAGATTGAAAAAGAGTGAGAGAAGAGAGAAAGAGAATATGGAAATTGAAGAAATTATTCTAAAAAAAGAAAAATGAGAGACACCAGATAAAGCCAATCATGAAGTACTAGGCAATGGGTGGAATAGGAAAGAAGGCAATAAACATTTCAAACATTTTTGAACCCCTAAAATTTGGAGAATTAAATTTGTTTTAAGACATCCTTTGACTTGAGGGCACTATTGCTGGCCAGATTCACTTCAAAATGTTCATTTTGTCAATATTGACTGTTAGGGTATTTTGGGGTCGCTTGAATTAGGTCTGCTAGGAGAAACCAGTTCCTAACTCCAGATAAAATAAAGAATTATGATGAAAGAAATTTACAATTGTTCAGAGTGATCAAACTCCTATCCTATAATACCAGCATTAAGGAGTCAGATGAATATTTTCTCAGTCAAGTGTATGTGTGGGGTAGAATGAAAGTCCCAAAACATTCTCTATTTCTTGACCTTTCTATTAAGCCTAGAAAATCTTGATTATCTGGAAAATTTGTTGCGTGGCTCACATTCTAAAATAATTACAATTTAAGCATGTGAAGGTAATCGCCCTTCACAGGACTCTTCTGTCCATTCACCAAAGAACAAACGGAAGCTGACACCCTAAATGGAAACCGTAGAAGATGAAATGTGCAGAATCAACAGGCCTCACATCTGACCGGCCAAAGTCTTAATTCCCCCCATGCCATCACTCCCTGTCTCATAAAATAAAAAGTATACTTTACACAATACCAAATATCCTCAGTCTTAGCTTTCCTAATGCTGTAATGAATATATCATTACACAGACAGAACTCAGATGCTGGCATGAAACTGAAGCATTTCCAGTTCTGAGAATGGGATGTCACCAGTACAGTGTTTCTATTGAGAAAAAAAAAAGCCACAGAGTAGAGAGTGTAAATTTGTTTAGGAGGAGGGAAGGGGAAAGCAAATAAAGAGAGAACTGAGTGGTAAGGTAGCAAAAAAACAAATTGTTTGCTCTAGTTATCTTTGAATACAACTCCTTAGGGTCTTTTGATAACTTTCCATCATACTACAGACTAAAAGTGTAGGATCTCTTTGGGCCATCCCCCAAAACTCGCACTCATAAGTTGGGTTTCTAAGAAGACAACTGCCCCAGGTTCAAGGTACTCAGTGGACCCAGATTCCTAAAATTATGGTTACCAGGTCCCCACTGATGTTTACCGTTCAACAGAAAGACAGAGGACACAATTATCTTAGAGCAAAGACATTTAATAGAGTAGCATATTAAGGTTTATATTATAGCATTCCCCCCCCCAAAACCTAGAATATACTCTTCTGCAAATGTATGTGTGCATATTCACATACACATATCCATACCCACACACACATAAATACACATATATACATATACATATCTATCTATATATGTGTGTGGTATATATTATATATATATGCATATATTATGTATATATTTGTAAAACATCCATGAAGAGGTTGAACAAATCATATGTAAGGGCCCCCTCCCCAGCACGGAGGATACATGTGGAGTCTCAATTTCAATTCTAATGCTATAGGCCTCCTTATGTCTTCTTGTAATATCATTGTGTGGCTCCTCCCTGAGCACAATGTCTGCCCCTCTGAGTGTGTGGCCCTGCGAGTTGGTCATAATTTCTACCACCAGTTTCACTCCACTAGTTTACCATACTCTCTATAGAGAAGGCCACTGTCAGCTCCCAGTTTAGCTGAATTCCTCAGATGAGGCAATGCCAGGTTCTGAGGTACCACCTGATACTCATCAAATTGACAAAATTGACCAAAATAAAAATGACAAATGCTCAAGGGGTTGTAGGAAAATGGGAACTGTAAAGCATTGTTGATTATGAACTGGTCCAACCATTCTGGAAAGCAACTTAGAACTATGCCCCAAAACTGATTAAACTGTGGATACCCTTTGACCCAGCAATATTAGGTCTATACCCCAAAGAGACCAACGAAAGAGAAAGAGAACCCATATATACGAAAATATTTATAGCAGCTCTTTTTGTGGCAGCAAAGAATAGAAAACTCAAGAGATGCCCATCAATTGGAGATTGGCTGAACAAGTTACAGTATATGAATGTGATGGAGGAATATTGTGCTGTAAGAAATTATGAAGGGGATGGCTTCGGAAAAACCTGGGAAGACTTGTGTGAACTGATGTGGAATGAAATGAGAAGACTCACTAGAAAGAATGTATATACAATGACAACTATATCGTAAGGATAATCATTTCTGAAAGACTTAGAATCAACTCTGATGACCAACCACAATTCCAAAGGACTCATGATGAAACATGCTATTAACCTCCAGATAGAGACGTGATTAACATAGAGTGCAGATTGAAGCTTATTTTCTTTTCCTGCTTTCTCTCTCTTTTTTTTAATTTGAACATGATTAGTGTGAGAATATGTTTCATGACTATAGATATTTGTAATGGGCTTTGTTTTTCTTGCCTTCTCAATGATTGGGGGAAAGAAAGGGGGGGGAGAGAATCTGGAAATGAAAATAAAATTGAGTTTAAAACAATTTTAAAAGAAAATTAATTGTAATCAGGTAGAACAACTAAATTTATTGACATGCAGTAAAACCTTATAATGCAGTAAACCTTATAATTGTTTATATCTTTAAAAAATGTAACTCCTTGAAAGCAAGGAATATTTTTCTTTTCTATTTGTATCCCCACGGCTTAGCACAGTCCTTTGCACATAGCAAGCACTTAATGAATGCTTCATTCATTTGTTCATTCATTCTCTGGACCTCAGTTTCCTCAATGGAAAAATAAGGATGTTAGAGTAGATGACCTCTAAGGTCTCTTCTGGCTCCAAATCTATGATCCCTTGGGCTCTCTGTCCATCCTCTTCATTCTTAGCAGTCAGACTCATTCCCTGTTCCTTCATTACTGACTTCTCAATTCATCATTTCATTGTACTTTCTTAGCTTGGTTTTTTTTATCTTGTTGCATAATAAAATCTTGGTGACCGTTCAACATCTCCATCCATGCCATGACAGTTTTTTATTCTTGTGAAAAAGCTTATTTAACTGCTTATACCCAGGTTCTTGCTGTATTTCAAATTGTGCAGAAGAATAACTCCTTTTTTAAAAATCAGGTTAGATTTCTGTTCAGGGGAGAGGATCAGTCCTTTCTACTCTAAGTGAGAGTGTTAGGGGCAACTGGGAACCAGAGTGCAGTTATATTTGATTCTACTCAACAAACATTTATTAAATACCTATTATCATCAAGATACTGTGCTGGACACTGAGGATGAAAAAAAAAGCCATATACAGTTTTAGGCTTCAAGGAGATTACAATCTAATGGGAGAATACAGTATATTTACAAATAGGTAGGATACAAAGACCAAAACGCTATAGACAAAGGAGAAATTAAGACAAAAGGCTATAAGATAATTTGAGAGAAATCACCTTCATCTTGGATGATCATGGCCTGACCTCAAACCTGACAAAAGAGATATAGCACAGATATGGAGTGTGAAAAACCTGGTTGCCTGGAACATAGAATGCACGAAGGAGAGTAGCATGAAATATAATTGGAAAAGTAGATTAAAGTCAGATTATGGAGGGCCTTCAATGCCAAGCTAATGAATTTGTGTTTTATACAACAGGCAGTGATCAGCAACTGCATGTTTTTGAACAAGAGGATGTCATGGTCAGATTAGGAAGATTACTATGACAGTTGTGTAAAAGATATATTGGAAAATGAAGCGATTGGAGGCATTTATTTTCTCTTTAAAAAGCAATCCAAGCGGAAAGTCTTCTAGAATGTGAAGGATGATAATGAAAAAAAAAGTGGAAATGAAGAGAGCATAACTTTGGCACAAATCAAGCTATGATATAAAGTAGTAATCAAAGCCATTTGGAACAGGCTAAAAATAGATCAGTAGAATAGCTTAGATAAACAGGAATCAAAATATGCTGAAAATGGTGACAGTGTTTGATAAACCCAGGATAAAAAATTCATAGGGGAAAGATCTCTATTTGGGAAAAAAAAACCCACTTCTGGGAAAACTGAATTTGGCAGAAATAAGGCATAGACCAGTATCTTGCACCCTACACTGGCACTGAATGAATTTGCAACCTTAATATAAAAAGTCAAGTCATAAAACAATCAGAGGGGAAAAGAAGGAAGTACCTTCCACAGATTTAGCTACGGAGAGAATTCTTGAATAAACCAGGAATAGAGGTGATCATTAAAGATAAAATAATTACTTCAATTTTATAAAATTTAAAAATATTTACACATACAAAACCAACATAAATAGAATAAGGAGAGCAACCATAAAATATTTGGTTCGATTATCATTTATAAATGTCTGTTATCCAAGATATATAAGTAATCAATATAAATATGTAAGATCAAGAGCCGTCCTCCAATAGATATGAATAGTTTTCAAATGAAGAATTACAAACTATCAAAAAACATGAAAACACACTGCAAATCATTAATAAGAAGCAAAATGAAAAGCAGAACAACTTTGAGGTTTCTAGCATTCTGATGATTAGCAAAAAATACAAAAAATAGAGTTAATGTTGGAAGCATTATGGGGAGATAAGCTGGTGGAGCTATGAATTAGTGAAACTATTTTGGAAAATGATTTGGAATTATGCAAAAAAGTTATAAAAATGTTTACCCAGACATTTCCCTGCCATGCAAATACCCCAAGGAGGTGAAGGACAAAAAGAAGGATCCCACATATACTCAAATATTCAAGGCAGAAATTTTTGTGGTAGCAAAGAACCAAGAACAAAGTAGATGCCCATCAATTAAAAATGATAACTATGAGGAACCAGAGAAATAAGAGATTTGTATGAATTGTTATAGGATGAAATAAGCAGGAAATATTAAAAATTACTAAAGCATTGTCAATGTAAAGATTACTTAACAAAAGGAAACTGTACTTTGAGTAACTGAAAAACCTGTGATGGTCCCAGAGTACATATACTAAAACATCATTTCTCTCATTTTGACAAAGAGGTAGGAGACTTTGAAATGCAGAATGTTGTCTGACACAGTCACTATGTCAGTTGCTTTTGCTTAATTGTTTTGGGTTTTTTTTTTCATTATGAGAGAGGGTTCCATTCAGGGGTAGGGTATATGAGAGAAATGATTGTGAAACAAGAAGCATTAATAAAATTATTTTTTTAAGTAGTTCAGGGTCTACAGTATGACAATCCAAACAACTAGCCCGGATGTTCTTAACATTTTTATTTCTTGGATCTCTTTGGTGAAGCCTATGAGTCCATTCTCCAAATAATGTTTAAATACATAATATAAAATACATAGGATTACAAAGGAAGCAAATTCTATTGATAATTATTTTTAAAAATTAAGTTCATGGACACCAATTTAAGAACCTTTGAGTGAGAAAGATATGATAGATGTGTAGTCCGTTGGGCCCTGGCAGATGCCCAGGGATATGCAAGACAGTGTGTGTGTATGTGTGTGTTGGGGGTGGCTGGGTGGGGTGGAGGGGCAGAAGAGAACCAAGGTAGAATGAATCAGAAATATGAGATGAATCAGTTGTTTCTTCATAATGCATTTGGATGTTGAGATACTGTACTATTTCTCAGGCAGGTGTGCCAGGTCACATGACTTTTGCAGCTTCTAGGGGATGGGGGAAACCAGGAAACCTACTCAGCCATGATCATCAAAAAGGAAAAAGCAAGAACCCACGTATAATACTAGGTGTTAGATTGCTAGTCACCATATCTCATCCCTATTCCATCAATGCTAGACAGAATCCGTGACATGTTTAGAGGTCATTATGATAGTCAAGTCCTCAATATACACCAAGGATTCCAGTCATATGGTCATTCTTTCCTATGTATCCACCGACCAGATGCCCAGCCAGCACGAGTCTCTTGAAACAAATTTTTTTCAAAGCTCTGATTTTTGTGCCTTATGTCAAGCAGAAGTAGGCTTGTCTTTCTCTGATATCTACCAGAAATTGACTAAGTACATATATGTCATTTTCATACTCTTTGACATGGGCATGAGAAAAACCAAGAATTCTGTTTTTAAAAATTAATTTTTTTTATTGACACGCACTTATTTTCTCTCCCTCCGATTGGACCCATCATTGAAAAAGATAGTTAAAATAAGTACCCACATTGACCATGTCCAGAAATGTGTGTCTGATTCTGTATTTTAAGTCTATCACTTTTCTATCATGAGGTGGGTTGTTGTTCAGTTGTGTCTGACCATTGTGACAAAGATACTGGAGTGGTTTGCCATTTCCTTCTCCAGCTCATTTTCCAGGTGAGGAAATTGAGGCAAACAGGGTTAAGTGACTCGTCCAAACAGCTAGGAAGTTTCTGAAGCCAGATTTGAACTCATAAACGTGAGTCTTCCTGATTCCCAGCCCAGTATTCTATCTATTGCACCACCAAGCTGCCCAAGAGGCAGGTGGCATGCTTTCTTTGGTTCTCTAGAATCACCCTTTCTATTGTATCCATCAAACATTGTGTGTGTGTTGTTTGTCTTTATAATGTTGTAGTGATTGGATAAATCGTTCTCTTAGTTTTGCTCACTTCACTCTTCATCAGTTCATAGAAGCTTCCCAGTGTTCTCTTAAACTGTCCATGTTATTTCTTATAGGATGATAATACACCATTAAATTCACATGCTATAATTTGTTTTACTATTCTTCGGGGACCCCCTTACTTCTAAGTTTTGGGCTACTACAAAAAGAGCTGCTATAATTTTTTTATACAGATAGGTTCCTTTTCCTCTTTCTTTTATCATCTCTTTGAGGTATATAAGGTAGGGGCAGCTAGGTGGTGCAGTGGATAGAGCACTTGCCCTGGAGTCAGGAGGACCTGAGTTCAAATCTGCCCTACTTGACTACTTAGTAGCTGTGTGACCCTGGGCAAGTCACTTAACCCCGATTGCCTCCCAAAAATTTGCTTCTTAAAGAGGCCTATTCACTCAAAGTGAGAACCTGAAAAGACCTTAGCCTGAAAGGGCCAGGGTCTCCTAATGCATCTTGGTCCATCTCTAGTCATCCTGGTGAATATCAGGCCACTGGACCCAGATCACTTCTGGAGAAGAAAGTGAGGCTTGTGACCTTGCACAGCCCTCCCTCACTCAAATCAAACTCAACTGCAAGTCATGTCATCATTTCCCTGAAGTCATGATCTTCTTAGAGAATGAAGGACAAACACACACACATAAAGTGATGCTAGGATAGGGAGAAGTAAAAAGGAGCAATTATCTCCTACAAATGTGAAAGGAAGAACTGATACAGAAGAAGCAAGGGAGGTTGGAGAGCTGGTAGTGTGGGAAATTTACTCTTTAAAGAGGAAACAACATATAGTTCTGGAAGGGTATAAAAGTCTTCTAAATTTAGAAAGAAATAAGAGGGTGAAGGGATAGGATAACGAGGAGGGTAGAGGAGAGGATAAGGGAGGGACTCTTAGTGGGTAGATTTGAAGCACAAGGTAGACTTATGAAGAGGGATAGAGTAAACAGGGTAAGAAGGATAGTGAGGAAGAATAGGTTAGAGGGAAATACACAACAAATAATTATAATTTTGAATGTGAATGGGATGAATTTACCCATAAAATGGAAATTGATAGCAGAATGGATTAAAAATCTGAATTCAACATTATGTTGCTCACAAGAAACTCAATAAAAAATGAGAGATATTCACAGAGTCAAAGCAAAGGGTGGTATAGAATTTATTATGCATCAACTCATGTAAAAAAAGGAAGAGCAATCATGATCTTAGACAAAGTTAAAACTAAAATAGTTTCAATTAAAAGAGATAAACAGGGAAACTACACTATGTGTCACTAATATTATTCAACATTGTTTTAGACCATTTAAAATAATTATAGTCTATATAAAATACTTGAGAGTATGCCGTCAAAACAGACTCAGGAACTACATGAACATAATTATAAAACACTCTTTATACAAATAAAGTCAGATTTAAATAATTGGAGAAATATTAATTGTTCATGGGTAAGCAAAGCCAATAATAAAAATAACAAAAATGTCAATTTTACCTAACCTATTTATTCAATGCCATGCCAAATAAATTACTGAAACATTATTTTACTAAGTTAGAAAAAAAAATAACGAAATTCATTTGGAAGAACAAAAGGTCAAGAATTTCAAAGAAACTAAGGGGAAAAAATGTAAAGGAAGGAGATTCAACAGTACCAGACCTTAAACTATATTATAAGGCAGTAAATATCAAATATCAAAACTATCTGGTACTGGCTAACAAATAGAAAGATAGGAACTCAAAGTTTTAAAAGCAGATGTTCAAAAAAAAAGTTTTTGCATGCAACTAGGAAATAAGATATACAGGCAATGGGGCATAGAAATCTATCTTGCCCTACAAGAAAGTAAGGGAAAAGGGGATGAGGGGGAGTGGGGTGACAGAAGGGAGGGCTGACTGGGGAATGGGGCAATCAGAATATATGCCATCTTGGAGTGGGGGGGAGGGTAGAAATGGGGAGAAAATTTGTAATTCAAACTCTTGTGAAAATCAATGCTCAAAACTAAAAATATTAAATAAATAAATAAATGAAAAGAGAAGGATTCAAAAAAAAAGAAAAAAAGAAATAGAAAGATAGAGCTGTGGAACCAAGCACACAGTAGTAAAGGACTATAGTATCCTTGTGTTTAACAAATGTAATTTTGGGGGTCAGAATTCATTATTTGGTAAAAATTGTTGGGGAAGCTGGAAAGCAGACTAGCAGAAATTGGCCATAGACCAATATCTTAAACCATGTACCAAAATGAGGCCAAAATGAATATATGACCTAGACATAAAGGGAGATTTCACAAGAAAATTAGAATATGCAACATATTATCTATCAGACTCATATATACATATACAAGAGATAGAAAGCATTATGAGGTATAAAATAGATAATTTTGATTATATTAAATCAAAAATTTCTTGTGCAAATAAAGCCAATGTAGCCAAGATTAGAAGGAAAGCAGAAAATTGGGGGGAAAAAACTTTCACAGACAATCTCTCAGGTAAAGGTCTCATTTCTCAAATATATAAAGAACTTTGTCAAATTTATAAGAATACAAATCATTCCCCAACTTTTCTTTTTTCATTTAATCCACATGCCAGCCCTGTGGGATAAATATTATATCCATTTTTCAGACAAGGAAAACCAAGGCTTTGAAAGGTTTGCTTTCCCATGATCAGATAGCTAGTAAGCATAATCATTTTTTTCTCTACAACCATAAAATGCCTCTCTGAAAGCAGAGAGAGAGAGAGAGAGAGAGAGAGAGAGAGAGAGAGACAGAGGCAACCTAGAATGAAGACTTGTGCTGGAAGAATTTAAGAGCTCTTTGAAGTCATTTAGTACCCAAATTAAGTATCAAAAAGATGCTGAGGAATTTAACATTCACTGGAGTAAATGCTAAAGGTGACATGATGGCCCCAAACAACACAGCAAAAATGGCCTGAGTTTCTTTCCTCCTCCCTCCCTCCCCCCACCCCTGTCTCTCTCTCTCTCTCTCTCTCTCTCTCTCTCTCTCTCTCTCTCTCTCACACACACACACACACACACACACACACACACACACACACACACATTTTAACACAGCACAATAGCCTAATTGATAACAATTGGTAGTAACAAGGCACTCAAAATTGGCACATAGCACTCATGGTATAAATGGGATATTTCCTAGTTTCTAAGTAGAAAGTAAACTAATTTGTTAATGTCTAAATAAAAATCATATATATAATATATACTTTTCAAAGTATCTTAAGTGTGATATTTCTGATTTTAGAAATTATCTATGTCTGACATCTAACCGTTCTTCCTACATTCCCTAGTGATGCATTATAGGTGAATGCATGCAGGGTAAGAAAGAGGAATTAAAATATGACTTGCTCAGTCCCTTCTAACTGATAGAAAAACACCTTTCTAAATTTACTTTTTTTTTCAATTTCTTTTTTATTTTGGGTTTACAACACTCAGTTCCACAAGTTTTTGAATTCCAAATTTTCTCCCCCTCTCTCCCCTCCTCCCTCCCCCTAAGACAGCATAGAATCCAATATATATTCTACATATACCTTCATATTAAACTTATTTACACAATAGTCAAGTTGTAAAGAAGAATTATAGCCAATGGAATAAATCATTTGAAAGAAGAAACAAAACCAAAAAAGGAGAAAAAAAAGAGAGCAAATAGTTTGCCTCAGTCTGCATTCAGACTCCATAATTCTTTCTCTGGATGGGCATAGCATTTTCCATAATGAGTCTTTTGGAGCTGTCTTAGAACCTTGCATTGCTGAGAAGAGCCAAGTCTATCAAATTCAGTCCTTACAGATATACTGTATCTGTAATCATGTATAATGATCTCCTGGTTCTGTCTAAATTTATTTTATGCTCAGTGGTCTCCAACCTTTTTTGGTCATACACCCATTTCATCAAAAAATTTTGAACCAACATTGCCAATATGTGAGCTTGCAATGTGATAGATCTGTGTTATCTCATTTGATCTTCAAGGCAATCCTCTGATGTAGGTACTATTACTATCTCTTTTTTTACACATGAGGAAACTGAGGCAGGTTAATTGATTTGCCCAGCTAGTAAATGTCTGAGGCAGAATTTGAATGACCTACCTGCCCCAGGTGCCCAGATCTGTAAAAGCTTTTATGGCATAGTTTCTTCTCCATCAATGACAACCACATGTGCCTGCTGTATAAGAAAGTAGAAATTGCATTAAATAAAATGAAGGTGGGAAAAGCAGCTCCACTATACCAAGTACACACAGAAGAGTTCTTTTCTAGAGATGGTCCAATTTTCAGAGCTTCAAAGGATTGATTCTCAAGAGATTTGAAAGAGGAGAGGATACAAACTGTTTGGAGGCGGAGAAATCATGGTCATATTCCAGAAAAAAAAAATGTAATAATCTAGATAATGTCACTAGCCTACTTTCCAATATCTATGAAAACTTTAAATGAATAAGCTCACACTTAGGAGCAATCCTTGATGAGAGTATAAGAAAGGGCCAGAGTTTGGTGAACAGTATTCTACATTAGACCACTCACACAACCAATGAAAGGCAATGAGAATACAGGTTACCAGTCTTCTTACTGATTGGTGACCATACAAAAGCACTTGATTCATTAGGGTAAAAGCTGACCTCCCTACAAAAAAGGCTTTCCCATTCATATGTCAATATCATACAAGCTTCCTCAAAAGAGACAACTACAGAGACAACTTGTTTTAAGTACTCTATGATAATTAATGTCAATTGAAGCATAAAGCAAAGAGCTGTACACTTGACAAAGATGTTTGCTACTTTTTAAATAAAAATAAATTATTTAATAATGTAAAAAACCATTCTCAGTGAGATAAATTCTTATTTTTCTATTAATAACCAATTATTTGGGGGGGGGCAGGGCAATTAGGGTTAAGTGACTTGCCCAATGTCACACAGCCAGTAAGTGTGTCAAGCATCTGAGGCTAGAGTTGAACTCAGGCCCTCCTGACTCCAGGGCCTGTGCTCTACTCACTGCACCACCTAGCTGCCCCAATAATCAATCATTAATACCAGGGTCCTGGGTGTTTTTTTTTTCCTTCTCTTTTTACTTCCTCATTTAAAGATTCATTTCTGAAGGACATAGCTGATGAGATTGGCCTAATCCTCCAGGAACATTCTCCTCTATCTTGGGTGGGGCCCCACCCAACTGGACGAACTTATCTCTGAATAAAGGGAAAAAAGAATCTAGGTGAATTCTGTTTAACAGCTGAGTCCCATGATGAAGTCAAGTTCTCAGCCAGAGGAGCTGAAGACTTTTAGGCCACCTCCTCATTACTATGTTCTCTCTTCCTCCCCCCCACCCCATTATTATTCACCAATCAGGATTGATTGCTAGTGCCACCCCCTCCCAGGTTATCTTCCATCTATTCTATTTATTATGTTCTGATTTACGTAGGTTGTCCCTTTCATTAGAATGTAAACTCCTTAAGGGTAAGAACCATTTTTGCCTTTTTTGTGTATTCCTCTGCCTTATCATGATGTCTGGCACTGAAGCACTAAATGAATATTTATTAATTGATTTTCCCCACCACCTAATTCCATGAATGAGACACTCAGCTTGGCTGTTTTACAACAGAAGACAGAGGCAAATAAAGTTGACATAATCCCTTTGGATTGAGAGGCATCACATGTTAATAGAATGAGAATTGTAGTGGCAATCAAGAGACCTGGGTTCAGGTTTTTGCTCTACTATTGGTTTCCTATGTCAAACATCTTTTTTTTTTCTTAGACAAATTATGCTCTAAAAATATTTAAGACATTCAGTATCTCCATTAGGTGTCTCTGGCTAGGAGAGATCATTGACCTTAATTATTTGATAGCCTAATTAATAAATTGATTATTAGTTACCATATTTCACCACATAATCGTCACGGATTTTATGCCAAATTTTTTTTAAAGTGGGGTGTAACCATTATGTGAAGCTTTTAAAAAAAATTGTGCCGTTATTACTTGTCTTTTGGCTTCTGCCAGTTTCATACCAACTTTTCAGTCAGTGAAAACTGTCTTTCCACAGCTCTGTTTCCATGCTGTTCAGCAAACACAATCACTTTCAACCTGAAGCCCACAGAATAGTTTTTATATTTACCCATAATCAGAAACAAAATGCTTTGCACGTTAATGTATCACTGGCAGACGAACTGTACAGTTTAGCTGGAAGGGTAAGGGAGAAAATGCAAATCTTACCATATCAAGTGACTTACTCGTGGCAGCTTCACCTGCCCACCCGCCTGCTCCCCTTGCACCTAGGGCTTTTCATTGGACAATACCACTAGTACTGCAGAAATATACTGACAAGGTACATGTGCTAAGAATTCTAGACCGGCGGCTCACAACGTATGAGAGATAAACGTGTATCCATATACCACTGGTGAATACATTGCTGCTCTGTTGACCTTTTAAGCAACACGATGAACAGAATTATACCATGTGACACTTACATGATGAAAGGTTATAAACCAATTTTTGGACTGAAAAAACAGGGTGTAACGATTACATGGTGGCGACAATTATGTGGTGATAATGCTTATGTGGTGAAATACAGTACCCAGAAACTCTTTCTCTTAGACTTTTTATTCATGTCATCAGCTCATAGGCTGTACAAAAAACAAGTGGCAGGCCACATTTGGCCTGCAGGCCATAGTTTGCTGACCTCTGGTCCAGAGAATAAAATACAGTTGGATGGAAAACTTATAAAGCTCCCTCATCAGCACCTATATATTTCAGATGGCTACTGAAGACGATCAAGTGGGTCCATCACTAAATAGTTGGAGTGGAATGGACTGGATTGTATTTGGGAACTTAAGCAGTACTTTTAGTGATTCCCAAAGGCCTATCACTTTAGCATCAATGTTCTTCTGGTGATGCTATATTCTGAAAGTCATGGACTATCACTCTAAAGAATTAAAATTGTGGGTTCTCCGAAGGCAGTGAAGAGAGAGTCAGTCAATGTGGGTAATCTGCCATATGTTATCAAGCAGAACACACAGGAGAAATGGTATAAAGGATATCACCCTCTAGATCAGAGGTTCTTAACCTTTTTTTCTGTCATGGACCCCTTTGGCAGTCTGGTGAAGCCTATGAACCCCCTCTTAGAATAATGTTTTCTAATTCATGAAATAGGATTACAAAAGAAACCAATTAGATTGAAATAGTTATTAAAATGTTTTTAAAAATAAATTCATAGAGGTTAAGAACCTCTCCTCTAGATGTATGGCCAGAAGAAGTGAAGTGGTTTGGTCATGTCACTAGAGGAGGGACAGAACCATCTGCGTCAATGCAATGTCAAGATTCCTTGACAAAGGTCCTCAGAACATGGTACCTTATACCTTGGGGAAGATTTACTAAAGGTCATGGATAAGAGTCATCTAAGATGAGAAAGCATGGATGGATTTCAATCTGCATTGTTAGATGGATTCACATGGATGAGATCACAGATCCATCAAAATACTGGGTGTCCCAAAAGTCTTAGTGCAGTTTTAAGCTAGAAAAGACTTAAAACTGCACTAAGGCTTTTGGAACACTCTGTGTAGAAGATGTCACAGCCCTAGTGAGTCTCCTTTGTCGCTCACCTTCTGGAATGGCTCAGGCTCCAAATGCATTTGTTCACATTCTCCCTCATCTTTTTGTACCCAGCAAATTTTATTTTGAGCTTCTTGGAGGAAAAGTATAACATAAATGCCAATTTGAAATGCACGTGGTACCTGTTTGGTGTCCAGAACTCAAACATCTATGCATTCATTTTCTGAAATGCAAACTGGAAGAAATCTAAAATGAATTAAATGAAGCACTTCTATCACAAGCTGTCTTCACCTCTAGTCACAGCCGATGTTTTCAGGCAAAAGAGGTGTCTGTAATTTGTTTGTTTGTTTTAATAGTTGGAATTTCCCACAACATATATTTCATTAGATCAGATGAAAAGCTGTAAAAAAAAATAGATGCTTTTGTGTCTACGTGGTTATAAATGCACATGCTTATGAGTTTATATTAATCATTTCTCTTGCTACTTAGGGGAATTCCACAGCTCAGTAATGCTTAGTTCTGTGCCAAACCAAAGATGAATAATACCAATCTGACACCAGGAAAACTTTTTCCTTAGAGAAGGACAGGAATGGCATAGCCTCTATTCTATGAATTAGAGTTTCTCCACCATGGAGAATTCAGCTCCCTTATTAACTCAGAGTCTCCATGGAGTTGCTCATGAGAAAAAGCACACTTCTGATCAGTCACTCACAAGAAAGCAGTAAGGGTGGAATGAAAAGAAAAACAGTACTGAATAACTCTTGTAATAACTGCCTCAGGTTTTTTATATCCAACATATTTGTTGTTGTATCTTATCGAGCTCTTTGTGACCCTATTTGGGGTTTTCTTGGCAAAGATAATGGAGTGGCTTGCCATTTCCTTTCCTAGTTCATTTTATAGATGAGGAAACTAAGGCAAACTCAGTTAGGTGACTTGCCCAAGGTCACATAGCTAGTAAGTGTCTGAGGCTGGATTTAAACTCACGTCCTCCTGACTCCAGGGCCAGTCCCTTTTCCACTGCACCACTTAGCTGCCCTGCCACTGGAGTTTATTAAGTTAGGAGTTAGACTTACAGTTATCCTTTCCACGTTGTGACTTTCCCCATCTGTGGTTTCAAAATATCACAGGTCAGCATAAGAAATTAAATGGGAATTTTAGGGAGTTTTGTAGAAGCTATAGAGAACATACAAAGGCCAGCAGATGACAAAGAAAAAGTTTAGAAACTCAGAAATGTATAAAAGATATATATAGTATTATATATTATTAACATATTTCATCTTTTAATATAATAATTCAGAATTCTATTCTAGTATGGAGGGCCAAAAAATTTTACACACATTTTCCAGATAATGGGGGTGTTATGCCCTAACCCCTACAATGTGGAAGGGGTAACTGTACGCTTTAGGAAAAACACTGGGAGCTGAATTTAAGTAGGAAAAAATTGGAGTCAAAGAGACCAAGTATTACAATAGCTGAAGCAAGAAGAAATAAGGGCGTGAACAATGGCGGCAGCCATGTGAGTGGAGAGAAGGGTCCATGTATAAGAGATGTCATGAAAGTGAAAAAGATAAGATTTGGCAACATGTTGGAAATGTGAGGTGAGTAAGAGTAAGGAGTCAATTCAAATACGACACCAAAGTTGTAAAATTGGAGGCTTGGGAGGATTGTGGTATGTTTGATAGTAAGAGGGAAGTTTAGAAGAGGTGAAAGTTTTAGAGGAAAGATGAGTTATATTTTGGATGTGTTGAATCTAAGAGGCTTATGAAACATCCAGTTGAAGTTATCCACAAGGCAACTGATGATACAGACCTGGAAGCAAATAATCCAAGGTGATTATTAGTTAAATTGGTAAATTATTTGTAAAAAAATAATTATTTGAAAAATTCTGGTTTCTATGGACTTCATATTAGCTTACAATTTTCCCAACTAATTAGTAGGAAGAAGGTATTCTTTTTTTTTTTCTGTTTCTCCTTCCTTCCCCAAATTGACCCCTTGGTGAACTGGTTCAGCTCTATGCTGTCCTCTTCTCCTGAGTCCCAAGCACCCTTATCTTATTGAAGATCTTGTCCTGTCAAGTCCCAGCTTTGGATTATTCCCACCATTCTCCGTCTTCACTCCTATTTACACGCTATTGAACAAAGATAGAGAAAATCAGTAAACTATGTTGACTGAGGGAACTACAAATTTATGTTACATGGTCTAAATTGGTATCACACTGTGTCAAGGCAATCCCTTTATACCTCCATAATCAGTTCAGTGTCCCATTCTCCACAATGGCTTTTCCAAAACTTTTCAGCTCTCTTCAAAGCTCCCATGGCTCCCCTACTTTACCCTCTCAGCCAAGAACTTTCTCTCATATTTCTTTTTTTTTTTTGGAGGGGGGAAGGCAGGGCAATTGGGGTTAAGTGACTTGCCCAGGGTCACATAGCTAGTAAGCGTGTCAAGTATCTGAGGTCAGATTTGAACTCAGGTCCTCCTGACTCCACTACCACTGCACCACCTAGCTGGCCTTTCTCTCATATTTTACTGAGGTAACTGAGGCCATTTGCAAAGAGCTCCCCTTCTTTCTTCCTCCTCATCTCACATCACTAAGATACCTTCTGCCACCATCTCCTCCTTTACCTCTGTCTCACATAAAGAGGTATCCATTCTCTTTGCCAAGGTAAACTCCTCTACATGCCCAAGTGATCCCACACCATCCCAACTTCACTTATCTTCAGTCTCTCCCTCTCCACCAGTTTCTTCTCTGCTACCCACAAATATGTCCATGTCTTCCACATCCTCAAAAAACCTTCCCTTGATTCATTCATCCTTCTCCCCTCCATCCCCCTCCATTTCTTCTCCCTTTTGTGAATAAATTCCTTGAGAAGGTCATCTACAATTGATGCCTCTACTTTCCTTCCTCTCTCTTCTTAACTCTCTGCAGTCTGGTTTCAAACCTCATCGTCCGACTAAAATTACTCTCTTGAGAGTTACCGATTCTCCCGGTGATGAACCTGACAGAAATTAAAAATGGTTCAGCGTCTGATGTGTCGCCACAGGTTGTCCTGCAATACAGCTCCCAATAAAACTCGGCTGTCGAGAACCCCAGGTAATAGAATTAATTACCTTTATACCAAGAAAGTCGGAAAAACCCCCAAATCAGCCTGTGGTGTGTGCCCAGGAAGGCTTCGAGGTGTTTGTACATGTATCAGTAAGGCAATAATATGTAGATGATCATTGTCAAGATGCCTATGTAGTTCTGCATCGCAAAGTATATAAGAATCTCCACATAGAAGGTAGAAGAAGGAAACCATTTATTCAGACACCAGAGAGCCGGATCCCACCAGCCATTTATCCAATTTATCAGAGCGGTAGAACCTTCCGTACACAATATCACAACCTGGAGCCTCGCCATCCCTAAACCTCTCCGACCCCCTGCTGGGGCCTTCCCCAAAACAAACACACAGTACAGCCAAGTCAGCCTGTTCAGTTCTGTCATGAGGGCGGCCATTAGCAGCCATAACTGCTCGCTCATTCTCTCTCTCTCTCTCTCTGCATTTCCTGTGACATAACTTCCTTTTCCCGTGAGGAAGGTCCTCCCACCACATGTGACTTAGGCTTCCTGTGACATAAGCAGGTCACATGGCCTATTAACAGGTGGAAAAGATCTTCAAATCTAAATTACTACTACAGTATGGTGAGACCTGAAGTTCTTATGAGACATCAAAGACAAAAAAGCATGTCAGCGGGGCTTACAGCAGGGCTCCTTGTGTGCTAAATGTGTCCATGACAGGATGAAGCATGCTCTCCTGATTGAGGAGCAGAAAATTGTTATGAAGGTGTTGAAGGCAGAAGCGCAGATTCAAAAAAGTAAATGAAAAGGATATTTTTTAAATAATAAAGAAAATTAAAATGTGAAAAAAAAAGTTATGAATGACCTCTTAATTGCCAAATGTAATGGCCTTTTTCATCCTTTTGACCTCTCTGCAGCCTTTGACATTGTGGATCTCCCTCTTTCCCTTGATAGGCCTTTCTCTCTAGATTTTCATTATAGTATTCTCTCTTGGTTCTCCTCCTACCCAACTAATTGCTCCTTCTCAGTCCCTTGCTGGGTCTTCATTCAGCTCATACCTGCTAACAGTGGATGTCTTCCAAGACTCTCTTAAGCCCTTTTCTCTTCTCCTTCTGTCCTGTTTCACTTCATGCTCTCATCAGCTCCTGTGCATTCAATTATTATCTCTATGTGGATGATTCTCATTTTTATTTATCTATCTATCTATCTATCTATTTATTTATTTATTTATTCTTATTATTTATTTGTTTATTCTGTTTATCCAGCCCAGCACAGTTGTTTACACGCTGTCTCCCTCATTAGACTATGTATGAGATCCTTTAGGATACAGACTGTTTCTACCTTTCTTTTCGTATCCTTAGTGATTAGCACAGTGCTTGGCACATACTAGTAGTCACTTAATAAATGGTTGCTGACTTGACTATTTTATGGAGAAATGAAATCATAGAGAAATTAAGTGATTTGCCCTAAGTGATGCAGGAAGTCAGCCAAGATCCAGTGTCCAAGGTCCGGTTTAACGTCCCTTTTGCTGAACAACTTCTGCTGTCTTCCTTCTCTGTTTATATTTTCTTTGGAGCTCCCCTCAGGCCATTTGTCACCCATACACACCTAGTAAGGGCACGGTTGAGGAATAGAGACATCATGTCCCTTCACATAAGAAGATGATGCCAACAACAGCATTCCTTTCCTGGTTGCCAACTTCCAGGGTAGCAGGACTTGTTTAATTGCCACCTCCCATAAGCTCAAAGCATTTCTCGGAAGGCATCTTGACATCACTAGATGAAAGAGGCTAAATAAAGACAAATGTTCATAACCCTATCCATGGAGCTTTTACTTGAGTGTCAAGAGCCCACATCTCACTTCTGGTAGCAGGACCTCATCTGCCAGAAAACGATGGAATATTTATCTAATGAAGAGCGATGCAACGCTAGAGGCTAAGAGCCCATTTGGGGATAATCATATAGCTGAGGACCTGGTTTTACCTTCTGCCTCTGATACTTACTATCATTGTGACCTTGGACGAATCAAGTTATCTCTCTGGGACCCAGTTTTTGGGCTTTTTTTTTGAGAGGAGAAGGCAGGGCAATTGGGGCTAAGTGACTTGCCCAAGGTCATACAGCTAGTGTGTCGAGTGTCTGAGGTCAAATTTGAAATCAGGTCCTCCTGACTCCAGGGCCAGTGCTCTACTCACTGGGCCACCTAGCTGCCCCTGGGACCCAGTTTTGTCATCTAAAACAGGGCTGTCTAACCTTAGGTTTTTATTGAAACAATAGAAAATATATTTTGATTTGCCATTTTAGTGAGAGTTCAGCGGTAGCTCGGCTTCATTTACTACAGCATTTATGTAATTTCTATGCTTGTAGGCGGGCCACATAAATTGCACTTTGGGCTGCATTTTGGGCAGTCCTGGTCTAGAAAATGAGAGAGTTGAATGAGATGCTCTCTGAGGTCCCTTCCAGGATCCTATTATTAGCCTACAAAATTCCTTCCATTTCCAAGTCTCTGACTTTACCAGTTGTTAAGGGAGACTTGCCCAAAGTCACATAGCTAATTCTCTGCAATACAATGATCCAAGACAATTACAAAGGACTCATAATGAAAAATACTACCTCCAGAGAAAGAACTGATGAAGTCTGAATGCAGATTGAAGCATACTATTTATCACTTTAAATTTTTTTTTCTTTTGGTGTGTATCTTTTTTCACAACATGACTCATACGGAAATGTTTTGCAGGATTGCCTTTATATAACTTATGTAAAAT
Source organism: Trichosurus vulpecula (assembly GCF_011100635.1). Classification (NCBI taxonomy): domain Eukaryota; kingdom Metazoa; phylum Chordata; class Mammalia; order Diprotodontia; family Phalangeridae; genus Trichosurus; species Trichosurus vulpecula. The sequence goes on from NC_050574.1 coordinate 387,528,547, forward strand.
TGCTTACATCTCAGGAAGGGGGGAGAGAAGGAGGGAGAGAATTTGGAATTCAAGGTTTTAAAAAATGAATGTTAAAAATTCTTTTTACATGGAATTGGGAAAAATAAAATATTATTTAAATAAAAAACAAAGTCACATAGCTAGTTAGTAATCAAAACAGAACTCTTAACTCAAGTCTTCTAACTCTAAGCAAAAGGCTTTTTCTACTAAATGGTCAGATGAACTAGGTCAGCAAAGGAGACAAAGATATACTTGTCCACAAGGCAATATATCATGTTATGAGCAGCTATGCAGCCCAGAGGATAGAATTAGGAAGCCCTGAGCTTAAATAAAGCTTCAGAAACTTACTAACCATGTGACCCTGGGCAAGTCACTTCACCTGTTTGCCTCAATTTCCTCATCTGTAAAATGAGAGACTTTAACCAGATGATCTCTAAAGGTCCCTTCCAATCCTAATATTCTGTCAGTCCCTATTTTCATGCTTTTAGCACCGGGTCACTGCCTCAAGATTCAGTCCTACAATCAGAGGAGACCTGCTTCGCTTCAGTCAATTTGTACAGTGGGAAGAGTATGGAACCACAGAACTCTGGTTGGAATCCTATTTAATTACCTTATAACTTTGGCCAAGTTGCTTCACCTCCCTCCACCTGTTTCCTTCACCATAAAATAAGGCAGCAGGACTTCGACGACCTCTGAATTCCTTTCCAGCTCTAACTCTATGATCCTACGGTATAATAAGCCATTTGTTGAATTCATGCCACATTCTAAGGATCGCACTGGGTGTGGTGGAAGGCTAAAACATATTGAGGGGCTTATCATCTAAAGAGAAAGTGTGGACACACATGAAAAGTACTCCAAAGACAGTGAACAAGCAAGGACAAAATCAGAGAGTTGTATAAAATGATTCTCAAGGCACACAGAGATTTCTAAGATGAATGGAGTAAATTAGTAAATGAAATTAGTAGATCAAGTCAACAAATGGAATTTTGATGAATGGGGTCGTTAATGACTGGAGTAATTTTGGAGTAAGCTGAGCACCAGCATCGACGCTTTTGAATTGTGGTGCTGGAAAAGAATTTTGAGAGTCCTTTGGACAGCAAGGAGACCAAATTAGTCAATATTTAAGGAAATTAATTCAGGTTATTCACTGGAAGGTCAAATACTGAAGCAGAAGCTTAAATAATGAGAAGACAGGACTCCTTAGAAAAGAGCCTGATGTTGGGAAAGATTAAAGGCAAAAGGAAAAGGGGATGGCAGAGGATGAGATGGATAGATAGTGTCATAGAAGCAGCGAACGTGAACTCGGACAGACTTCAAGAGATAATGGAGCATAGAAGGGCCTGGCTCACCGTGGGGTCACAAAACGTCCTACACAGCTGAATCACTTAACAAGAAGTTTAGGAATGGTTCAGTCTTAGAGCTTTTAGAAACACTTTCAAGCAGTGATACCAAACTCAAATAGAAATGGAACCGCTAAACTGTATTAAGAATCCCTGCTGGATGGACTTCATTATAACCCGGAAAGACTTATATGAACTGATGCGGAGTGAGGGGAGCAGAACCAGGAGATCATTATACACGATTATAGACACACAGTATCTGTAAGGACTAACTTTGATAGATTTGGATCTTCTCATCAATGCAAGGTTAAAGACAGCTCCAAAAGACTCATGATGGAAAAAGCCATGCACATCCAGAGAAAGAATTATGGAGTCTGCACGCAGATTGAGGTGTACTATTTGCTCCTTTTTTCCCCTTCTTTTATGGCTCCGTTTCTTCTTTCTCATGATTTGTTCCATTGGTTATAATTCTTTACAACTTGGCTATTATGTAAATAAGTTTAATGCGAAGGCATATATAGAACCTATGTTGGATTACGTGCCATCTTGGCAGGGAGTGGGGAAGAAAATTTGGAACTTAAAAACCTGTGGAACTGAGTGTTGTATATTTAAAAAAAAATCCCTTCTGGCTGTACATTGACTTAGAAAATTACATATTCACAGTATCTATTTTCTATTGTATTGTTACAATTTCTTTTTGATCTGGTTCAGGCCAACCTCAATAGGGATGCTGCCACATTGCCTTTGAGTGACATCTCTGCTTTAAAGGAGGAGAGAATTTAAGGAGCTTGACTTCCTCCCAGCTGGACCTAGAGGAAGCTGAGTCTATCTCCTGCTATCTGCAATCCCTCCTCTTTTCAGCACCACCATGTGCTCTGGGATCCCAGTGCCCTCATGATACCTCCCTTCTTGGCCGGGGCTTCTGTAGAGCTGTGGCCTCTAGGAGCTGGACTCCTGACTCTGGTGGTCCTGACTTTTCAATAGCTACACAACACATTCCAATGTATGGGCTCCTGAACCTTTGGGGAGATATAATGCCAAGTGGCTGTACCTTCAGTAGTATTCTTCATTTATCTGGAGTCAAGATCTGGACTTCAGGCACGTTAGGAAACTCCAGCCTTGCATCTCCAATCCATAGGCATTCTGGCAGAGTGTGTCAGGTGTGTACCTAAGGCAAAGCCTGATTATTTTTTTTTTAAAGTGGCTCTGCCACTTTAATTGAATCTCATGATTCACTGTTCTTGTTTTAAAGTATGGATGGTTGTGTTATACTTAAGTTTAGTTAAGATGAACTTCTCCAGATTGTTTGACAAATAAAAACAATGACCTTTATGATGGAGTATTCAATAAATATTACTCCTTTTAAAAATTAATCACATCTCTCAGGTTCCCACCCTAAGAGCTGTGCATCCACACCTATGCTCCACCTCCAGTCTCTCTCCTTTCTAATTCATCCTTCACACAGCTGATAAAATAACCTTTCCAATGTCCAGGTCTGACCATGTTACTCCTCTGTTCTAAAACCTTCCACAGGGTAATAGTCTATTGGATAAACCATAAATTCCTCAGACCTGCATTTACGCTTTTCATAATCTGTCCCCAGTCTACCTTTCTATCTTTATGTAAGGGTGGTAGAGTGTTGGTTTGTGTTCACCCGTGTAGGTTACGTATGCCCACATACATCTCTCTAGATGTGGCTCACAGAGAGGCAAGAATAGATATTTCTAGCATCACCTTCTCCTGCCTTCTCCAAGGAAGTCTTTGATTTCCAGTAGGAGGGAGGGGAGGAGATTGGGGTCAAAGGTTGGCCACCCTGCTCTACTTGCCCCTCACATATAAAGCCTGGTCTGATCATCACAGCTGAGAGCATTCTCCTCTTCCTGCTCCAGTTTTCCCAGAGTACCTTGTCTGGATCACTCCTTTGCCCCATTACGTTCCATGTTAAGCTCACAGGCTCATACATCTAGAGCTGGAAGGAAGCTCAGAGGCCATCTAGACCTTCCAGCTCCATCATCTCAAAGATGAGGAAATTGAGGCCCAGAGGGGCTAAGTGTCCTGTCCAAGAGGCAGAACTGGGATTGGAACCGAGGTCCTCTAACTCCATATCCAGCTCTCTTTCTACCATACAAGTTGAAACAGGGAGCTTATTGGTCACCTGACTATAGAAATGGTTCTCAGGGCATCAACCTGGTGCTGAGCAAGAAAACAATGATTCGCAGAATGTTAAAAACTAAAAGAGAGCCTTAGAGGTCATCTTGTTCAATTCTCTAGTTTTACAGTTAGTAAATGGAGGCACAGCAAGGTGAAGTGTGACTTTCCCAAGGTCACATAGAGAATAAGCTCCACAGGTGAGATTTGAATTCAGGTCCTCTGAACCAGTCCCCTTTCTACTCCACCTTGATGTCTTCCTTAGTATAGTCTTTGTTGAGTTGGCTTTCAGTTCTGTCTGACTCTTTGTGACCCCCATTTGGGGTTTTCTTAGCAAATATACTGGAGTGATTTGCCATTTCCTTCTCCAACTCATTTTATAAATGAGGAACTGAGGCAAACAGGGTCAAGTGACTCGTCCAAGGTCACATAGTTAAGTGTCTGAGGCCAGATTTGAACTCAGAAAGATGAGTCTTCCTGATTCCAGGCCCAGCACTCTATCTGTTGTGCCACCTTAGCTGCCCAGTAGCATAGTATACGTATCATATTTGATTATAAGCTTCCTGAGGGCAAGGACGCCGTTGTTTTTATCTTTTTGTCCCTAGTGTCCACCTGTAGTAGGTACCTAAGAAATGAAGTTGTGGAATTGAATTCTTGAAGCAAACAATATACAAATAGATAGAGAACTTGGGACAAGTTAAGAAAAAAGACTTAAGAAAGTTATGGGGTTGTTTTGGTTTGTTTTTTCTTGGTAATAAACAAATGAACATAATCCAAGTCACAGGCATTCCTTAGTCAGCTGGCTTTGAATTAGCCCAGGGGTGGGGAACCTATGGCCTCATGTGGACTTCTAGGTCCTTGGGTGCGGCCCTTTGACTCAGTCCAAGATTACAGAACAAATCCTTTTATTACGGGGATTTGTTCTGTAAAGTTTGGATTCAGTCAAAAGGCCGCACTTGAGGACCTAGAGGGCCACATATGGCCTCAAGACTGCAGGTTCCCCACCCCTGACTTAGCCTATACTAAATTACTTAATTGTGGTATAAACATCTCACCTTAAGTCAGACTTGCGGGCACTGTGCAAAACAAACATATCAGAAACAGAAAGGCAAAGTGTTCCTATTTCCTCTCAGGCGAATTGCTCTGCCAGAGTTAACACTTTGTGGTCTTGATTTGTTGGGCTGTGATGGAATGTCCCATCTATTATTAACCCCATGGTGTGGGGGAAAGACAGGCCTAGGGAACGAGAGAAGGAAAAGTCAGGCCCGACGTAATAGGGATTTTCCCTGAACACTGACATAGACTGTTTCGAAACCTCATCTTCAGCTGATGCCAATAAGTTGAGCAAGGATGGGAAACCCAAGCTATTTGGTGGAGTAATCAGTATTTTCCTTTTTCTCTATGAGAAGCTGAAGGAGCTCAGCAATTAACTGTTGCCGGTGGAAATTATCCGGTGTTAAAATCAGTTTATTGGAATTCTTTATGACAGTAGTCCAACCCTGTAATTTGTCTCACTGGGAAACAACATTATCTCATGGAATCATAAAATGTAAGCACTGGAAAGGACCTTGGACATCATCTATTGCAGCTTTATGGTTTTACAAATGAAGACATGGAGGCTCTGGAAAGTTGTGATTTTCAAAAAAATTAAATTAATTTTTAATTTTTCAAAAAAAATTTAAATAAATTTTTTAAGATCATAAGATCTCAGATTTAAACTTACCAAGGGAACTTGGAGATTACCTTGTACAATCTTCCTATACTCCCCCCCCTTTTTTTTTACAGATAAAGAAACTAATGCTTAGGAAGATTAAGTGATTTTTTTTTAATTAAAAAAAAGCCAAGGACACAGAATCATGGGAGTATAGCCTCAGAATTGGAAGAGGTCTTAAAAGTCAGAGTCTTACCCCCTCGTTTGCAGATGAAGAAACTGGGACATAGTTAAGTGATGTCCTTCTGGCGTTGCTTTGTTTTTTGTTTTTTTTTAAACATCACCATCTTTTCCAAATGATTCTCTGCTTCCTCACAATAGATACCTCCCTTGTGGGGTCTCCCAATGCATCCTGGGCCATCTCCAGTTGTCCTGGTGAATATCAGGCCACTGGACTCAGATGATTCTGGAGGAGAAAGTGAGGCTGGTGACCTTGTGCAGCCCTCCCTCACTCAAATCAAAGTCAACTGCGAGTCATGTCATCGTTTTCCTGATGTCATGGTCATCTTCAAGAACGAAGGACAAACACAACAACCTCCCTTGTAACAAGGCAGCTAGGTGGTGCAGAGACAACTAGGTAGCTCAGTAGATAGTCAGAAAGACCTGAGTTCCAATCTGCCCTAGCTGTGTGCCCCTAGAAATGTCACCCTCTGTCTTCTTCAATTTCTCTAATGTAAAGTGGAGATAGTAAGAGCACCTACTTAGCAGTGTTGTAAGGATCAAATGAGATGATATTTGTAAAGTGCCTAGCCCAGAGGAGGTGCCCGATAAATGCTTATCCCCTTCCTAATGAGGTACAGTTATAAAATTCTTTTCTCCTCTTTAACGTCGCATACTGCCTCAAAGAATTGGAAATCAAGGGGATGCTCATCAATTTGGGGAACTGCTGGAAAAGTTGTGACAAATGATTGTGATAGGATACTTTTGTGCTGTAAGAAATGATGAGGGGAAGTGATTTCCGAAAAGCATGGCAAGACCAATATGAACTGATGCAAAGTGAAGGGAAAAGAACACGAGGATCACGGTGCGCAGCAACAGTGATATGGTAATGATGATCAACTGTGCAAGACTTGCTGCTCTGATCAATACAATCATCCAAGACAATCCCAAAGGACTGACTATGCAAAAATAATGCTATCCGTATCCAGAGAGAGAGCTGATGAACTCTGAGAACAAAGTGAAATATATTTTTTTCACTTTCTTTAATTTTCTTGCTTTAAAAAATAGGGCTTATGTGTAGAAGATATATTGGATTCCATGCCATCTTGGGGAGGGGTGGGGGAAAGGAAGGGAAGAAAATCTGGAACGCAGGTTCATGTGGAACTGAGTGTCGTAAACTAAAAATAAAAAATCTTAATAAAAAATAGGGCTAATGGGGAAATATGTTTTACATGATGTCACATGTATAATTGATGGCTTGACTTCTTAGTGGGCATGGAAGAAGGTATCCCCTTCTTAGGAGAGGGTGGAAAGGAGGAAGAGAATTTTGAACTCAAAATTTAAAAAGAATGATAAAAATAAATAAATAGACCAGAAGGAGCTATCTGCATCCAGAGAAAGAACTGATAAAAAGAAGTATGTATAAAATGATTTTGTATAAAATCCATACTTGTATATCTAAAGGTAACCATCTCTAGAGTTGGGGGGGGGGGAAGAAAAAAAGGAAGTTACGTGATAACTTTATTATATATTTACAAGGAATAGCAAGTTGTACGTAATAGATTTGCAGTTTCATGTGCAGTCATCTCTTTTTTATTCTACCATGTTATAGAAATGTTTGTCTTATTTCATGAATTAAAAATAAAATAAATAAATTTAGGCAGTAAGAAAAACAAAAATAAACAAATAACAAATTAAAAATACGTGCCTCATTCTACATCCACTTGTTGTTTGTCCTTCGTTATCAAAGAGAGACAAAGACATCACAGGCGATGTCATAACTTTCAAATGAATTGGATTTCAGTGAGGCAGAGTAGAACAAAGGCATTAACCTTACTCTCTCTTCCAGTCATTCAATACCACTTCTCTGCTGATAGTCAAGAGGCACAATTCACTATGAAGTCCTTCCAGTCTAGCTGCCCTCTGCAATTATTTTCATGGTCTTTTTTTTTGTTTATGGTTAATCACTGGAAGGTGAGATGACCATCCAGGGGACCAACTGAGAGATGACCACAAAATGCTGTTTCTTGTTGCCTTTGGCTATGCTATAAAAGCAACTCTACCAAATTCCTTTTTTGGCATCTCCAGGTAGATATCCTCCCATTAAGCTGTGCCATCCTTGTATCTTCTGGTTTCATGGATGGTGTTGTCCTTTGTTCTCAGAGAAGACCATGATATCAGGAAGGTGATGCCATGACTAGCAAGTGAATTGGATTTAAGTGAGGGATGGCTGTGCAAAGTCACCAGCCTCACTTTCTCCTCTGCAGCCATCTGGGTCCAGTGGCCAGATATAGGTCAGGATGACTGGAGATGGCCCCCAATGAGAATTAAAATAGAGACAGGGATAAGGAGTTAGCACAAACAGTAGAAAATTGATCCCTACTTTGTTGCACTGAATGCACAATCAGTGCAGTACCAGTCAGAAACCACACTGTGTTTCAATCTAGCTAACTCACAGGGCTGTTGTGGAGATCAAATGAGATAACATGTATACAGCACTTTGTAAACCTTAGAGTGCTATATAAATGACAGCTATTAGGATTACGGCCAATGATTCCTTAGTAATACAGCTTCAAGTGAGGAGGTCCTAAACTGTGATAGAGTCACAGGTGAAAGGAGGAGCCAGAGTTAAGATATGTGTTGAAGGTAGAATCAACAACATTTGGCATCTGATTAGACATAGTTGGTGAAGGAAAGTCAAGGATGACTCCAAGTTTGCAAACCAGAGTGCCCATGGCCATACTCAGGAACAAAAATGGAGAATTTTGGAGGAAGAATGGATTTAAGGGAGAAGAACATTAGCTTACTTATGGACATTCTGCATTTGCGATACCGAGGGGACACCTTACTCAGAAGTCATTGAGAAGGCAGTTGGTGACACAGGGAACTAGGGAGGTAGACGTTGACACAGAAATGATCATTGAATCCATGAGACTTGATATGAAAGGGTGGAGGGAAAGAAGAAAAGAGGAATCAGGACAAATCTTTGGAAGAAAACCTATAATTAGTGGATAGGACATTCATAATGATTCAGCAAAAGAGACTGAGATGAGTAATTGGGTAGGTAGGAGGAAAACCAGGAAAGAGTAATGTCATGAAAACCCAGGGAGGAAAGAGTATCCAAGAGTAAGGTGTAGTCAGATGCTACAGAAAAGGCCATCAAGTTGGAAAATTAAGAGATAATTAGTAACCTTGGAGGGAACAATTTCAATTGAGTGGTGCGGTCAGAAACCAGACTGTGTTCAAAGTCCTTTTCAATCTAGCTCCAACCTGTCTTTCTAAACTGATTTTATTTATAATCCTCCCATACGCTCTACATTCCAGTCACACTGACTCGCTTGTTTTTCCTGGTACATAACAATCCATCTATCACCTGTGTCTTTGCATGTTTGCACCAAAAGTAGTAAGGCCCAATTCAAACTAGATAACAAATTATAGTGAACCGAGTCAACCCAGTTGTGTGACTGCCTCTAATTTCATTCAGCAGCACGTTAACAAGAATAGACAAGGTAGATAGTAGAAGGTAACCCAGGACTGGGGTATGAGTGGCAATAGAATAAGAGGCAAGAGATTGAAGAGTAGGTGACGGTGTTATATTTGAGCTAGTTAATCAACGAGTCCAAACTGGGAGGAAAGTGAGGCCAGAGGGAGAAAAGGGAGAAGCAGAGACACCGGAGGTCATAATACATAACAATAATAGTTAGCTTGCAAAGCACTGTATAGATGTTATATGCCAGGCACTAACCTAAGCACTTTACACATATTACCTTATGTGATCCTCAAATTTGATGCTTATTTGACCTGTGAAGCAGGTGCTTTTATTGCAGATGAGGAAATTGAGTCATGAAGAATTCAAGTGACTCCCCTAGGGAAATTCAGATAGTAAGTGTCTGAGGCCAGCTTTGAACTCAGATTTTCCTGACTCCAGGTTCGGTGATATATCTACCACACTCCCTAGGGTCCTCTATAATAAAGATAAAGAATAGATTTAGGAGTAGACAGGGGAACAGGTAAAGAACAGGAGTTGGAAGAATAGGAGATTATGGCCAGATAGAGGAATTTCAGAGTTCTTGATGACAGAAGTGGAGAAGTTATGGGTGATAGTGAGGCTATCACTTAGTGGGACGAAAGTGAAAGTCATAAAACTTGGGGAGGTTGATGAATTAGAATCCCAGGGTATTTGAGTGAGCATCAACACGTATGTTCACATTATTCCAGAGGTTGGAGCAGAGAGGAAGATTGTGAACCTGGTAAACTCCTTGAGAAAGGAAGAATAATCCCCTGTGCCTTGGAGCGTATACTTTCTGAATAAGTAAGAACAGCGAAGGAATCGCTAGCTAACAAACATTCCTGAAAAGGTAAAAGATTTGTCAAGATTTCTATGACAAACAATTTTTTCTATCTATGATAGTGAATCTTCAATATTCGGATTCTAACGTCAGAGTCCCTAAAGAAGTAGAAATGACATTTGATAAGTCGGCTGGATTGGACCAAATATACAAAGAGGAGGACCTTACTAGAGGCAACAAAATTTTAAAGACACTGAGGGATTCATTTTCAAGAAATCTCAAAGGAGGAAAATACCATATGAGGAAAAAGTGTGGACATTTTCATTGCTAAATAATAACCGTGATACTAATAACTACTGTTTTATATAGCACTTTAAGCTTTGAAAATTATACAAATTATATTGCAAATTATATTGCCTAACCTCACAACCTTGTGAGGCAGATGCTTTTCCTCTATTTTTAGAGGAACCAGAACAGAAATATTTTTCCTCTATTTTATTTGAGGAAACTAAGGCAAATAGAGGTTAAGCTTCGATGACCCTTGAAATTGAAGCTGCATTTAACACCACTAAATCTTTGGTTTCATGGAGAAAAAAAAGAGACAAAGGGACATCTTGCTGTTGAACTGAACCAGAACCAGAAATATTTTTCCTCTATTTTATTTGAGGAAACTGAGGCAAATAGAGGTTAAGTGACTCGCCCAAGATCACTCAGCTAGTAAGTGTTTGAGGCAGGATTCAAATTCAGGCCTTCCTGACTCCAAGCCCTATGCTCTCTCCATTGTGTGAATTGCCGCTAAAAATAGGGCACCTCCTTTGATCTTGAATTACTTATTACTAAATTACTTATTTCTTTATAACTAGAATAAAATTATGTTATTTTAAATAATAACAAAATCATGGTGACAGAGAACATTCAGTAACTATGAATTGATACGCCTATTTTCTCATCTCTACAATGTCTTTATAAGAATAATTTATACACATATCGAAGCTATCCTTAATGAGGGTATGAAGAAGGAATAAGGCAGGTGGGGTAGGCCACTGTCACACCTAGTATGCATTATCTGAGTTTGAGTGGGCACTGTGATACAGATAAAATTTCAAGAGTGAATTCCCTTGGTCGTGGAACAGATAGAATTAAAAGGCTCGTGGGGCTTAGAGGATGCTGCTGGACAGTAGCCCCTGCCACGTGGGCAGTTAGAACATAAAGTCTTCTTTGTTTTGTGCATAATGGAAGGCTTTGCACTGATGACACAGTCCCTGGCCTTTTCCGTAGCATATAAAAGGCAGCTCTCCACTCTCATCTCTCCAGCCCACCCCCCGGCTGGTAGAATGCTCCATTTTTTTTAAGCAAAGAAACCCATTTATCCAAGTCGATAGCAAATTAGAAATCAGAGAAAGTATGTATATGTGTGTAAATATTTTATATCTATACACATGTACATATATACATATACCATATACCACGTGTATATGTATATATACTTACACATATATAGTGTATATGTATATATACTTATATATGTGTGTATGTATGTGTGTATACATACATATGTATAAACGCACATATACTTTGGGAGAATTTATACCAGACGATATAGAGTGAAGGAGTTCTCCCATCGGGATTCAGGTAACAACTCAATCAAGAGAGAGGATCCCAGATCTCACCCAAGAAGAAATTTCCCAAAAGTCTGTAGTGTAGCAAGCTGGGGATGGGGACATGATGGAGGCTGCTAGATCCCCTCCTGTTGGCTTCTTCCCAGAGTCTTCTTCTCCCTTCAGCATCCTGAGGTGGGGTTGGCATTGTCCATCCTTTCTCCTGAAGCTTGAAACCAGAAGCGCTCAAAGTAACCTCCAAGCCCAAAGAGACTCAAAGAGCCCCAAGAAATCAAAGAACCCAAAGAAGAGATTTGAAGAGAGCCCCAGAGTTCTCTACCTTCTCATCATCTCACACAGGTTCAGGGCATTGATTTCCACCAATAAAAGTACCATACCAATGAGCTTTGGGACATTCTTCCTCTGGGCCTAAAGTCTTTACAATCCTTTGCAAAGATTAGCAGGAGGGAGTCCAAAATCTGAGACTACACAGTATGAATACAAGTATTAGCCCTTTAAAATGACAAGGGTGATTTTCCTGGCAACCCAAGTTAAAAAAAAAAAAAACTTTGTTACTATTGAAGCTAAAATAAATGAACATTAACAGTACATGCACATGATATTATACTGAGCATCATCTAGGAGGTTACTACAGGGACAACATGCCTAGCTACATTCAGGACATAACACATACTCATTTCAAAAGTACATGCATATCCATAGTACACAGCAATCTACCAAAAGCATTAAGTATGGCTAACTAACAAAGCAAAGCTAGCTAGCTGCGATGACCCTTGAAATTGAAGCTGCATTTAACACCACTAGATCTTTGGTTTCATGGAGAAAAAAAAGACAAAGGGACATCTTGCTGTTGAACTGAACCAGAACCAGAAATATCCTTGCCCTCTATTTAACAACTGTGTCCTTATAAGCTAAACAAACCTTGCTCCATTTCCCTGACCTATGTCAGGTCACATCACCCAGATACAACCTGAAGTTAGGATGGTTGGTCAGCCACCCATGAAAATTATATTCAAAAACAGACCAAGTCTTTTTAATCACATATTGAATGAAAGGCACAGAGAATACAAGACAGTTAGGGGCACAGTGGATAGAGTGCCATGTCTGGAGCCAGGAAGATCTGAGTTCAAATCTGGCCTCAGACACCTTCTAGTTGTGTGACCCTGGGCAAGTCACTTAACCTTGTTTGCCTCAGTTTCCTCATCTGTAGAATGAACTAGAGAAGGAAATGGCAAACTGCTTCAATATCTTTGTGAAGAAAACCCCAAATGGGGTCATGAAGAATCACTCACGACTGAAACATCTGAACAACAACAACAGGGAATACTAGACACCTGAGTATCTCCTATTTATGTCAAAATCATCCAACATTCTTTTAAAGATCTCGCAACATAGATAACTTGGTTCACCCTACCCTCTGATAATTAATATAGGTTACTGAGACAAGGACCAGGGAGACACAGGCTCATCAAAGGTACCCACTACTGTAATGGAGAATATCCAGTATAGAGACCAGGTAGAAGACAGATTCCTCATAGAAAGTCAAGTCTTGTGGGTGTTTATTTTGGAATGATATTTTGCTGATTGTAGCAAGTTCCAGAACATTGCAGAACTTCTCAAATGAGCTTCATAATCATTCAAAAGAGTTTGGCTATCAATATATACAAGAAAAGAACAAGTGGATAAAAAAATGCCTATTGTTCAGACTATGATACGCAGTTTCATGTAGAGCCCATATCGGCACACAGACCTTGGACACTCTAAAAGAACATTAAGCAGAGCCCAGAATTGAATAGGAGAAAAGGAGTAGGTTAGGTTGCAATTTTAAGAAACTGTGCTTTCAATGCCTTTCAATTTTTTTCTGAAACAAATAGCCTCTTTTAAATCTTTGGGTTTTTTTAAAATCAATTTTATTAATATCTTTTGTTTTTACATCAACCTCCTACACGCACCCTGAGAGCCACCCCTTAAAACAAATACTGTTTTAATCAAGAAAGAAAAAGAACAGAAATAAATCCCCAGGAAACCCAATCAATATGTAGAAAACAATCTGACACTGAATGCGGAGTTCCACATCCAAGTGTTCCCGTCTCTGCAAAAGAGTGTGGCAATTGTTTTCTCATATCCCTTCTTTGGGGCCAAGGTTGTTCTCTGTAATTTTGTAATTTTCATTTTTGACTCTTTTATGGCTATTGTTTTTTCCATTCACATCGCTGGAGTCATTGTATATGTTTTCTTTTTGGCTCTGCTTACTTCACTTTGTGAATTTTTCATTTTGTCATTTATATTTTTAAAATCGTTGGTCAATTTTTCTTCTCCCTCTCTAATTTGGTTTTAAAATTCTTTCTTGAGCTCTTCCAAGAATTCTTTTTGGGCCTGAGACCAGTTCATATTCCCTATTGAGGTTTCAGATGTGTGTATAGTGTCAATGCTGTCCTCCTCTGAATTAGTACTTTGGTCTTCCCTGTCCCCATAGTAAGATTCTATGGTCCTTACTTTTCTAGTCTGCTTCTTATTCATGGTGGTTGCCTTTTTCCTGGCTTTTTAAGTGGATCTCTGCTTCTGGGGCACAGGGGGCTCTGTCCCACACCTCTTGTGGTGGGAGCTAGGGTCCTGGTTACTGACTTTGTGTGCTAAAGCCTCTGGTTCTGTCAGTTAGAAACTATATGTATAATGCTGCTGCTCACCTGGTGTTGAGCTGGAGCTGGCTGGTGTGTGCCGAAGCCAGGTCCTCCTGGTGGTTGAGCTGTTGGAGGTCACCTCCTCCCCCAGGGTTGCATAGGCTCAGCCGCTGGCGTCTGCCCATTCCTCTGGCTGTGCAGAGGCACACCTCGGGTCCTGGTATTGGTGTTTGCCAGTTCCACCCCCCTGAGGCTCGGGATCTCCTGCTGGTCTGCTGAGGTGGGGTTGCTGGAACAACTCTGGTTCTGCCCTGGAAATCTTTAGCCACCACAGGAAGTATCCTTCCCTTCAATCTCCCTAACCTCCTGAACTAAAAGACTGCTGTCCTCCTAGGATCCACTATTCCAGGATTTTTCCTGGGGCAATATTCTCTAGGTTTTTCAAGGTTAACAAGGGAGGAATGAGAGCACTTACTTTTTACTCTGCCATCATGGCTCCCAGAAGTTCAAGTATGTGACTTGTCTGTGGGCTGATAGCCCCAGGAGTGGCTGCTGCCACTGCCTCAGGCCCTATGCTTTTGTCTCACCTGGTTCCAAGAGACCCCCATCCTATGCTAAGAGGTTTGGGGTTCACTATTGCTACTGGTGATTGAGTTCTCAAGGGCCGGGCCACTTCCACTCCACTATGGCTGAGTCTGCACTGGTGTAGCCCACACACCCTGCCATCTCCCAGCCGGGCACGACAGATCCTTCCTGACCACCTTCCTGGCCTGGCCTGGGCTGGAAATCCGCCACATTCTATCTTCCAGTGGATTCTGCCTTCTCAAAATTTGTTCAAATTCATTTCTTAGAGGGACCCGACAGAGCTTATAGGAGAGCTCTGGTGAGTTGGTGCTTTCACTCTTGCTTACTTTACTTTGAATCAGTTCATGTAAAGCTTTCCATGATTCTCTGTATTCATCATATTCATTGTTTCTGCATAATAATATTTCATTACATTCACAATTTGTTAAGCCATTCCTCAGTCAATGGGTATCTTTCTTGTTTCTAATTCTTTAACATCAAAAAAGTTCTGGTAAAATATCCTGATGTATATAGAACCTTTCTTTTTGTCAGCAAATTCCTTGGGGTACAGAGCTAGCAGTGGAACCTGTGGGTCAAAGGGTATGGGCATTTTCACCTCTTTATTGCATAATTGCAAATTGCTTTCAATGAATAGTTGTAAGAATTCACAGCTCTAACAACAATGCACTAGTGTCCTGGTCCTTCTACACCTCCACCCCCCAAAATTGACTATTCTAATCTTTTGTCATCATTTTAACAATTTGATGGGTATAAGGGTTGTTTTGATTTGGATTTCTTTTATATTAGTGTTTTAGATCATTCTTTCATAGGATTGTTAATAGTTTGCAATTCTTTTAAGAACTATTTATTCATATGCCAAAACAGCTATAAAATTTTGCACAGTCTTTGATTCAGCAATACCACTACTAGGTCTGTATCCCAAAGAGATCATTAAAAGAGGGAAAACGACTCACATGTTACAAAAATATTTATAGCAGTTCTTTTTGTGGTGGCAAAGAACTGGAAATTGAGGGGATGTCCATCAATTGGGGAATGGCTGAACAAGTTGTGGTATATGAATGTAATGGAATACTATTGTGCTATAAGAAATGATGAGCAGGCACACTTCAGGAACACCTGGAAAGACTCATATGAACTGATGCTGAGTGAAGTGAGCAGAACCAGGAGAACATTATACACAGTGACGGCAACATTGTTCGATGATCAACTTTGATAGACTTGGCTCTTCTCAGTAATGCAAGAATCTAAGACAATTCCAAAAGACTCATGATGGAAAATACTATCTACATCCAGAGAAAGAACTATGGAGTCTGAATGCAGATCAAAGCATACTATTTTCACCTTTTTTTTTTATTTTGTTTTTTCTTTCTCTTAGTTTTTCTCTTTTGTCCTGATTCTTCTTTCACAATATGACTAATTTGGAAATATGTTTAATATGATCATACATGTATAACCTCTATCAGATTGCTTGCCACCTTGGGGAGGAGGGCAGGGAGGGAGAAAATAGTTTGGAACTCAAAGTCTTGTAAAAGTGAATGTTGGAAACTTTGTTTACATGTAATTGGAAAGAAATAAAATTCTATTAAAAAAAAAGAACTATATGTTCAAATCATTTGACCACTTTATATTAGGGAATGTGTTTTGGTTATGTACATATACACACACACAACTATATATCCATACATGTAATTATATATATATATACACACATGCACATGCACACACACATTTATGTGTGTGTGTTTCAGTTAGCATTTTATATGTGTCATGGACACTAAACCCTTAGCAAAAATGTTTCCATTTTTATCTTAGATATATTAATTTTATTTGTGCAAAAGTTTTTCAGTTTAATGTAATCAAAATTGTTTTATCTTTTTAAATTGCCTTGATCTCTTGTCTATTTAAGAATTTATCACCTGCCTAGAGATATGAAAAAATCTGACCTACTTCTTTTTTTATGGTATGATTTTTAATTTCCAGGTCATGTATCCATTTTGAATTTATTGTAAAATATGGCGTAAGGTCTAATTTTTTCCAAACTGCTTTCAAGTTTCCCAGTTTTTTTTAATGAAATAGGGAGTAAATAAGTAATTCATGTTTTCAGGCTTATCAAACATTGGGTTATTGAGTTTTATTATTTCCGATTCTCCCTTGTCTTATCTGTCCTACTGATCTATTTTTTTTCTATTTTTGTAAACCAATGTCAAATGGTTTTGATGATTTATATTTTATAATAGAGTTTCATGACTGGAAGAGCTATTCTTCTACCTTTCATTCTGACCTTTTTATGGTATCTTTTTTTTTTGGAGGGGGAAAGCAGGGCAATTGGGGTTAAGTGACTTGCCCAAGGTCACACAGCTAATAAGTGTGCCAAGTGTCTAAGGCTACATTTGAACTCAGGCCCCCCTGACTCCAGGGCCAGCACTCTCCTCACTGTGCTACCTAGCTGCTCCTACAATATCTTCTTGGATATTGTAGATCTTTTGTTCCTACAAATGAATTTCATCATTTTTAACAAGTTCTATAAAGTATACCAATAGTAGCTTGATTAGCATAGTATTGAAACTATAAATTAATTTTGGTAATTTTAACATTTTTATTATAATGGCCCAGCCATGAAGTCTAAGTTCTTTATTCCTCCAACTAAATTCTTTATTTTTTAAAAGAATACTTTGTAATTGAGTCTATATAAGTGTTAATATTTTATGAATTTTGTAGTTATTTCTAAAAAACAGGCACTTCTAAAACACCATATTCTCCCAAGGCTGGTATATAAATAGATAGATGGTTGTGAATCATAGAGTACCACAATCTTTGAGGTATCAAAATTTTATGTTATCTTAAGGGCAGTGGAGAAAGGCATGCACATTTAATAAGCTACCACTTATTATCAAGGACAAATTGTTGGTAAGTTGACATGTAGTAGATATTATCAAAGAGATTTATTAGCAGAAAAAGGGGATGGGTCAGTCATGCAGTGAGAGCAAGAGATGACAGATGGACAGCTCCAATGTGGCATTGGTAACTCCATGTCCTCTGGGTATTTTCACTGGCTGTTTTCCATGACTGAAATGCTTTCTCTGATCATCTCTACCTCCTGTCTTCTATAGCTTCCTTCAAGTCCCAGCTAAAATTCTGCCTTCTGCAGGAAATGTTTACTGATCCCCTGTAATTCTAGTACCTTCCTTCTGTTGATTATTTCCAATTTAACCTAGATTTATCTTGTTGGTATATAATTGCTGGCATATGGTCTCTCCCATTAGACTGTGAGTTTCTTGAGAGCAGAGAATGTCTTTTGTGTTCTTTGTATCCCCAGCACTTAGCACGGTATCCAGTAGGTGTTTAATAAATATTGACTAACTGGAAGGAGACAGAGAGAAATAATTTCTAGATCTAGAAAAAGGAGTATTAGGGAGTAGCCTGGGGCGGGAGAGAGTAGGTGAAAGACCAGAACTCGAGTTTGATAGAATAAATAATATTCCCCTGCACCTTCCATTATTTTACCCCTGGATGTTGACAGTGAAAAGGAAACCCAAGATATGCTCATGAAGCTAGGTGGCCCAGTGGATGAAATGCTGGACCTTTAGTCAGGAAGACCTGCCTGAGTTCAAATCTTCTCTCAAACACCCATTAGCTGTGTGACCCTGGTAAATCATTTAATGTCTCTTTGCCTCAATTTCCCCAACTGCAAAATGGGGATGATAATAGCACCTACCTCACAGGGTCATTGTGAGGATCAAATGAGATAATATTTGTAAAGTGTCTAGCACATAGTAGGTGCTTATTTCCTACCTCATGTCTTTAGAAGAAGGGTCCTTAACCTAGAGTCCACAAAGAGATTTGGAGGGGCACTCTGAGAATTGGTTTGTAATATTTTACTAACTGTGTAAATATAACTGATTTTCTTTGTAAGCTCATGTATTTTATTTTATGTATTTAAAAATATTATTTTGAGGTCATCAGACTGCCAAAGGGTTCCATCACTCACACACACACACACACACACACACACACACACACACACACAGACAAACAAAATGGTTAAGAACATTGGTACAAAGAAAAGAGAGCTGAATTTGGAACCAGGATGGAGCTGAGGGCTAAGCCTGCATCTGGCACTTAGAAGCCATGTGACTTTGCTTTGGGTGGATCACCACTCTTGGAGAATCAGTTTCCCCATCTGTAAAACAGAGATAATAACAGCTTATTATCTTGAATCAAATGATTTACTAAGTGCAATGTTCTTTGTAAACCTTAAAGTTCCATATAAATGTCAGTTATTAGTATGTCCTGTTTCATCACCTTCATGAACAATTCAAAGTCTTGGCAGATCCGGATCTCAAGGTCTCTGAAACTGACCGATGCATTCTCCAATCTTCCTGTGACCTCATGATTCCAGCACTTTTCCATAGTACATAGAAACCTTGAGCAGAGACCTGAGATCCATAGGTGCCTGCAGACATCCAGAACAGCCTTCCCTGTTTGTTTGTTTGTTTGTTTGTTTGTTTTTTAACAACTCCTTGTCTCTTAACCTTATTCAGAACCCCTGATAATCTGCCGTCTCCCATCTGTCTGGTATCCTTACACCTTATTCACCACTATGTACTCTTTCTCTAATACAGCGACACTGACCTTGCTGATCCTTGCACACGACACTCCATCTCCTGACTCTTTCACTAGTTGTTCTCTATGCCCAGAATACTGTCCTTCCTCATTTCTGCCTCCTGGTTTGTCTGGTTTGTTTTTTTTTTCCAGCCAAAATCTCACCTTCCAGAATAAGCCTTTCCTGATCCCCCTTAATTCTAGTGCCTTATCAGATCATGAGCACACCCAGGACAGGGACTGGCTTTTACCTTTCTTTGTATCCTCAGCACTTAGCTCTTGGCCTGGCACATGGGGGGCACTTAATAAATGCTTATTGATTGCCTTCCTTTTTGTTAATTGTTTCCAATTTATTCCATGTAACTTGTTTGTACATAGCTGTTTACATGTTATCTCTCCCACTAGACTGTGAGCTTCTTGAGAGCAGGGACTCTCTTTGTATCCCCGGTGCTTAGCACAGAGCCTAGCATATAGTAGGCAGTAAATAAATGCTTGTTGACTGACTGACTTTATTGAACATCTACTTTTCCATTGAAAATACAAATACACTTGTCCATTTCCAAATATTCCTAACATAGGAACCTCATGGCTGTCACATACAACCGTGCTACTTATGACTTGCATCTCCTACTGGAGAATATAATGCTCATAGTGCCTTAAATGCAAGTACTCTTCTTTCGGGATAGCAGAAAACTCAGCTACTTTAATTCAGATGGATATAATTCCTCTCTTGCTAGATCTGACCATAGTTTTGACGGAGACCAAACACCTGCATACTTCTTAACCTCTCTTCCTTGTGCTAACTGTGCTGACTTTTTCCACATGTTCTTTCACTACTTAATTCAGTCCCTCCTATGCCACCCCCTCCTTTCCTTAAAAGCCAGGTAAAAAATGCTGCTGTTCAGCTGTTTTAGTTGTGCCTAACTTCATGACCCCATTTGGGGTTTTCTTGGCAAAGACACTGGAGTAGTTTGCCATTTCCTTCTCTAGGTCATTTTAAAGAGGAGGAAATCAAAGCAAACAGGGTTAAGTGACTTGCCCAGGGTCACACAGCTAGTGTCAGATTTGAACTCAGGAAGATGAGTCTTCCTTGCTCCAGATGGGGCACTCTATCCACTGTACCACCTTAGCTGCCCTCCCTACATATCCCAGAGCCTGTACAAATGTAAAGAGATGTCAGAATCCAAAAATAAACTCACAAAGACCTCTTATCCTTTGGCAGTGACACAAAGATCCTAACTGGTTAATGTTTGCAAAATACTACATGACATTACTGAATACAAGGCATTGTATAAGTTCAAAGTATTTTTAATTATCATGATTATTACTGTGATTTATTAAACTTTACCATAAATTTCCTCACAGTAGGATGAGGTCAGTACTTTTTAAGAGCAGGAGAGAAACACAGGTTGTGTATATATAAATGAGGCTTTGTGTATGGCCAGTCTTATAGGACAAAGACTAGCTGAAGACAGGTGAGTCTAAAGGCAAAACGGGAGGAGGAAGAGATGTTTGAACTTATTGAGGACTAAAATTCCTGTGTATGGTGATGTGGATCTCCCATTTGTGACTGGGTCTTTATTACAGGAAAAAATGAAAGAGACGAAAAATTATTGAAATTATGGTCTGCTGTAAAATATTGTTGACTATGTACCTCTTTCCTATGTGTGGAAATGGCAAAAGAAAAAAATGAAACAATCTGTGTGTTGGAGGGGTAGTGGGGAGATGAGAGACAGAGAGAACGAGAATATGTGCAACATGGGAGAATAAGGACAAAAATGCATATGCTGATGGCAGCATCAGCATTAGACTGAACAAGGAATTTGTTCTTTTGAAAAAAGATGAGATGTTTTGTATATGGCCAATATAGAAGTTTGTTTTGCTAGATTATGCATATTTATTAAAAGTTTTGTTTTTCTTTTCTCTCTCTCAGTGGGAGGGGGTGGGAGGGAGAGAAAGTAGATTTGCATTAATTGAAAAATTTTAAATGTTAGTTTAAAAAACTAAATTAGAAAATACAAAGATGGGTAAGTCATGTTGCTGCTACTTCCCTAAAATTAGCACACCCAAGTGGAAGGTGTCATGGCAGGGACTCACTTTCTCCAGAAGAGATAGAAGCAGGGATGTGAGACCAGGATGAGCTGCAACCTCTAGAAACTTAGCAGTACTCAACGCCTGCATGATGATGGTGATAGAAGAAAGCATGCCTTCAAAATAAACAAACTTCAGAAGCCACTTAACCAGAGTCAGCTTGATTTGTTCTTTTTCCTAGGACAATATGGCATTAGTTTAGACTCTGCTCAGGAAGGAGTATGAAGTTTCTCCCTCTACAAGATATGTTTCAAGAAAAGGCATTCTGTCTATTCTCAGTTCTGGTGAATGACAGCATCTTTGAAAGTCAGTAAAGGTTTCCTCAGCCAGATGAAGGGGGGTGGGAAGGAAGGGGAGGGCAATACTAATATGTGAATTACTTAATTACTTGGCTAACATTTTGTATAAATATGCTGAGTATGCCACTGCGAAAAGAGCCAAAGGATCTAGGTTTGCATACCAGCTCTGCTACTGGGTCATAGGCAAGCAATTTAACATTTTTGTGCCTCAGTTTCCTCATCTTTAAAATGAACAGATTAGAATAGAAGCCTCTAAAGTCTCTTCCAAAACCTACGTGGTTTCTTCCTTTTTCCTTATAGGGCTATTGATCCCACTCTTATTGTTGATACTGTACCTCTTGCTGCTATTCACTTTCCCCTCCAGGAGAATGAGATGGGGTCATTGATAGGTTGGTCATTACTTCTTTGATATCTCCCTCTACTTAGCATTTAAAGAGTGTTTTCCAGGATCAGGGAGGGAGGTGTGCATTAACTGATTAATCATCAAAGATCTGAACAAACATCCTGCCTGTTATTACATGCCATTATTATCTTCACTTGGGATAATCACCTCTTATGACAGATATTTTTTAACTACCTAGAAAACTGAGCAAAGGTATTGTACTGCTAAGCATATTTATGTCTTGTCTTCCTTCCTTCCCTTCCTTTTCTTTTTTTTTCCTTTCTATTCTCAGCAAGTGCTCAATCTAACAAAATTAGATTTTACTAAGTGAATTCACTTATTTGGGAATCCTGGATCCAGTGGGAACCAGTAAGTCACTCTCCACCTAACTTTGTGGAAGTAGATGCCATATTTGCTAGCAGAAAGATAGCCCCATTCACTACAGCATCCCACAGTATATGCACCATGCTGGACATAGGTATATAGTTCTCTACTTTGTAGAATAAAGAACTCCATAGTTGCAGTACCCAAGACCTCCCACTTGTGATTCCATAAAGTGGTTTTTTGTTTGTTTTTTGTTTTTACTGAGGCTAAAGGTGGGTCAATAAAAGTGGCCATACCTACTGTTCTTATTTGAATGGAAGTAAAGCATTTTTATCAGGTTCCTTTTAGAAAGTTACCGGAAGGCCCCCATGAAGATGCAATCTCAATAGGACAGCCAGCCTCTCTTGTACCAAAACTCTCTCTCTCTTTCACACTTTTTTTCTTTCAGTAGGTCTTTCTGTTCTGTATGTGCCATGTGCTCAGTGGGTGCTAAATAGATGTTTTCTGTTTGCTGCCTGAATAGGTCTGTTCCAGCCGTGGCTACAGCTTCCTTTATGTACAGGGCAACAATATAACAGTGTTCAGAATAATTGTGGACCTCTCCTCCCTGTACTTTTAAGCATTCTGAAAAATTAGACTATCTTCATTAACCAATGCAGTAAAAGAAAAGCCATGATATTTGCTGAAATGACTTATAAGCTTTGGCTTGGCAAACAGAAAGTGGTACAAATTTATCTTCCTATTTTCTTTTCTTTCCAATAAAGTTTTAAGTTTTAAATGAGTTTTTTTCCAACATAGTATTAAATTCCTCTCAGGCACTTCTCCTCCCACGAGGAACGACTAAGGGAAATAACTTTTAAAGCATTTTGAAGGTGTCAAGAGTCATAGCAGTGCATAGTGATAATAATGGTGTGTTATAATGATGGGTATCTGAGGGGAAGTTCATCCTGCAACAGGGAAGAAGGAGTTTTATTGTTAAATGTATAGGGCAAGTGGAGTTGGGTGAGGGAGGAGACAGTGAAGGCAGTCATCTACATACCCTGGGGTCAAGGTGAAGAGGGCACTTACGTATTTTTCTATTGGACTGTGAGGAGACTGGCACTTTGGTATTTTTTGATGGTGATTAGAAGGTAGGTTTGTGTGTTGTGCGGGGAGGGTCTAGAACACAGCGGTTGCCAATTGGCAAGTGTCACTCCTGTCTCTTCCTGAAGTGAGGGCGCATAAGATAATGACTTTTAGGGGCAGCTAGGTGGCACAGTGAGTAGAGCACCAGCCCTGGAGTCAGGAGGACTTGGGTTCAAATCCAGCCTCAGACACTTGACACATTTACTAGCTGTGTGACCTTGGACGAGTCAACCCCAATTGCCTTTCCTCCCCCCCCCCCAAAAAAAAGATAATGATTTTAACAGCTAGCATTTATATAGTACTTTAAAGTTTGCACGGTACTTTACAAATATTACTTCATTAAATTCTCATAAAAACCCTGGGATAGGGTAGATCTTATCATCATCCCCATTTTACAGATGAGGAAATTAAGGCCAAAAGAAGTTAAGTGACTTGCCCAGGGTCACACAGCTAGTAAGTATCTGAGGAGGGATTTAACTCAGGTCTTCCTGACTCCAAGCCCAGCACTTTCTCCGTTGTGCTGCCTTAAAGATGTTGCCATTCCCTAGAAGCTGCTTCGTCTCAGGACCTGGTTTCATGGGCTTTTCTTTTCTTTTTTAAACTTTCTAGGTATACATAATCTAATTATGTCTGAGATGCCTTCCCTGGACTCCCTGTGCCCTAGCTCCAGTCTTTTCCTGTGTAGATTTTCTATGTATTAGGTTGGCTGTTGCAGTCACAGTGATGATAATAGCTGACATTTATTCACCCCTTTAAAGTCTACAAAGCCCTTTACATACATCATGCCATTTGATCGCCATAATAATTGTGTGAGGTAGCTGCTTTTATCGTCCTCATCTTATAGATAAGCAAACTGATGCAAAACTATTCCCAAGGTCACACAGATGGCATCTAAGGCAGAACATAAACCCAAGCCTTTTTTTGGCTCCCAGGCCCACACTCAGTCCAACATATCACACCTCTCTATTGGTTCTGAGAACCTGGAGCTGAGGAATTGGAAACAGGCGAGGACTTTCTCTTAGGCCTTCCTGGATATATGAATGGGGTGGGAGGAATCAGACAGGATCCCTTTCAGGTGATGATGGGAGTGATAAGTCAGAGTCAACATGGGCGGGCACAGTGAGTTAATCAAATCTCAGCTTTGCTAAATTATTATCTTTGTGATCTCAGACAAGTTATTTAGCTTTTTCTGGGCCAGCCCTCGGTGTCTTCATCTGTAAAATTATGGGATTGGTCTAAATGGCCTCTGACAGCAGTTTCAACTCTAAGGCTGTAATGCTTCTGCCTAAAAAAGGGGAAGAAAAATGAAAATATCCCAAATGTGGAGAAAGATCATTCACATTAAGAATCACCTTTTAATATAGAAATTGGTTTTGCATGATTTCACATCTGTAACTGATGTCATATTGTTTGCTTTCTCAGTGGATGGGGGTGAGGAAGGAGAGAATTTGGAACTCAAAAAAATTTTTAAATGCTAAAAAAATAAAGAAAAAGAATTGTCTGTATCAACAAAAGAAATCACCTTTGCATGCATATCTTTTTTTTCCCTTCCTCTCTTTTTTTTTGAGGGGGGAAGGCAAGGCAATTGGGGTTAAGTGACTTGCCCAAGGTCACACAGCTAGTAAGTGTGTCAAGTGTCTGAGGTCAAATTTGACCTCAGGTCCTCCTGACTCTAGGGCCCAGGCTCTATTCACTGAACCATCTAGCAGCCGCACGTGTATATCTTTTGTCAAAGAAGAGGCTGTTGAAAGGCAGGAATAATCATCAAGTAATTTGTCTTCTCCAGTCACAGCTCCAGGCCTGAGGTTTGAGCAGAGGACAGGAACAGCCCAGGAACAGAAAGTTATGTTCTGGATTTTCATGGTTCAGGAAGGAAAGAAATGCTCACAAGTTTGTTCTTTAAAGGACAGCTAGGTGGCACAGTGGAGAGAGTGCTGGGCCTGGAGTCAAGAAGGTCTGAGTTCAAATCCAGTCTCAGATACTCACTAGCTGTGTGACCCTGGACAAGTCACTTCACCCTGATTTCCTCTGTTTCCTCTTCTATAAAAGGAGCTGGAGGAGAAAAGGGCAAACCACTCCAGTATCTTTGCCAAGAAAACCCCAAATGGGGTCACAGGAATCAGACATGACTGAAAAGTGATTGAATTACAACAGCTCCTTAAATACCTACCTTGAAAAGTATCAAGAAAATTCAGGATTACTCGAACCACTACGAGACAAGGGAGACTCAAGTCATTTTAAAGGATGCTGAAGGACACCAAAGCCTATAGAACTATCATTTTTTTTTCCATTACAGTTCAAAGGATTTCTCTTTTTTTTTCCCCCTTGGTTGGGGCTTGGGGAAATTCAGTCCTTCCTATTTTTGTTTTTCCCGTAGAAACAGTATAGATTTTTATGGTGTTTGTTGATGTTTTCACTCCTTCAAACTGATATTTATTTCAAAACCATTCCAGGTCCTGAAGAACAAGAGCCATTAATATGCTCGTTCCCTGGCTGCTTCTGGGTCTTGCTGCCCTTGTTTGTAAGTCGCTGCTTTTCCCATTCCATTTGGCATTGCTAAAATTTATTTGTCCTTGGGGTTGGTGAGGAGGAGGGGAACCGTGGGTGGCAGGTGAATGGAGCTTCTAAAACATGAAATTGCAGATTAAAAAAAAGCCTCTCCTTCCTAACAAATTCTAGTGTTAGCACTAAGGTATAGGAAGAGAACTAGGAAAGAGAAGAGAACAAGCATTTATGAAGCTCCTACTATGTGCTAGGTGCTTGCTAAGGATTTCACAAATATCATCTCATTGGAACCTCACAACAATCCTGGGAGGTGGGAGCTATTGTTATCCCCATTTTATAGTTAAGGAAACTGAGGCAGACAGGAGATAAGTGAAAACTTGCTCAAGGTAACACAGAAAGTGTTGGAGGCCAGAGCTCAAGTCTTGACTCCAGGCCAAACTCTCTACACAGTTCTTCTTTCTCCTTGGAGCCCAGAAAAAGGAAAGGAAATAGGCTAACAAGGTCGTTTCTGAGAATGAAGACTTGCAAAATATTGCTTGGGGTCTGAATTTAAATGTATGCTACTGGAATTTACTTGTCATTCCATTTACAAAAGATACACACTTTTGCTTTTTGCAATCCTGTAAAACATTTCTGTATTAGTAATTCTTGTACAAGAAGACTCGAATTTAAATAAGAATGAAAGAAAGAAAGAGAAAAATAGCATGCTTCGGTCTGTATTCAGACAATATCAGTTCTTTCTCTGGAGGTGGATAATATGCTTCATCATTAGTCCTTTGGGGGTGTCTTGGAAAGATACACACCTTTAAAAGAATATATTATACCAATCATAAAGAGGATATGAACAGCAATGTTGATAAACCTGAATTAATTCCATACATATCGACCATAAGAATAAAGGGGAAAAGGTATTTTCTACTCCTGGACCTCTGTACTTATCTGTAATCTCCTAATCCAAAAGATTATAGATCTAAAAGGAATTCATACCTCCCTTTCAAATTAATACTAGCATTTTCGCAAATGTCAGCTTGATAGAGGATTGGGAGGAATTTCCCAGAATTCCATTTTAAAATGTATTGAAATATATGAAATGTGCTACATATTTTTCACAGATTCAGAGCTGGAAGTAACCTTAAGAAGTCATCTAGCCCTAGGTAACACAGTGGATGGAGCACTGGCCCTGGAGTCAGGAGGACCTGAGTTCACATCTGGCCTCAGAGTTGATACGTAATGGCTGTATGACCTTGGGCAAGTCACTTAACTTTGATTGCCTTGCCAAAAAAAAAAGATGATGTTATCTAGTCCAACTCTCTCAAAGCATATTAGCTAGAAGGGACCTCAGAGGTCATCTAGTCCACTCCCTTCATTTTATAGGTGAGGAAACTGAGGACCAGGGAGGCTATATGCCTAGTTTAATGCCATGAAAGCAATAGCTGAGTGAAGATTTGAACCCAGGTCCTCTACCTCCAAACCCAGTGATCTTTCTTCTGTAAGCTATTGTCTTCTATGGATTTGTGTTGGGTCAGGACAACTTATTGATTACAAATTACTTTGACTAATGCCCAAAATAACTAGAAAGGGCAACCAAAAGAAGGGAGTGGCAGGGCCATTTTAATGGCTAATTCTCCAAGCCTGTAAGTAGTTTCAAAGAAGGTGCTGATGAGCACTGAAGCCCATTACCCAGATCTCCCAGAGACATTGATGAAATCACAGGTGTGTTAAAAAAAAAAGTTTAACAAAAAAAGGCAATCTCCAATTTCATTTAGTTATCCTGTAACTTGGGGGAGCCTTTCTTTTTAGCCCTCACTCTCAGAAATGACCTAGTCATCCTCTCTGGAAATGTCCCTCCCTTTTTCTGGACTCCTAAGCTTAACAGGGACCTGTTTGGTTGATACTCATGTCCAAGGCTCGTTCTAACACCAGAAGTCATTTTAGAGGGAATCTAGTAGTAGAAATACTAGCTGAACAAATGGTAGCTACTCCGTGTAGTAGACAAAGCTCTGGGCCTGGTACCAGGAAGAACTGAGTTCAAATCCCAGGTGTGTGACCCTGGACAAGTTACAACCTCTACCTACCTCATTTCCTCATCTGTAAAATGGGGATAATTATTAATAGCACCTAACCACCAGGGTTGATAAACCTGAGGATAAAATGAAATATTATTTGTGAAGTGCTTTGTAAACCTGAAAGTGCTACGTAAATGCTAGTTATTATTAGCAGTTATGAATATATGTCCAGTTCTGATAGTTTCCCGAAGGAAGAAGCCTCTTCCTTTCAGTAATTGCATGCCCTTAGTTACCTGCAAGCCAACCTCTTAGGCAGAATGAAATGAGACTTCCCCAAGAGGGACAACTCGTATTTTAATGGATGAAAGACATGAATTAAAATTCTTCACCCCCCCCCCACACAGACATCCTTTGCTGATCTTGCTGGCAGAGGACATATTTCCAATACTCCTTTCCTCAGAGCTAGGGTTCTATTTAAAAAACACCTATCTGGTTAAAGTAACATCTAAGCCCCTAGAGAGAAACTCTGGGACTAAACTGAGGTCCCAGAGGAGAACAAAGTGGACAAAAATTAAGTTGAGACCAAGAATTATTTTCCTACTCTTCCAAAACCATATCTGAATAGTTCACAGGCTAGACTGGGTCAGTAGGGTTTGAAAGGGAGATGCTTTAGAATTCAAGATAAGTTGGAAATCATTTTACATTTACATTGGAGATCAGTTTCTCAAGAGCTGATGGTCCCCAACTGTGTCTTTTTCCTGAGTCCTTGGTCTCTTCAGTTCTGTGAAATTCCTCAAGAAGGCAACTCTTCACAAGTTTTATGGGGACACCATCCTTAGTCCGCATGCAGCAGACAATGGAGAAGGAAGCTCTGAGAGGCAGTTTTTCCCAGCCTCCAACAGTGCATACATAGTTTCACAGCCCAGCTCCCACATAAGCGGTGCTGGTTGATGAGCAAAATGAATCTCCCCACCCCCTTTTAAAGTTGACGAAGCAGGAAGCAAGAATTCACTGCTAATGTGTTTTCTATTATGTGGCTACACCCATAGTCAAAGCTGTTCTGAACTATATCAGCTACATAACGTACTCTGAAATCTCTCTTCCTCCAGACCCTGTTGAAAGTACTAGCTGGGGCTGCTATGGAAATGTCAGAAACATCGATACCCCTGGAGCTTCATGTATAATCGGAAGACAGCGAGGACTGAATTACTGTGGTATGGTACTTACCATAATAAGAAGATATTTTCTCTTTTCTAGATTCTTTTTCTGTCTGTTTAAAAAGGTCCCTAAATATCAGATTCACTTTTACAGATTGGTCAGGACTTATCCTGGCAGCCACAATTCTGCCTTTCAGGGACCAAGTTCCATGCTACCGTTCCTCTCATGAGAACTCAGATTTGCTCCTAACCAACACCACTCCTGGAGAATTTTAGAAGGATTTCAGTCTCTTTACTCAGCACCTACACCCAGAGCTCTCACTTATGACCCACAGTATCTGGATCCTCTCACAAAGAACTTCCTCTGACTTGGAAAACATGCAAATCATTTCTTTCTGCATGCCACACCCTCCCCAAGGTCCCTGTCTTCTGCCTCTAATTCTTGCATCTGCTAAGGGACTGACTAATCAGGCGAAAAAATATTTGTTTTCAAATTTTGAACTATTTTCCCCCTCATTCTTCTTAAGAGAGGCAGGAATGGTGTAGTGCAATCAATAATCATTAGATTAGAAATGAAGAGACCTGAATTAACCTTGTACTTTGGACAAATCGTGTAGCTTCTCTGAGCCTCAGTTTCTTCATAAGTAGAACAAGGATAATAATTATCACCTGGCTGATTTCTCAGAATGATTGGAAGAATATTTATGTAAAAGCACTTTGAAAACTGGAAAGGGTTAGGGATCAGACCTGTGATTTTATCCATGTAGGGAATTCCCAAATGAATGAAAACAACAACGTATTTGTTAAACGCTTACTAGTTGCCAACCACTTTGCTAAGCATTGGGGATACAAACAGAAAAAGAAAGCCAGCCCCTGCTTTCAAGGAGCTTGTATTCTAATTGGAAGGCACAATACCTAAAAGAAAGTCAGTGGTAGAGTGGATATGAGAGCCCAGAGATACTCCACTAGGTCAGATGGGAATTCACAAGTAACACTTGGGGCTCTGCACTTTAGATACTCTATGGAGATCCCATCAATTCACCACCCCTGATTGAGATGTCAGGTCAGCCGGTTGCCGTGTTCCAGCTCGGGTTGTACATTTTGCAGAACCATATTTCACAAAGGGTTCATACTGTGCTTCCTTTCCTATTTGCTTCAGGTGTCCGAGCTTCTGAAAGGCTGGCTGAAATGGACTTGCCGTATGTCCAGAGATATCAGCCCACACTGAGGGTGATTGGCCGAAAATACTGTGTGGATCCTGCTGTGATTGCTGGTATCATGTCCCGGGAGTCATATGGAGGCAATGTCCTTGTCAGTGGGGGGAATGTAGTCAATGGAAATGTTTTGGTGCAGGTACTTTACTACTACTACTACCACTTCCACTACCACTACCACTACTACCACTACTACAATAACAACTACAATGATAATAATAACCGACATAATTTAAGGATGGCAAATCACTTTCCTCTTAACTCTGTGAGGACAGTGGTGCGAGTATTAATCTCCCCATTTTACAGACGAAGTCATTGAGGCTTAGAGAATGATTTGGCTATGGTTCTGCTGCTAATAAGGGTAGGAGCCAAAGAGAACCCAGATCTTTTTACTACATCGGACCATCTCTTTTGCCTATAAATTAAAATAAAAATATAGCTGTTTCCATGTACCTGTAGATAGAGGATGGGAAGTGCCCAGCTGTATTACTGCTTCATTTAGAAGGATCATAGATGTCTTTTCAAAGTAGATGGTGCCATGTTTGCAGATGCTGACTGCTCTCTCCCTCCCTTGGGGTCCTGTTGCTTCGGCCAGGATGACTTACCTGTCCTGTGGCTGTCAGTCAGTTTGCATTTGGTGGGAATGCCTGGTCCCTTCTCCACAGAGCTACTTGAATACATGGAGGGTGGGTGAGTGAGGGACCAAGGATGACACCAAGTTTGAAAGCCTGAGTTATGGGGAGAATGTTGCTCCCTTTGACAGTCATAGAGAGTTAAGGAAGATGGGAGGGTTAAACATAAATATACAGAATGTGTTGACTGAACTAAAAAGCGGCAGAAAGAAAATGTTTTAGAAAATTAAAATACCTCCTTAGGCTATCATTGTATAAGGAAAATGACCAAATTGAGAAAGTTTGGCACTGTTGCTACAATTTTTTGTATTCTACATCACAAAAGAAGCAAAGTAGTATAGCAGCTAGTGGGGTGACATTGGAATCAATAAAACCTGCGTTCAAATCTTACTTATGATGCATACTAGCTGTGTGACCATGGACAAGTTTCTTGGTTTCTCAGTGACCCCAGGCAACTCTCTTAAGATTCTAAATTACAGAGTTGCTGATCAGCATGAGTGGAGGGACTTTCCAGCCCCAGTGCTACTTGAACAATGAAATTACAAATCTGGACCCCCTACATAGAGAAGATAAAACCGTCAGGCAGATTTCAGGCCTTCACTGAACTTTTTGAATGACTTCCTTATGCTTGCTCCCAGGTACCTTGTAGAATTTGATTCTACTGATGAGTGTCAGGTGTTCTTGAGCTTGTCTAGGTAAAGTTAGATAAGATTCAGGTTTTTCTCCAGACTTGCTAAAATGTTTTTGGAAGAAACATTAACATGTTCCTTTACTCTTCCAACTCTACCTCCCTTTCTTTTTCTTCCTTCTCTTCTTCTTGCTCCTCCTCTTTCTCCACCAATTGGCAAAGCTGATAGGTTATAGTAAATTCAACACTCAGATTCTTCGAAAAGAATTATAGTTGTGAATGAAAAACAATTTCAGCCATGTTCACTGGGTGTGATTGTGCCAATAACAAAAAAAGTGTCATGCCTGTATGAGTGTATTAATTTTGAACTATCTAGAATCAGCCAGGAGGCACTGTGCTTGGAGTCAGGAAGACCTGAGTTCAAATCCAGCCTCAAACACTTACTAGCTATGTGACCCTGGGCAAGTCACTTAACCACTTTAGCTCAGTTTCCTCAACTGTAAAATGAGCATGATAATAGCACCTACCTCACAGAGTTTTGTGAGTATCACAAGCTCGGGGTAGGGAACCTTTTCATGTTGGAAGGCTGCATTAATTTAGTTGTAATCAAATAAGGCCTCATTCAAGAAACTTCAATTAGATATACTTAAAAATCTACATTATTTGGTAAAAATCTAACTACTGATGGGGTGGGATCTGAACCCCTAAAAGGAAAAGACTGTGTCTTTGGGATCAAAAAGGAAAAGCCCCTTTACTTTCCCACATGGCTCAGGTCCCTGGCGTCCGACCCTTCCCAGTTAATAATTCTTTCATTGTGGCCCTCATTGTCTGCACCTCCCCCCCCCCCACCCTGCTGCAGACCACCGTTCCGTAATTCCATCTAGACCCCTTCCACATGGCCCAGGTCCCTGGTGTTTGCCTGGAGCACCTGGCCCTTCCTGGACCTTCTTTGTTACTTCTCAGGCATCCCACACTACTTGGCCACTCCTAGATACCTCTCACAGTCTTTCTGTATATAAGGTCCATCTTGCCCCCCCATTAAAATGTTCAGATTCCTTAAGAGTCTGGCCAATGCTCAGATTCAATCTGGCCCGCTTGTCAATACAAGTGTCATAAATATGGTGGATTCTTAAAATCTTGCCCACCCCAACTAGTGTTCTAATAAACCTTATCTCTGGCTGAAAGAAGGCTTGAGTCAAATTCATTCGAGGCAGGACCTGTGTCACTTGCCCTTGAATTTCAGGGTCCTGGCACCCCTAGACCTTAACACTACTATGTCCATAATAATTTCAAAAAATGAAAACTATTTATTAATTTTAAAGTTAACTAAACTTTTAATGACTTTGTTGTGTCAATTCCCATAAATTCTCACCAATCAGCCACGTGGGGTAGTGGTGCCAGTCAGGTGGGGGAAGTTAGAACTAAATCATAAGCATAGCAGCCGTCAATTCAACCTTTATGACTTACTAATGTTTAGTTGTGCTGGTCAATTTGGGAGAAGAATTTCATTGAAACTTATTTTATTCTTTGGTATTTTTAATACATTCATTTTAAAATAAAATAAAAATATAAAAGACGAACAAAAATGTGTCAATTAAAAAAAAAAAGGATTTGTCCTGTAAAATTTGCACCCAGTCCAAAGATCACACTTAAGGACCTAGAAGACCACATGTGTCCTTAAGGCCGCAAGTTCCCCACCCCTGAACTAGTGCATAGTAGGTGCTTAATAAATACTTGTTTCCTTCCTTCCTTTTTTACCTTCCTTCCATCCTTGGCTTTCAGTTCTACCTCTCTTTTTTTCTACTGCCATGTTTCATTTTAGAAGCAAAATCTTAATCTTAAAGCTTCAGTCCTTTCCCAGTTTGAGAAGAGAAGTAGGAGGAAAATGCTGAGGAAAAGAACAAGACTAGGAAAAACAAAGGCAATAGTATCACAATCATCGAACCTCATCCTAGGGCATCTTTCTGTTGCCTTTTTTCTAGACTGGTGGTGTCCAGAACATTCCTACATATTGGACCAGTGAACCACGGGTTGCTCAAATTAGCAACACTCTGACTATGAGAATAAAAGAAATTCAGAGGAGATTCCCAACGTGGACCACCGACCAGTATCTGAGAGGTACATGTAATTCCATTGCTTCCCCCCATGACAGAACATCCTATCATCATGGGAAAATCACGCTGTGTTCATGAAGGCTTTGCTGTGTGGAGTTCTAAAGTGTGTTCCAGCTACAAAGCTGGAAAAGCTTTCAATGTCCTCTCAGCAACGCTCTGTCATGCAAGATCCAGCCTGGTTAAGTTCAGAGGTTTTGCCAGAGAGGATTGGTAGACAAAGTTTTTGACCACAGAAACTCATGAAGACTGTCTACTAAGGGGTAAGAGGCTATGAATTGTGTAGGTAGAGGGAGTACTGGCATTGATGAAATCCAAGATCTTTGAAGAACTGATTCAATTGATTAAATGGCATTTTAAGCAAAGGACACACAAAGACAAAAATAAAAGAGTGAAATAAGAACGATGGAATGCTTAATGACAAATTTAGTGTCACTGAGTCAGTTGTCCCAATATCTAAGCCACTTCATGGTGGCCAGATGCCTTTGGAAACTGTCTATGGTTCTCTTTGTAAGGCTGAAATAATAACCTTTTAAATATATGTCTTGTCCTATACTGAATCATATTTGTTTATTTTAGGTGGACTCTGTGCCTACAATAAAGGAATAGGATATGTCACAAGTAATCAAGACCTCAATTGTGACTTTGGTAATGATGTCCTGGCTCGAGCCAGATATTATAAGAGATGTGGATTCTAACTTAAAGATAAATAAGAGAAGACTATGTTATCTGGATTGAGCTATTCATCATTACTATGGAAAACAAAGGAAGGCAAAATACCAAATAAAGACTTGACAAGCAATGGTTGTAACTATGAACATATTTGTTTTGGAATTCCAGTAATAAGAGAAATAAAAACTGAAAGGGAAGTTATAATCAACATCTGGTACTTCTCCAATGAAGTGTGTGCATGCACTACTTTTCTTGTGGGGTCTAGACTTGGGATTTCATTGGTATGCAAAGATCCTGATGGGGAAATACCATCTGCTGGTGTAGATGAACACTCTAAATTCATAGGATCCTAGATCTAGAGCTTAGAGGCAGCTCAGCAGCCACCAAATCCAACTCCCATATTTTAACAATGAGGATGCTGAATACCAAGAAGGCTAACGGACTTGTCCAAGGTCATACAGATAGCAATAAGCAAGATCTGAACCCAGGTCCTTTGACTCTAGAACAAGCATTCTTTCTACTCTACCATGCTATCTCCCATAGGGAACCGCCTGCCACACTTAGAGGTTAAGTGGCTTGAGAAAATGGCTATTATGTGTTAAATGAAGAACTTGAACCCAGTTCTTCTCTCTCCTCCCCTCTGGGTATATGTACACACACACACACACACACACACACATATATGTATATATAAATGTATGTATAAGTAAACTTGATACTTATAGTATCTAACAGAGCTGGGCTATAACATAACACTTGACCAGTTGATACTGCCATCTAGAACATAAATTCTTAGTCTCTGATCCAGAATGTTAGAAATGAAATAATCTAGTCCAACCCTATCTTTTTCTTGAGCGGGGGAAGGCAGGGCAATCGGGGTTAAGTGACTTGCCCAAGGTCACACAGCTAGTAAGTGTGTCAAGTCTCTGAGGCTGGACTTGGACTCAGGTTCTCCTGACTCCAGGACTGGTGTTCTACTCACTGTACCACCTAGCTGCCCCTAGTCTAGCCCTGTCTTACAGGTAGGAGGTAAACTAGGATGCAGAGATCAGAAGTAACTAGCTGAAAGTTACAGGGAAGTAACAGCGCAAGGGTATGAATTTGGGTCTCCTGACTCCCGATTCTAGTTCAGTAATCTTTCCACTACGTTGTAAATGCTTTGAGGCATTTTAGCAATTATATAAGTTTAAAATTCTATTGAAAATATGTGTGTATGTGTTTGGTAGGGTGGAAGGGATAATAGAAAGAGGAGGTGTGGGTTCCTGACCAACCACATAGACTAGAAGGTGAGAGGTAGATAAAGAGGCAGTAAACTAAGTATAAAGGCTATCTAGGGGGAGCTAGGTGGCACAGTGGATAGAGCATTAGGGTTGGTGTCAGGAAGACCTAAGTTCAAATCCAACCTCAGACACTTCCTAGCCTGCTCAGGGTCAAGCAAGTCTCTTAACCGTGTTTGCCTCAGTTTCCTCATCCATAAAATGAGCTGGAGAAAGAAATGGCAAATCATTCTAATATTTTTGCCAAGAAAACCCCAAATAAGGTCATGAAGAGTCAGAAATGACTAAACAACAACAACAACAACAAAGACTATTTATATACTCTATATCCCTTTAAAAAATTATGAAGAAATTCTCCCTAATAGAATCAGAAGGGAAGACTGGCCACTTGAACACTAACCTGCAGCCTTCTGGGGAACTTAGTTCAAAAAATTTCTTCCAATGAACGAAGGCCGTTTAGTCCCAAGCACAATGGGAAATTATGTACTAGGAATTTTTCTCCTCAATTATATAGCCTATCTAGATTATCATTTCTAATATTTTGCTTGAATTATTCAAATAATTCCCTCAAATCCTTGTCTTCATTTGGACTCCTTGGAGCTATTGTGTTTCCCAAGCTAAGTTCCATGAAGCCCTAGTATTCAGTTTAGTTTTCTGACCACAATTCTGCACTTAATTGGTAAAAGGTAATGTGATATGGTGTGGGATATAATACGAATAGTGGTTCTGTGAGAAAATGTCCATTCTAGTGATACTTCTCCCTCTAAAATCTTAAATATGAAATATTTATATATCAAAAATACCTGTTACGTGCAGAAATTTTGGAAATAAAAATAAGTTTAATTCTCTCTATTTTACTCCCAAATTGCATTGGGAATTTCCATACCCCCAAAAGCCCTGAAGTAGCATTTATGGTTTCTGCCAATGTATTTCAAGTGTTCTATGGCCCAAAGTGTTCCTTAGCCAAATTCATTTGGCAAATGCTGCTGTAAGTGATACACAGGAAACAGCATCCAAAGAAACAAATTAACTTTTTACCGATCTCTGGGGACCATATGTTTACCCCAAGGAGATAATTTACCAAATGACAACCTGTGGCCTTGAAGATTGTTTACTTTATCTGGGGATGCCCTTTATCTCAAGAATAAAGCAAGAATATCTTGCTATATCACAGGAATATAAAACATTACATATATGTGTCTATACACACACATATATGTGGATGTGGGTTTGTCTATATATATTTATATACACACACATATGTATACACACACACATATATATATATATACAGAAAGAGAGAGAGAGAGAGAGAGAGAGAGAGAGAGAGATTAATTCCTGAACTCACATGTATATCTGTAGCCTGGGCAGGGGTAGCCTGTATGGAATACATATTATGGGATAGCCTTTGGGCTATACGGAAAAAGTTGCTGCTCTAAGAAGTCCCTGGGGTTGCTTTTGATGAAATGATACATAATTTCATTGTTTTTCACCACAGTCCAGATGTACCAGGCATACCCAAGAGCCTGAAGATGACTGAATCTTTTCTTTTTTTTCTTCCTGGTCCTTGTTAGGGACCAGGGAGGAAAGCCAGAGGTCATATGAAGGGGCTGAGATTACATTTTTCTTCCTAGAGTTAGGTTATTACTTTTTGCCCTTTGTTCTCTAAGAGGATGGATAACATTGTGATAATGATGTCTTGACTGAATTGGATTCGAGTGAGGCAGAGCTATGCAAAGTCCTCAAGTGTCATTCTCTCCTCCAGAGTCATCAGAGTCCAGTGGCAAGACAAAGGTCATGATGACTGGAGATAACCCATGATGCAGTGGGTTACCTAAGCCTTTCTAAGATAAGGTTTGTCTGAGGCCGCACCCATTCAATGACTAAGGGCTAGATAAGGCTTGAGACAAAAGGTGGCCCGAATTACTAACCCAAAGATATCAATCTGGGAGGGGAAAACCCTCAGAGTTTCTGGTCAGAACAGAAAACAATTGCTATTTTCACTCCTTCTAAGCCATCAAACCTAAACAATGGGCCACAGAGGCTTGGGCTGGGCCTTTTATTGGCCATTCAATGAAAGCCAGTGGACCAAAGGCTGATGGCAGAGACCACCAAGCAAGGGTTTCTGGGAGAACAGGAGTGGAGGAAGAGAAAAAAGAGGAAGAAGAGGAGGAAAAGGAGGAAGAAGAGGAAGAGGAGGAGGAAGCAGCTAGGTGATGCAGTGGATGAGGTGCTGACCCTTGTTTCTGGAAGACCTGAATCCAAATACTGCCTCAAACACTGAGCAAATCATCTAACATCTCTGTACCTCAGTTTCCTCATCTGTAAAACAGAGATAATAATAGCACCCATCTAAGGAGGTGATGTGTGGATCAAATAAAATAGCATTTGTAAAGTGCTTTGCAAACCTTAGAATTCTCTTTAAATGCTAATTATAAAAAAGAAGGGAGGAGGAAGAAGGATGAGCTAGGTTGTATGAATTTAAATGAGAAGAAAAGGCTCTAGTCCCTAAAACTTCATTTTCTATGATGCTTGGGGACGAAAGACCTTCACCCACTGGAAGAAATTCTCTGTGTTATGTTTCCCAGTGCTTTACACCCAGCTACAGGGCATATAGGGCTATCACCAGGCAAGGACTTTGGTTAGTGGGGCACACTGAAGGCTTCCAAGTTTAAGAAGAGCCAGAACCACAGGATGAGAGAGGAGGGGAAAAAGACAGGGAAAGGAGCTTCCATGCCAAACCAATCACAGGCTTGTGGACGAAGGAGTCATGCTAAGGATGGTGCTAGCTGCTGCAGAATGTGGTGAAGGCAAGGGCAGGAGCAGCAATGACAGCAGTGGTGGCAGCAGGTACCAGCATCAAGAGACAGAATGGTGAGGGTAGATCCGTACGTGACGCAGGATAGGCAATTGAAGCATATTTGGGCTTCTGGGACTTCTCTACTAGTGGACAGGTAACAAACTATTCTTGGGTATGGAAGGATAAGAGAAGGTCCTCACCTTAGCAGTGAGATACATTGACTATCCTCTTGCTGAAAGGGCTGAGATACTGACTCCTTCTCTCTTTGATACTATACTGAATAGTCTTTGTTTAAATGATGATTGAAAGCCTCCATTTGCTTGCAGGAAGGAAATAACCCCCCAGGAAATCTAGAAAACTAGTCAAACTCTGATGAGACAGGTAAATCCTGCACCTGGAGTCAGGAAGACCTGAGTTCAAATCCAACTTCAGACACTTACTAGCTGTGTGATCCTAGCCAAGTCACTTAACCTCTGTTTGCTCATCACAGGGATAATAGCAGCTCCTATCTCCCAAGGTTGTTGTGAAGATTGATTGACATAATAATTGCAAATCACTAAGCACAATACATAAGTGCTATGTAAATATTTTTATTATTAATTTTCCTGGAGAGATTCTCAGTAGAGGCAAGAACTAAAAAGCATATTAATTAGTTAATAAAACTTTGTGATTGTTTCTGTGTCCGTGTCAATCCAGAGCTTTACTTATACGGGGGGTTCCTAAAGTTTGGATACGTAGGCAAAAATGCATATTTTCAAGAAATGAAATGAATGAAATTTTCAACCACAATTTTACTTAATTGGAATAAATAAATAACATCTTCATATGATTTCCATCATTTGCGATTCAAAGGCTGATGTGCTTTGCAAGATTCACGTGAACTCAATGCAATAACTCCACATTGCCCGTGTGTCCAGACTTTAGGGACACCCTGTAGATAATGGGCACTGCTAGAGGCTTCTTGGTGGCACAGTGGATAGAGAATGAGACGTAGAGTCAGGAAGTCTTGAGTTCAAATCCAGCTCAGACACCAGCTGTGTGACCCTGGACAAGTCACTTGGACTCTGCCTTAGTTTCTTCCTTTATAAAATGGGGGTGATAATAGCACGTATCTCTCAAGGTTGTTATGAAGAGTAAATGAGATAATATTAAATAAAGCATTTTGCAAACCTCAGAACAGTATATAAATGCTAGTTATCATAATTACATAGCCTATAGGAACTGGGTACTTGCCTCTGAATTGCTCAAACTTAGGAAAGGGAGTTTCATAGTCTACAAGTCATGCAGAAGAAGTTATATTTAGAAATAGACGCGTCTAATGATTAAATGCAAACTAAATCCATCCACTTAGTGAAACTCTAAGGGAATATCTCTAGGATGCCAAGAATAACCAATTAATTCAATCACTTCCAGTTAAAATGATTCATTGAGTAGAATTGTGTAACATTTTCACAGAGCAACATTATCACCATGCTGGGTTCCCAACCTGCTACTTTCAACTTGTGAAAACTGTATCCAAAGTAAACATTCTGTCTGGATTTAGGACAAGCAGAGTCTTGCAGAGTTACAATGAGCGTGTTCACTGATTCTACCTCCAACCAGGTCTCACTCACATTTTTTCCACTTATCTGGCCTCCATTCTCATTAAAGCTTTTATAATCTCTTGCCTGAATTGTTGGAATCACATAAGTGGTCTCCCTGATTCTATTCTCTTCCCTCTCTAATCTCTTTCATGCAGCCATCAAAATATTTCTATGACAGATCTGACCGTATCATTTCTCTGCTCAAAAATCTCAAGTGGCTCCCTCTAGGATAAGATATAAATGCCTTAGTCTGGTTCTTAAGGTCTAACCTACCTCTCCAGAGTTATTTCCTGTCCTTCCCTGTTCTTGCACCCCTACTTAGTAACCATACTGTACTACCAGCTATAACCCAAACTTCGAATGATATCTCCTGCCTCCTTGCTTTTGCACAAGCTGTTTCCCCCTCCTGATAGGCACTCCCTTCTCAGCTCTGGTTCCTTTCAGAATCCTTTTCTTGCTTCAAGACTCAGTTCAAGTACTAGCTCCGGGAAGAAACTTCTAATTCCCCATTATTAGTGCTTTCTCTCCTCAAGTACTTCTAAAACTCTTTATCTGACACATCTTTTCCCATCTCATTCCCTTCACTGTATTATATTCATGTGTGTTCATGCTCTCTCTTCCAACAGAATATAAGCTCCTTGAAGGCAGAACAGGGTTTTTTTTTCATTGTGTCCCCAAATCTTAACTTACTGTAGATGATTAATTGATACTTTTAAAAACTGAATTGAATTTCTAACTTCCTCTTTAATCCATGATACCTCTGGCTGTCCTCTTAAGCTGTTACTTATGCAATCTGTGCTCAAGGAAAACAAACTAATTTTAGTCAGTGTGAAGTTTGCTTTGTTGGATGGAATCCTGACAAAGACAGCCAGACTACGCCCCCTCTCCTCCACGCCAGTTTTACTAGCATCTTTCAAAGGTTTACTGAAACCTCAGGAAAATTTTATATGCCTAGACACTAATTATCAGGGAGGGTATGATGGGAAGGGAAAGAGGCACACCAAGGTGTGACATTTGTCCCAAGCCTCATAGGCTGAGATATTTAAGCCCTTTGGGATCACACTTTCTGTACCTTGAGGATGGGGAAGAGGTTACAAAAAAAAAAAAAAAGCCTTGCTTTAATTCAGCTGTCAGTTAGAGGCTCCTAGGAAAGGGGCAGGAAAAGAAAAGGAAGAATCTTTTGGCACTGCATGACTGGCCCCTTTTGGTGCCACCTAAGAATAGCAATGAGACAACATGAAGGTATAATAACTCTAATTACATGGAATGCAGCCTGGGATGACTCTAAAAGAACATGAAAAGAGGCCCCAAATATGCAATAAAGGTGGCCTAATGTTTAAAAAACAATACTTGAAACAGGACAAGAGATTTTAGTCCATGGGGTTGTACCTATGTTTTCCTCTGAGGCCTGTGAAATTTGTTTTCTAAAAATCTAGTGGTGTCTCTCTGAGGAGTGCAGTGACCAAATCGTCTGGTCCCAACTTCCTGCTTACTCTCCTGGTAGGAATTAAATTCTCCCCTGAGAAGGAGAGGGGGAAAAGAGGCAGAAGATGTTTATTCTGCCTCACTTCGGGTTCCACAACATACTACATGGCGTTGGCGGCGGTGGTGGTGGTGGTGGTGATGGGGGAGGGGGCAGGAATAGCAGTCACTACAGGTGTTTGCCTATAGCCTAGAAGGTTTGGGGCTGCATGGGTATAGGAGAAGCCATGGGCATTTATCCTGCACAGCAGTTTTTTTCAAATTATTTGTCCCACCCCCTCCCCTTTCCTTCCATGGTTATGAGTGAAGAGCACATAGTATAACTGTATACTCACAATATACAATTATGCCATGATTGTGTGCTTATCTCTATTACGCCATGCTTGTGTGGTTGAAGTAGCAGCCAAAGAAAACAGGGTTTTGCAGTATGGGGGAAACAGTAGGAGCACCATGATCTATCAGAATCTAATTAGATAAATCCACATACATCACAACTCCAGACTAAGGAGAAGAGCACAGTTACAAAAGGGACAGACAGACTAGGAGAGAGAGCCAGGCTCTCTGAGAATGGTAGAGAATTTGGTGTTAATCCTTCCAGCTTCTTCTGGTGTTTGGGGAGTGCAAAACCACACCAATGGGCAATGGCATTGGCCCTCTGCAACAAATAGGTCAAGGGCTTAACCATTAGTGCCCCTAGTGGTCAAAGTTACATTTGCAAAAGGCATGTGTTTGTAATCAGCACTATGGAAGAGCCCATTGCTGTGAATGCGATCAGGATCCTTTGAAGTACTGAAAAAGACATCTTTAGATGGATAGCAACCATGTGCAGTGAAAAGAGCACTGGATTTGAAGTCAGAGGGTCTGGGTCTGAATCCCGATTCTATCACTTACTATCTGAGCAAGTCATCGCATCTCTGGTGGCCTTGGCTTCCCGATCTATAAAATAGGGGAAGGGAGAAGGGTTAGAGTAGAATCGGGAGCTGGGAATCTGCGGCCTTGAGGCCACATGTGGCCTGCTAGGTCCTCAAGTGCGGCCCCGTGACTGAATCGGGCTGCTCTTGAGGACCTATAGGTCCACTTGTGGCCTCAAGGCCGCAGGTTGCCCACCCCTGGACTCAGTGATTCTAAAGTCTTTCACAGCCTTAAATCCACAATCCTATCATCATAGTTCAAAGTCATGCCTCCCTAAGCCCACACATGGGTGTCTGTGTGTCTTAAATCATGATGAATGCTTATCCTTACTCCTACAAGAACATACAGTGAAGAAAAGATGGCAAACATACAAGGAAGAAGAAAACTCAGTTGCTCACGCCCAGGACTGGGGTAAGGGGAAGAAGAATGGAGCTATGTGAAGTTTTTATTAGCTTTCTCCATATAGCTATAAAAATGTGGGTTTCTCTTCCTTGAAAGCTGTATGACTGTTTAACAATCAGGGAATGACTTTTATTCTCATAAATTTGAACAAGTTCCTTATATATCTTGGAAATGATGCTTTTGTCAGAGAAACTTGATGCAAAGACTTTTTTCCAGTTAATCATTTCTACCTTAATCTCAGTTTTATTAGATTTGTTTGTATAAAAAGTCTTTAATCTTATATAATGGAAATTATTCATTTTATCTTCGGTGATCATCTCTATTCCTTGCTTGGCTGTGAACTTTTTTCCTAACCATAGATCTGATAGGTAATTTTCCATGTTTTTCTAAGACTTCCCAGGACTATAAGTTTCAGAGCAGGTATAAATGCCAAGAGGTAAAGGAAATTTCTTCACTGGGGGTTTCCCACACTAATGAAATCACACGTCTTGTTCAATATATATGCACATGTGTATGTGTTTCAATGTATGCATGTATGTGTATATATACATATATATTTCTTGAGTGGTTCTTGCACCAGCTGAGGAAGAAAAAGAAGTCTGGAGTAAATAACTAAGTGCAAATTAAAGCAATTCTGAGATTCTACCTCATACCCAAAAGGGTGGCAAAGACAACAAAAAGGAAAAATGTTGGAGGAGTTGTGGGAAAATAGGCACGTTAATATACTATTGGTGGACCTGAGAAGGGGTATAACTGTATTGGAAAGCCATTTGGAGTGCTACACCACAAGTTACTAAATGATGTGTGCTCTTTGACCCAATTATACCACTGTTAGGCCTACCTCGCCCCTCCCCTCAACAGATTAAAGAAGAAAAGTTTGTTTGTATGTAAAACATATTTTTATCAGCTCTTTTTGTGCTACACAAACAGAACAAAAGGAAACAAAAACTGAAAACTTAGGAGGAAACCCATCAATTGAGGAATGGTTGGATAAATTGTAGTATATAAACGTGATGGAATACTATCTTGTTGTAAGAAATGAGGAAAAAAGACATAGAAAGATTTGTGTGAACTGATCCAGACTAAAGCAAGAATAGAACAATTTATGTGATAACATCAATATTATAAAAATGAACACTTTTGAGGACTTTTATAAACTCATGAATAAGGAATAAAACGAGCAGAATCAGGAAAACGATTTTTGCAACAACACTGTAAAAACACACAACTTTGAAAGATAGAAGAACTAAAACGCTAGAATGACCATTTGTGATTCCAAAGGACCAATGATGGAACTTGCTAGAGCTGTGATGGCTTCAGGGTGCAGAATGAGACTCCATCTATCTATCTATCTATAGATCTATCTGTCTATCTGTCTATGTATATGTATGTATGTATGTATGTATACCACCATTAAAGGAATTTGTTTTTCCTGACTGTGTATATTTGTTACAAGAAAGATTTTTTTTTCATTTTTTT
The DNA here is from genome assembly GCF_011100635.1 of Trichosurus vulpecula. NCBI lineage: Eukaryota > Metazoa > Chordata > Mammalia > Diprotodontia > Phalangeridae > Trichosurus > Trichosurus vulpecula. The sequence goes on from NC_050574.1 coordinate 387,572,702, forward strand.
TTTCCCAGTGGAGTGGAAGGCGGGTTTGCTTATTTGTTTTTTAAATGTGTGCATGTGGGTAGTGCAAGTGAGTGGGAGCTTCAGATGTAAAAACTGCAGGCATTTTCAGATGAGATCACTATGATTGGTTTTCCTTAACTGTTTGACTTTGTTACAAGAGATCTCTTACAAAGTGGGAGTAATCTGTTAATGTAATATAAAACCAAAACACATTAATAAAATTTTTTTAAAATTTAAAAGAAACAGGGAAATACTTATATGAACTGAAGGAAAGCTAAGTAAGCACAATCAGGGGAATATATATATATATATATATATATATATATACACACAACTATATATGTATTATATCTATACATATATGCAATATGTGTATAATATACATGTAATATATATATGTAATATATGTAACACATATCTAATGGCTACAAGAATGTAAACTGAAAGAACAGGAACAGCAAAACAATTCGAATTAAATGTTATGCTATTAGGGTAAACAAATTTGGCTGTAAAAGAGAAATGAGAAGTTGCCTGCCTCTCGTCTTTGCAGAGCTTGAGGATTATGAGTGTAGAATTCTCCATATCATACTAGACTTGGTTGCAGCATTGGTTTGTTTTGTTAAACTGTTCCACTTTTAATATTCTTTGTTATAAGGAATGGCTCTCTGGGATGGGACGAGCACAATGATATTGGGAAATGTAGGTTTTGTAAAAACAAAGCCATCAATAATTTTTAAAAGCCACTCCCTCCCCCCCATTTTTTATTAACTGAGGTTTCTCCTGTAAAGTCTTTAAGTGGTGCTGGTTCTGAATCTGTTCTAAATGCTCCTCCCTGTGGAGGAGGGCAGGAGTGGTCAAGCTAGTATTCAATCCAGTCCAGACTGATGTTTGCTGCAGTTAGAATGCTAGAAGTGTGAACCAGAATGCTGCTCAAATTCAGTGTTGAGATACCATGCCCTATTGGCTGTATTATAGGGGACTGGCCAACGAGTACTCAGTCCTGGGAGCGTGCACATTTAGTGAGCCTGCTTCTCCAAGTGCCACCTAATGACTGGCCTGGCTCTTCACTTCAGAGCAGGCACAGGCATTCTTTGACTCTTTTCAGTCTGTTGACTTGGTGCCTTTTGATTGGCTACTGAGCCAGAACTGGAAGTGCATATAAAAAAATTGCCTGGAAGGAGTATAAGAGAGACAGAGATAGAGAGATAGAAACAGAGAAGGAGGGGGAGGGAGATAAAGGTAGGCAGACAGAGACACAAAGAATCAGTGATGAGAGAGAAAAAAGGGGGGGGGGAAGAGAGAGAGAGAGAGAGGAAGAAAGAGAGATAACAAGAAGGAGGAGGAGAAGGAGGAGGAAGAGGAGGAGGAGGAAAGGAGGGAAAGACAGACAGAAAGCGACAAAGAGGAAGAGAGAAAGGAGACAGAGACACAAAAAGAGAGAGAGCCAGGGAGACAGAGACTGACAGAGACAAAGAGGAAGAGAGAGAGAGGGAGAGATAGAAAGAAGAAGGGGGGGAAATACAGAGAGAAGAAAGAGAGACAGAGGAAGAGTGGGAGAGACAGAAGCAGAGAAAGAAAGGGAGGAGACAGAAAGAGGGAGAGTGGGAGAAATAAAGAGAGAAGGGGGGGGGGGGGAGAAATTCAGAGGGAAGAAAGAAAGAGCCAGAGCCATACAGAGATAGAGAGAGAATAGCCTGCTGCAGCTAAGAGTGGCAGCTTTAGTGCCTGTAGCCTATTCTCCCTACTCAGGTCTTCATGAAGCGATGACATGTGGTCTTGCTATTGTGTCTATCCCTGTTATGTGTATTCTTTTCTGCCTTATGTATCGGAGGTAGCTAGGACTATGTTGCAACCTTGTGGGCTTTAATAGGTTGGAAGAGTTCCCCAAGGCC